>NW_025953935.1:0-467171 GCF_022497035.1 Daldinia vernicosa
AATTTTTATTTTATTTTTTTATTTAAACTTTTAAGTTTATTAATTATTTTTTTAATAATAATTAAATAAATAAAATATTTATTTTAATAAAATTTAAATATTTTATAAAATATAATATAAAAAACGCTTAAAAATTTAAATTTAAATCTTTAATTTTTATAATAAAATAAAAATATTTAATTTTTTTTATTATAAAATTAATTTTAATTTTTTTTTATATTAATAAAATTAATTATTTTTTAAAATCTTATTTTTATTTAATAAAAAAAATCTTTTTCGAAATAAACGGAAATTTTTTATTATTAATATTTTTTTTTGAGCAACACTAGTCGTGCAGTATGCCCATTGCTACCCGTGCAGTAAAACGGGGTACGTACCTCGTTTTTCCCACCCCCTTTTAACGTTTACCTCAATAACTTTACGAATCCTAGTCCGAATTATATGTAAATTACACCAAAATTTACATAAGAAAATCAGCAAAAATACGATCCAGGGTACACGTGATTTGGCCCCGAATTGGCTGAGATATTAAAGAAGTAACCATTTGTGTATACAAAGTGACTTTTTTACTAGTATTTACTAGTTTATCTTAGCTTATTATATAGAAATACCCGTATCTTAACGAAATAAATCGGTAAGAATCAGCTGTTTTTTTTATAATTTAGGCCATTTAATTAATTATATTTTACCGCTTTTCCAGAATTATTCGGAGCTATATTCGTAAAGTTATTAAGGATAGAAGGTGTTGAGATTACAGGGGATAAAAGCCACTAAAAAGAGCCTTGGAACAGCCACTATAGTCAAAATTCATACTTTCAACCGCATCCGGGTCAATATTGGTCCGAATCACGTGCACCCTAGATTGTAATTTTTGTTATTTCTTTATCTAAATTATGGTATAAATTATATGTAAATCGGACCAGAATTGGTAAAGTTATTAAAGGTTAACTGCGAAAAGCGGTTTTAAACTACCCGGTACGTACCCCGTTTTACTGCACGGGTAACAATGGGCATACTGCACGACTAATGTTGCTCATAATTATATATAAAATATTTAAAATTAAAAAAATTAATATTAAAATATATAACTTTTTTAAATAATTAATTTAATTATATATATAAATGGAAAAATCTTATAAATTTTTATAAAATTTTATTAATATAATAAAAAAATAAAATAAAAAAAACTTTAATTAATTTAAATAAATTTATTTATAATTATAAAATATATATAATTTTATAATATAAATATAATAAATTAATATTATTATTTTAATTAATTAAATTATTTAATTTAAATAATAAATAAAATAATTTAATTTATTATTTTTTAAAAAAATATAATTAATTATTATTTATTTTATTAAAAATAATAATATTTAATAATTTATAATTATTAAATTTAAAAATTTTATTAAAAATTAATATGTTATTTTTTTTAATTTTTAAATTTAATAAAAGATTTAATAATAATTAATAAAATAAATAATTATTTAAATTATAAAAAAAAAGGTTTAAATTATAAAAAAAAAAGTATAAATATAAAATTTTTTAATTAAAAATTATATTAATTTAATATAATTGGATAAAATCTTTAAAAAATAAATAAAAGAATTTTAAATTTATATTAAAATTATTTTAATTAAATTTTAAAAAAGATTTAAAAATAATTAAAACATTTTAATAAATTTAATTATTTAAAATATAAATAAAAAAATTATATTTAAACCTTTTATTAATTAACTACTTTAAATTTATTAATTAATTATTTTTAAAAAACTTTTAATAAAATATTTTAATTTAAAAAAGAAAATTTAAAATTTATTATTTATTTAAATATTATAAAAAATATAAATTTAATAAATATTAAAAGACGTTTATATATAATTTAAAATTATATAAATAAAATCTTTTATTATATTAAAAAAAAACGGTTAAAAATCTTTTTTTAAATAACTTCGAGAATTTTTAAAAATGATTTTAAAGATTTAAATAATAATAATAATAATTAAAATTTATTTAATCTTTTTTAAAAATTGTTTTATAAATTATTATAATAAAAGTTAAATAAATTTAAATTAAATTTAAAGTTTTAATATAATAATTTAATAAAAAATAAACTTTTATAAATATTAAAAAAGTTTATTAAACTTACTTTTATTATTATTAATTTAATATATTTTAATAAACTTTTTATTTATAATATAATAAAAATTTATTTAAATTTTATATTTAATAGTTAAAACTTAAATTATATTTAAAAATATATATAAAAAACTTTTATAAAAATTATATTTATATTAATTAAATAAAATTATTATTTATTAAAAAAATATAATTATAATATTAATAACGTTTTAATTAAATAAAATAGTTTTATTTTATAAATTAATAAATTAATTATATATTAACTTTAAAAAAACATTTTAAAGACTTTTTAAAAAAATATTATAACTTTAAAAAAATATATAAATTTAAATATTAAAAAAATATAATTTAATATATTATAAAATTTATAAATTTTAATAAAATAGTTTAATAATTTAAAATAATTTTTTAAAACTATATTATTAAAATCTTTTTTAATAAAATTATTAAATTAATTTATTTTAAATAAAAAAAGATTTTAAATATTAACGAAAAATTTTTTATAATAATTTAAAAAACCGGATAAATTTATAAAAATATATTTATTAATTTAAATTTTTTATTAATAAAAAAAAGGTTTATTTTAATATTAAAATATTTAAAATTAAATTAAAATAACCGTAATAAAAAAATTTATTTTAATTTAAATTTAAATTAATCTTTAAAAAAAAAAAATAAATCGAAAATAAATAAAAAATTTAAATTTAATTTTAAAAATTAAAAATAATTATTAAATAAAAAGGTTTTATTTAAAATCGATTAAATAAATATTAATTAATATAAAAAAAAATATATTAATATTATAAATAAAATAATTATAAAACATTATTATATTTTATAAAAAAAAGAGCAACACTAGTTGCGTAGTATGCCCATTGCTAAGTGCGCAGTAAAAGGGGTACATACCCGCCACTTTTTCCCACCTATTTAACGTTTACCTTAATAACTTTACGAATCTTAATCCAATCCTTATATAACTTATACTATAATTTAAATAAGAAAATAAGCAAAATTACAGTCCCAAATGCACGTGATTCGGCCCAAAATTGGTAAAAATATTCAAAATATCCCTATTTATATATACAAAATAATATTTTCAATGGTTTTCATTAATTTTCAATAGCGTATTTTATAATTATAGCTGTATCTTCACGAAATAAATAGGTAAAAATCTGGGATTTATTTTATAATTTTATCTTTTTAATTAATGAAATATTAGGACTTTTTCGGGATTTATCCAAGCTATATTGGTAAAATTATTAAGATTAAAAGGTATAGGATTTACAAGGGATAAAGGCCATTAAAAGGAGCCTTAAAATAGCAACTATAATTTAAATTTATATTTTCAGCCGCATCTGGGTCAATATTAGTCCGAATTACGTGCGGTAGGATTCATAATTTTGCTAATTTCTTTACTTAAATTACGGTATAAATTATATATAAATCGGACCAAAATCCGTAAAGTTATTTAAAAAAGGGTGCGGGAAGTAATTTAAAGCTACTTAAGACTATACCCCGCATACTACGCACCTAACAAACAGCACACTGCGCAACTAATGTTACTTAATTATATTATAATTTTAAAAATAATATAAAATAAAAACGTTATTTTTATTTAAATATATAAAATTTATATTAATTAATTAATTAAATAATAATTTTAATATATTAAATTAAATAAAATATTTTTCCTTTTTTTTTTATTATATATAATATAAAAGAAAATATTATTAAAAAAATATTAAAAAAAAATTTTTTTTTTTTTAATTTTAAAATAATAACGTTACGTTTTATATATTTATTTACGTTAAGTTTTTTATAAGAAAATTTAAATTTAAAAATATTAAATTATTTGTTTTTTAATTATATAAAAAAAAAATAATTTTAAAAAATATAAAATTAAATATTTAAAAATATTTCGATTTTATAAACTTTTAAATTAATAAATTTAATAAAAAGATTAATATTAAAATTATAAAAAAATTATAAATAAAAAAAAAAATTTTAAAAAAAACTTTTAAATTTATAAATTATTAAATTAAAATATTAATATAAAAGGAAATAATTAATATTTTAAAATATATATATATTTTTAAAAAATTAATTTTTTTTAAAATAATAAAAAATTATTTATAATAAAGTTTATATTTAAAACTTAAAATAAATTTAATTTATTAATAATTTTTTAAAGTTTTAAAATTAACAATTATTATTAACACACTTTTATTTTATTATCGGAGTTTATTAATACATTTAATACATTTAAATACATTTTATTTATTTTTAACTTTTATTATATTAATTAACATTAATTATTATACACTCTTTAATTTAATAATATAACATATATGATTTATATCACTATTTTTACCTTAATTAAAGCTTTTTAATAATATAAGTTTTAATTAAATACATATAATATTTTAAAAATTATTTAATTAAATATAAATATACGTGTAACCGTAAAAAAGCTTTTTATAAAACTTTATTTAAAACTTTAAACTTTATTTAACATATTAATAATTATACCATATATAATTTAAAAAATAAATATATAAAATATATATTATTAAAATCGCTTTAATTAAAGTAATTTAATAATATATATATCGATTTAATATAAGTTTTAAATATAAAATTATTTAAATATATATAATAATGGTTACTTTTAAAAAAACCACGTGATATTTTATTACGCGGTCGCATTTACGTTAAATTAAATATACATTTAAATAACTTTTAAAATATTACATACATTTAATTAAAATTTATATCATTAAAAAACTTTAATTAAAGTAAAAACAACGATGTAAATTTTATATATTTTATATGTTATATCGTTAAATTAAATAAATTATAAAAGTTAATATATTAAAATGTAATAAAATTAACTTAATTAAAAATAATTAATAAAAATGTATTTATTATATAAAATGTATTAATAAACCTTTAATAATAAAACGAAAGTGTGTTAATAATAATTGTTTTAAAGTTTTTAATAATCTTTTTATTTTAATTTAAAAAAATTAAAATATTATTTATAAATAATTTTAAAAAATATAACTTTATATTTAATTACTTTTTTAATTATATATTAATTATTTTATATTTTATTTTATATTACCTTATATCGTTTTATAATATATATCATTTAATGATTTTAAAAATAATTATTTTAACCGTTTATTAACTTTTAATTGTATTTATATTTTAACTAACAGGTTTTAACCATGTTGTCCGTGTGACAGTTTAATATTTAAAAGTATCCATTGCACCGTCTTATTAGGCCCTCGCTATCACCCCAAAATACCACTTTCTACCGACGATCCTATCGAGATTCCACAGACATTTATAACAAAGGATATGTCTAATACCTATACATAGCCATGGGCTTCCTTAGTTAGCTTATAATTGCTCACGTAAAAGCGAAGCCGTACCTTGGAGTGTCGAGCCGAGCGGTATATCAAGACATTAAGCCCAGCTCCGACCTAATCCGGTAGTGTCAAGAGCATACCGACGGGGGCGTATTTTTACTATTTAGTAGAGGGTTAATAGTGGTGTGGTCGTGTCAAAAGGCTTTGTCAAGTGCCTTGTTCATGACCAAATATCGTGATAGTACTGTTAGGTTGTTTCTTGACGCCTCATCCAGTTGAAGGCATGGTCAGGAAAACACTGAATAAATAGTGACCGATGACTGCCCAACGGAGTGGAGCTATCAGAATAGTAGGACTTGTTTGGGGTGAGATATGAAGTTGAAGTTGAATTAGGGAAGATGTCTCTGGCAGATTATTGGCTAAGGTAAAGTGTTGTGGTAGAGTTATTAATTTTGAGGTATTAAAGTTGTATTGTGGGAAGTGTAAGTTGTTTTATTCTGTCGGTTACGGCTGTCTGTCAAGATTATGAGGTATGATTGCCATAGGTCTTAGACTCTTACCTTCCGAAACAATTAAGTTCCCAACAGCTCATTAAGTTTGCTGCTTGTTCTGCCTTGGGTGTATCATCGCTATTGCATTATGCCATCTTAATTAAGGGTAAGAGCCTTCCTTGGTGGTTGAGTCACACTTGACTGACGTACTGATGTATTGATTGCTACATGTACATGCCGCTCAACTTACTTCCTAAGGAAGCTACTACTTTACGTACCTCTTAGGCACGTAAGGTACCTATTTTCTGCCTTGCAGGAACAAGTCACCGCCTAGGGCACCGTACTTTTTTTTTCCCCTATATAATTACCTACGCTATCTATTTATCGCATCCCATCTTTTTTCATCTCGATCTACGATCTCCTATTCATACCAGAAAAACCCAATAACAGAAAACAAGGCAGCAGAACGCGCAGAAAGCTAGAGAAGCCAAGGCGAAGAAAACAGCAGTGACGACACAGAAAGCACCAGTCACACAAATTTCTTCATCCGAGTCGGATGAAGACCCTATCCAAAACCCCCTTCCCAAACCATCAAAGCATACACAGCCTCCAGCATCCGCACAATCCGGACGATCAATTCCCGGACGATCAACCTTCACAACCACTAGCATAACTAATACCGAAGCTTATCAAAACCTACAAACACGACTTAAAGCACTGGAAAGCCTGAAGAAGGATCACGAAGACAGGGAAATCGCTATGAGGTTCCACATAGCAGCACGCCCTGACATACCCTGGATAGATATAATCCCAGCTCTACAACACAATCTGAACAATTCTTCCGGACCGTATCCTTTCCATCTCACCAGACATTCTAAAGTTGGCTTTCCGCCGGCTTTATTTATTCTTCTCTTCAATAAAGGTACCTACTTAAATCAATTACCCAATTTCGGTACCCCGATACCAAAACTGGACAATATTCACGACGACCGTACCAATGCGGCAACACATTATTCATTCCTGAAGCATCCTTCTAACCAGCATTGGAGATTTCTTGCGGAGTCCTATCTTTGCAATAAGCTCTCCGAGGACGAAGCACTTTCCAAGCGCTTTGCCAAAGGCAACGGCGTTGATCCAGAAAAGGTTCGCCAATATTGCAACAAGATACGCCAGTTCAAGATTAAGCTAGCAATAGCAATACACCTTATTTCGTCTTTGGGGGTAGCATATGTCACATATATATCAGTTATATTCCCTTTTGCTAAGGTGTTACAACTTAAAACGGGTACGGAAGGTTACCTTTCTCCCTTCCTCTTCACATCCGAGCTACTATACAATAAACATCCTACGGAAGCCGAAATGATCGACCAAAATACGCTCTTAACTAAGCCTCTACAAGAGCTAGCAATCAAATCGATCGCCCAGCCAATCAACGTGCAAGTCTACAGGCATATTGCTATCGCCTACATAAAAAGGTATACAAGAACAAAGTCTATAAAAGCCGTCTTAGGTTTAATCAACAACAACAAACTACGCCTTTCTTTCTTTTACAACTCCCACTCCTCATATCCCTCATTAATTGACTTCCATTAATATATTTATTTATACCTTTTTACAATGGGCTTTGAGCCCGAGCCTATACGTCTTAATCGACATGGGGACGAAGGAACTATACCGAAAACCTACCATAATTTCTTTTACACAATACCCTTTCCCTCTGACACGGATCTGGGATACATTATTATTTACAAACTCTTCTTAACCTCATACCAACTACCCGGAGGAAGAAAAGCCTGGCATTATGTCGGCACAGGAGATGGAGGACGAGCTTGTTGACTATTTCAACAACCTGGCCAGCACCAACGACAACACCAATGTTGGCCAGAGCGACAAGCCGGACGACGAGCCAGTCTCAGAATATTCAACGTCTAAGCCCGCGTGCTATTAAAGACGAAGTCTGAATTCAAGTAAGGCTTAGCAGTTAAATTTGATTATTGCCCCTGGAGAACTTTCACTGAAATGATATCACTAGGAAACACAAACAAAGGCATGATAAGCCTTTCAAATGTACTGTGAAGGGTTGTACTCGTAGTGAAGGCTTCAGTACGCCCAACGATCTTGATAGACACAAAAGAAGCCTACATCCGAATGAGCACGCTGATGGTGACCGTTATCGATGCCAAGTTGGCCCTTGCTTTAATAAGCATAAGATTTGGCCTCGGGCTGACTAAAAGAATTTCATCCCATTGTCCTTGACTGTCCCAGAAGGATCCAGGAGGAGGCTACGAGAGCCTGGACGATCGTATGGGTGCCTCCCCATTTAACGACTGCAAGATCAGGAAGGATCAACATTTCCATTCCAGAAGCAATTCAACAAAAATAGTTACAGAGTTGGAACTCGAACATATTACCACTAAGCATTTTAACTAAATCACATACCAACCCACCCACCCTACTATTCCCCATACCTATAGCCCACTATGGAGCTTTTCAACACAGGAGTCTTTGAGATGCTCGTCTCGGCGTCATCTCATGGTTTAAGTTATTGCTACTCGGAGGCACTGCCCACTGCTCCACCTGCTTCGGAGAGGGTCATACCATGTCTGCGTGTCCCACGGTCAAATGCACAACCCCTTCACATCTTCATCTTCATTTTCATTTTGACACGCTAACATTATTTCTGCTCTCTATAACTATACATTCACCACTGCTACAATGTCGTCTCTAGGCGCAGACAGGAAGCCATTGTCGTAGGGACCCTTAGGCGCAGGTCCCTTCTGATGGGATCCAGAGGGGCCCCGTGATGGCTGCGAGAAAGCTTGATTCCCATTTTTGTCGCGCCTAGTAGCTGGTCGGGGTCGGGGTGGCGATGTCGGGTTCGCAGAGTTAGGTGCTCTCTGCTGAGAACGAGGGGGTTCGCTCGGCAGCGCACTCAGCTCGACTTCTTCTGGCCTAGCATTTCCCTTGGCTGTGCCGGGTAGAGGCGTCGCGTCGAGTCCGAAGAAGGCTTTTATCTTTTGCCAGGTATCAGCTGCGATCTTGTGGCATGTTCCCTTCTTCTGTATGTTGTTGTAGGACAAAATTCGCGTCTCCAACAGCACCAACAGAAAGCCCCTGCCCAGGCAACTAGGGACTGTCTAGGAATTCTTTTGTTCCGTAACGACCTGGAGAGAGTCCTGCGGCGGAAAGCGGAGACGTTCTAACTTCGGCCTGGAGTTTCCCGAGGAAGGGGAAAACTATGGGGTGTTCATTCAGAGAAAGTTGGAGGAGGAGGAGGCCAAGTTTTGCACTGTCGGATATATTATGGTAGAAGAAGTAGTGGAGGAAGACCACGAAGAAGTATACGTAGAAATTGCGAGAAATCCAGGATCGTCCTTCCATCCCGGCAGAGACCCCCGGTGTCAGCGACCTGGCCGTGAGCATTTACAATTGGCTACGAGCATTGTATTTTAGTTGGCCTAAAGAATATAAGGGGAGATGGGAGAGGCCTAGTTAGAGATTTAAACAATGACCTTGACGCCTCGTCTTGTAGCAGTCGGTGTTACCTAGGTATCTCTTAGATATAGCTATTAATATCCAAGAGGAAGCTCTTTAAATCTATCATGATTAGTTTTTATACAAATGCCAAGCCTCACACTGGTACTCTGATAACAGTAATTTATATGCTTTGGATAACTGTTTAATAGTTAGGTTCTTGGCCTACGTGAACATTGACGGTCTTCATAGGGCCAACAAGAAAAGGGGGAGGAACCTAGCGCGTTACCTAGTCTCACTCTAGCCTAGCGATATCTTACTAGGTAATAACTTCTTAGCTCGCCTTATCCAACCAGGTAGTTTCAAAAGGGTTGATTGACTCTTTTCTTCGAAAAAAAGAAAAGCAAAAAAGTAAGCCCTACACTACTAACTAGTAACCCACAACACTAAGTGGGCGTATCGTATAGTGTATGTGCAAAACTAAACGCCTCAGGCGGGGGTCGAACCCGCAACCTTGGGATACCTCTATACCATAGTCCGGAGAGTCCGGTGTTTTCTTTTTTCTAGTACAGTAAAAGTCCCACGCTCTAGCCAATTGAGCTACCAAGGCGGTGGATTTAGGATTTCCGAAATTCGGGAGCTTAGGTAACTGTGGGATTTCATCGCTGTGAAGAGGCTTCATATAGGTACGTTAGTAACTTTGGATTTTGGATAACATCACGAACGACTTTTGACGGATGAGAGTTGAGGAGTCGACAGACGTGCTCGTATGGTGGGATAGGATAGGATAGGATAGGATAGGGAAATGGAGATTTTATTTTTATGTAGTGGATGATTGAAATTGACTGATATTGTGGTGGCATGGAATCAATCCTATTGCAAGCACTTATATATACCGTTGTCGTATAATAGTAATGTTGTCTATGGCCCGATAGTTAAATTGCATGTAGTAGGTATAGCTGTTCATCGCGGAATTCATAACAATATATTAACCTACCTAGGATCTAGGTAGGTAGGCAGGCATACGTTCAGACATTAGTATAAATAACTAACTCCTCCTCCTTTAAACACCAAACAAATATCCTAACTTCGAATTACTCCCTCCTAATCCTGATGCAAGCCAAACCAAGCCAAGCCAACCCGATCTAACCATTTCCATAACACGCCTTGCACCCATTAACCCAAGCCAATATCATAGGTAACAACCCAACCGCCACATCAATCAAAGCCTCTTAGCTCCCCCCCTCCTCGCCATCATATCATAGCGATCCGGGAACAATATCCCATTCGCCAACCTCAACAACTCCGCCTCAGCTCTATCCGCACAACCTGCCTTCTCGTCCCACGGCAGCAAGCCCATGGACCGGAGGCCCTCCTCTCCGCCCGCGTCGTTGACGTCCTGGACGCCGGGCCGGCCCATGTACTCGCGCTCGCCACGACGTCCGCCGCTCTCGAAGTCGGGCGCCGGGTCGCCGAGGAGGAACGCCTTGCGCTGCCGCGCCAGATACAGCGCGTTGGTCTGCGTTAGCGGGCACGCGGGCACGTACAGCACGCTGGAGTCTGATGCCCCGGCGTGGACGGCGTCGGGCGCATGTACGGCGTCCGGGTGCCACAGCACGTAGTCGCCGGGCTCGACGTGCGGAATCGACACCATCGTCTTGTTTAGTCTCAGATGCGGGTGTAGAGCATCGCTCAGTTCCTGGATCCCGCTCCCTGGTACGGCGCCCTGGAGAACGCTGTTCTGCGCCACGTGAAGCTTCCAGTTATCCTCGTGGAGGAAGTTTGGGCCTGATTTGAAGCGCGGGGAGAAGAAGGGGCGGAGGAGGAGATAGGCGGTTGTGAGTTGGAGCATGGGGCAGGCGAGCAGGGAGCCGGCGCCGGGCGGGATCGAGGACAGCGAAAGCCAGCCTTGGAACATTCGAAACATACTACACGAGCCGGCGCCGTTGTAGAGGTCCGAAGTTACACGAAGACGAGCACCGCTATCCCAGGGGTCGTATTCTTCCCACCGTCCTTGGAATATTTTGGCGTAGGCGCCTGCACGTCCGTATCCATCCGACTCCCACCTTTCTACACTCCCATTATCTATATGCGGGCCAGATGCGAGGAAAGTATCGCCGGGTTTCCGCATTCTGATGCGGTCTGCGTAGGCTACCGCGTGGTTGCTACTCACGAGGGCCTCTTCATCATCCGAATGCCACACTCTCATGACAAATCTCTGTACTTCGAGCAGTCGTGAGTCGGCGCGGGCCCGAACTTGCCCGGGACTCCAGAACAACTCGTATAGTTGCGGATCATGACATGGGATGCCTTTGATAGGCGGATTATGACTTTGGTACTCCTGCGTCTCCTCTTTCCACGACACGGCTACGTTCGACGGGACAACCCTTCGTACGATAGCCACGCCTCTCTCCTTTAATGCGTCGCGGAAAATGGCTACCTTGGCTACATCATATATATCCAGGTAGTCAATCGACGGTATTATATCGGACCCAACGGCTGCGATGCGTTCTGCCTCTTTCCTCAACCGACCTAGAAGACGATAGAATGAATCGGCAACTGCTTTCTCATTACCTGCAATCAATTTCCGCTTGATCTTGGCGAATCGTTCGGGAAGCGGAATAGGATCCAAGTCTGGTAGAGATAAGTCGACTGCCATCACTACCTACTTCTACCACGTAAGGTCCGGCTTAGTGCTTGAATTGTATAGTAAAGACTGTAGTAAAGTATATCAAAAGAACTGCTCTTTTCCCATAGTTAAATTCAAAGCAGAACTCCTTGCTACCTAGCCAAAACAAATGCACGAGCAGAAACTAGTATGGGAGAACCATCCTCTTAGTAGGTGGAAGAAGGACAGCGACGACACACCCGTGGGGGCGCATAAGCTCCCGTGGGGGGCACCGATAATACTAGCCATCTGTAGTCGGACGGCGAAGTAAAACAGAGGTTTTGTTTGGGTCGTCTGGATATGCAGCGGCTATACTAGGCATTGCTGGGCATTGCTAGGCATCAAGAAGCGAAGACCCACGGGCGTGGTCTAGAAGGGATCAAGGAAAGGCAATCAGACATTGTCACGTTGTCTAACGTTGAACTGGATCTGATATCCTGGGACCCTGGGTGTGTTAATCTTCGGCAACGAACTCCGAAATAGAGATCTCTTGGCTCAGTACCCAGACCCTGGCACCAATTTACTAGAGCCGATACGGGTCTAGGGCGGCTTGGCTATTGGTTAGCCCAATGCGGCTCCTGAACGACGCTCCCACGGGCCGTTGGACCGATCATACGCTGAGTAGGCTGACTGTCTGACATGTCAACAAGACAGAAAAGCCAGAAAAGCCTCAAGCGTCCCGGATATGTTAGACAGCCTGCCGAGCTCACCGATGTCGTATTATCTGTAGACTGTAGTCTGTAGTCGCCGAAGATTACACGGCAGCTTATGGCATATGCAATCATGTAAATTGAGATGCAGTTCCCGGCGTCCCAGATTGCATTGGTGTGGCGGTTTTGGAATGGCTGAGAATTCTTAGTGGTCCTATCGAGTATTCCGTACATTGGAGTAGTACATTAAGTGCCCGGCTTTCAGGAAGCTTTACCTCGTTTTGATCGGCGAAGCTGTATTTCCTGTATTTGACGATCCGTGGCGTCGTTGGAGATATTACTCTTCCTCTTGGCCGGTTTCCTCGACGAATCCACCTGCGCAGGTTTGACGTCGGACGGGGAAGCAGTCTTTGCATCCCCGGACGTCGCATCTGATGCTCCCTCATTTATTAATACATATGCCACTTTCTCAACATCAACAGCATCAACCCCTAGCCGTTTGACTAGCACCTGAGCTGTCGTGCTTAACTCGTGGTATTCTTTGGCGTTGTATTTGATGGGAGACTTCTGTCCATTACAACATAACCAATAGAATACTTCGTCCGAGAAGAAGATGACTCCATGGGAGTCATGCACCGAGAGCAAAAGGGATGCTGTAGCAGGGCCGATCCCTTTCAGATTAGAGATGGCGCGTACTGCTTTAGACGTATCTAAACTGGATCGATACTCTTCTACTGCTTCCCGGATAATGCGCTCGACAAGCGCATCGTCATTTGAGGAAACGAGTTTCATGAGGGTCGGGCGGAATTTGCCATGGCGCCTGATCCAATAAGTTAGACTCTAGACTCTAGAGCCAGGGCGGCCCGAGAATAAGACGTGCCGGATGGCGGTATTGCGGTATTCTAACAAACCAGACTAGAAACCAGACTAGACTTACAGCTTCCAATCAACCAAGGTTTTAACGTCCTTAAGCGTCATTGTGCTCTTTGGCTCCTCTGAGCCATATATATTGACGGCATCACGGTATCTGAATCGATCCAGCTCCAGCAGAGTCTTTTGACCGGGCTTGGCTGTTTGTAGTGAATGTGATTAGCCCCGCGGATATCGGTATTAGGGTATTAGGATTAGGATTAGGTATGTGACTATTTCGAACGCGTACCCCCTTTGGCCGATGATATCGACTCAATTAAAGAGTCATATCTGCCTAATAGTTGTTGGAATTGCCCAAGCGAGATGTTGTTTGGGAGTAGACTCTGGTCTAGCATTTTGATTGCGAGATTGATGGCACTACTGTTCTTTAGTAGCCGTATCATGTATGTTTACTTGAAGCTAGGCTGAGTTGAGAAATTATTTATTTGAAACAAGACGACCTTATGACTATGTGTGATATATTCTAGTGGTACCCAGACTAATATGTATGTAAATATGTAAGAGAAGAGTTGATAGTAGCAAAGTAGCGTCAAAACTGATCTATCCTAAATCACATACGGACGTGTTAGGTAATACCTCCTACTATGGTTATATGGGTAAGTACTATGTAACTAACAGATAAAAAAGCAAGTGGCCCGTGTGTTTTCCGGAAACGTTCTAGAACAGTAAAAGTAAGAACGGCCCCCAAAATAGATTTAGGTTCAACTTAGCGCCGAGACCCCTGCGCCTCTCTTGCATCGGCTCTATTGTAGAAAAAAGTAAAATCTATTTCCTTCCAAATCCATCCTGAACCCCCGATTTTTCCCATCTTTCGCAACACCTAACCGCCATCCCGACCGCCATACCTCATCAGTCGCTAGTAAAAGAGGGTCTTACATTCTACTCTCCCTTTTTTTCTTATCAACTAACATAATGGGTAACGTAAGTTTTCCTAATCCGCAATCCCAACGCTGGCTGCTCGGAGAGGAGGAGAGAAGAGAGGAGGAACAGCCTGGACGCCGGCCAACTCCGAAAATAAAGGACAACAAGATACTAATTCTCGCAATTAGGGAGCCAAGGCTGCGCAGAAGCGCGAGCGCAATGCGAAGGACAACAAGGTCGCCAAGTCGCAGTTGAAGTCGGTAAGTCTTGATATGACTGACGATCTTATTTCTAACGAAGATCATTCTCCACTGACTTACATGGGATTCTCTTATGTAGAATGTCAAGGCTATGGATATCCAGTGCCAGATCTGTAAATCGACCTTCCTGAAGACCACCCGCGCGCCTCAGTACGTAACTCCCCCTCCCCTTCCAAGTTACTCTGGTAATATAATACATAAATTGTGTATCTCTAGCTGACCGTACTCTCCCGCAGGCTCACCGAGCACGCTGTCAATAAACATAACAAGTCCATCGCCGATTGCTTCCCCGGCCACGACGCTCCTCCAGCCAAATAGACAAAAAACGATGGTCTGTATCCGTACAGGACGATCGAACAGGTGAAACAATGGGCATAGCGATTGGCGCACTTGGTGTTTAGCAGAGAGGTCTTATACGGATGGGTGTGTTGCTACGAGGTCACGACGCGACTTTGATTAATGAGATTGCACTGAGTTAACTGAAATTTTCTTGTGTCTTGATGATTCGCATGCAAATGTATATGGTAACGCACACGCTATTAGTGTGCTTCCACTGCTTGCGCCTGGGTGTTGATATCTGCAACCCCTCCGCTTGCAGGCGCGTTGGTATTGTCCGACGCCCCTTGCGCCTCTTGCTTCTGGGCCGCCTCTCTGGCCTGCTGCTCCCGTATGTCCTTCAGAATATCCGGATACCATCTCTCCCCCACGTCTGGGTGACTCTTGACTCTGTTTCTTAGTGTTGCCTCGCCTAGCGTCGATGCTACACCACCCTTCCTAAAGGTAAACTCGACATCATCAAGCCTACCTCCATTCGCCTCCAGCACTTTCTGTCGCCGCTGCTTGATTCCCTCGGGCACTTGTCCGACACCGACCTCGTCCAACTCCTCGAACGTGGTAGAGGCTCGGACCCCTTGGAAGAAGGGGATCGAGAATCTCGCACCCTTGCCCGCTTCGGGTGAGAGGACCCTATGGGTTGTCGAGGCGCAAACTCCCTGCGTCAGGGCCTCTAAGCCCTGCCCGATAGCCACTACCAGCGTACCGTCGATCGGTGGGCAGTCGATCCATTTACCTTGCATATTTTGGACCTGCAATCCCCTGTGGTTACTTGCTTGCAGTAGGTAACTTGTCAACATACTATCCTTATGTGGACCAACTCCTTGGCCTTCAACGCCGTCACCCAGCCCTAATTCGGATACATCGGGATATTTGACGATCTTCAACTTGTGCTGCTGATCCGGATCGAAGTACCGGTTAAAGGCATCGGAAGGCAGCTCGATGGCCTCTGCGATTAGAGACGTGAATTCTATCGAGATGGCACCCATGCGTCTTATGTAGTCGGTGTAGACTGAGCGGAAGTTGGGCAATACGTCTTGCGAGGGCCATTGATTAGGCGCGAGTAGATTCTCGTATAGCGGCGCGCCGGGCTTCGGGATAGGGTGTTCTGTAGACAGGTCGATCTGTTCCCTATGATCTATCTTGCCCGCTGTGATTTCGGCCGAGAGTTGCGAGTACCCCAGGAACGACGGCGCGTTCTTCATCTCGATCTTAAGCCTTCAAACTCGGGTTCGCATGAGCTTATGAAATCACTTATACCCCTATTATTGTATTTAGACTTACTTTTCTTCCTTTGGTATATCAAAGAAGGCCTTTCCTTCCGATATGACTTGTTGCCAGAGCTCGTTCGGAATACCGACGTTCTTGAGATATAGGAATCCGACCTCCATCAGGGCATGTCGTAGATCTGCTAGGAACTGCGGCTTTGTCTGCGCATCCCTAGAGAGAGCCAGATCCAAGATGGGGATCGAAGTGAACGACATTGTAGATGTTCCCAATAGCTAAAAGGGGAATCTAAAAGCACCAATGTCCGACTTGAATAACTATATGAATATTATATAGGTTAGGTACCTTTATGTTATACGTACATTCGTTTGGTCCCGAGTTGTTGTGAATCTCATGATATAGTATAGTCCCACTTATCTTATGGCGTCATTCCGCTTATCGGCATGGCATTTGCTGCTTAAATACATAAAGTTAAAACTTTATTTAATATTAAAGATGAGTTTTACTACATATTTGTACTACCATGTTTTGCTATCGGGGGCTTATTCGTACTCCCTAGTACAAAAGGTACATACATATGTATTTATCCCACCTATTCTCAACGCCTAATACAACAACTACTGTATCTAATTCAATCTCGCGATGCAACATATAAACTTTACATCGTTATTTTCGCTTCAATTAGAGCTTTCGAATGATAAATGTCTCAATTGGATGCATGCGTTGCTTCGAAAGCTATTTGAAGATATACTCATGCGAAGATATAGTCAATTCAACGTGGCGCGCGACCGCAAAAGAGCCTCCAGCAGAGCCTCATTAAACAGGAGGCAACCCCGCTGGATTGCACAATAGTTTACGACCAAACCAAACGATTGGTTAAATCCCGCAAAGCCACCCAGCCTCGCCGCGCCGGGGGTCACGGGCGCTCGGCACGTACTTCGCCAGAACAGCGTCAAAATAGATGACCCATTTAATTTCTTAACTTTAATCCTTTGTTTTAACTTAAATAACTTTATCAACTTTTATAGAAGCTAGATAAAATTTGTATAATATGATATTTAATCAATTCGGTTTAATATAAGAATTTTTAAATCTTTTTATCTTTTGATTTGGTTGAAGAATTGTATTGTAAAATGTGTGTGTATATTATTCTGCTTGAGTGGGGATGGGTCATCTATTTTGACGCTGTTCTGTTCGCACACGCCTCGCACCCGTAACCCCCTTGGTGCGGCTCGGCGGGCGGCCACACAAACCATACAACAAGCCACCTAACCACACACAACCCCCCCTAGCCATGGTTCGAATCCTCGACCTCGCATCCCATCATTTCTTTTACGCATTACTACGCAGACAAAAGCGCGGCGCTTTTGCCTACTTCGTAAACGGGTCAAGCTCCGCGTTTCGGCTTCGCCGAAGCGCTCCGTTAACCCCTTATTAGCCGCAACAACGCCTAACAACCCCTGGCTAGGAGCCCTATGGCTAATTACGTAGCTGTAGCAAGTTATATAGCCGTGGCTATGGCTATAGCCAATCCAATCGCCAAGCCAAAAACCCTCGCTATAGCTAATCACGTAGCTGTGGCTAATCCAATCCCCATTACATAAGCAACTTTCGTCGAAATCTCGACCAAAACCCACTCTATTCCAAAGTATATCCAATCAACGCATACAAAACTGACAGGGGCATTTCTATTTACAATAATTTTTTCAAAATAGGAAAGTGGGTTAAACTCCTATAGAAACATCCCTCGGCACCCTGGATACCTAGCATCCTCCGCACCCTCAGCACCCTAACCCACGGCTCAGCACCCAAAAAGAGGGCTCGGCACACTGGAGAACAGCACCCTTAATACCCTCACCCTCAGTACCTTCACCCTCACCCTCACCCTCACCCTCGATTCAACACCTAGGAGGAGGGCTCGGCACCCCGGACTTGGCACCCTTAGCACCCTCAGCACCCTCACTCACGGCTCGGTACCCTAGGGGAGGGCTCGGCACCCCGGAGGAGGACTCGGCACCTTAGAAAAGGGCTCGAAACGGTACGTATTTCGAGAAAAAGATGAAAGTGGGGACTTGGTAAGACCTATCCACATTTGGGGAATGCATCCAATAAAAAGCGTTAAAAGGCTAAGCACGGACGAACTTCCTCTTTTGAAAAACGTGACCCAAGACAATAACCCTCATAAATTCGGGCAAAAACGCGACACAATAACCCTTCGTAAACTCAGGGCATTTGTCCGGTAATATTATAACAACATAAGTCTTTAAATGCCTAGGTACTCTTATTCATTTTGCCTTACGGCTAGTAAACGAGTGCGCAAGCTTTTGGTATAGCCGTGAAGACTCAGTTCAGGTTACCTCCTCCCCCCACTATCCTTGATGACCTAGACACTCCTTTATCGCATCATTATCAAGAAGATTGCTGTCGCCTTCCCGCCGGGGCTGCTCGACTTCAATAAGCCTAACAAGGCTTGCATGTTTCGGACTCCTCACCTCAATCTTGTAAGGAAACTCCCTCAAATGGCTATGTAATCCTGGATGAAGCTCAAGCGTAGGCTCAATTTCGTTACCATGCTCATCGACCGCCTTCCTAATATTGAAAGCGGCTAGTATCTGGGCGACGAGTACAAAGACATTAGCGTCAGCAAAGAACCGCCCAGGACATATTCTGCGCCCATAGCCGAATAGTATAGTCTTTGGATCAGGCTCATTCTGCGGCTCCAAGAAACGCTGAGGATTAAACAAATCCGGCTTAGCATATACGTTAGGATCGTGTAAGAACCACCATATCATAGGCACCAATACAGCCCCTTTCGGAATAAGATATCCACCGTACGCCGTATCTTCCGACATTGCATGAGGAATTCCTAGCGGCGCGATAGGCGACCATCGAAAAACCTCTTTCACAAGAGCTTCGACGTATGGTAGTTTCGCTCGGTCTGCTAAGTTGGGAAGCCTATCACTACCGATCAATAGGTCGATGGCTTCCTGCGCTTCTCGCTGCACCTCCGGGAACTTAACCATGGCTAGAATAAAGCTAGTCACAGCGGTCACGGTGGTGTCTGCGCCTCCAGCATACATGGCTGCAGCTGTCCGTTTAATTGCGGCCTCATCATCGCCACGAAGCTTGGAGTCCGTTTCACCATTTTTGCATTCCTCAATCAACCGGGAAACATACGATTGTCGACAGTTTCCTGCCGCTATCTGCCGCCGAACAAACATGTATGGTACGTTCACCACGGTTTGATTGATTTTCTTCCACTTGCGGGCTGTTTCCTTAAACCCAGAGCCGGGAAAGCCATCTGGAAGATGTTTCAAGGCAGGGATGAAATCCACCAACCACGGGACTGTGGCCTTCACCAAGTTGGCCGTCATCTGTTCGATCAGATTGACCAACGGATCCACGCCATCCGGCTCAACAGAGTAGCCATATGTCATCTTCAATATGATAGAACCCATTGCGCTAGACAGCAGTTGGGTTAGTCAGTCTACCTTTCGGACCGTGGGCAATAAACTTACTACTTCAAATGCTTAATTGTTGCATCTGGGTTATTTAACACACAAAGAAGAAACCGACGTGTCTCCACTTCTTGAACATCGTCAAATCGTGCTGCCAACTTTGCCGTACCTAACTGCTGGTGGAAAAGCTTGCGTCTGTGGCGGAAATCAGCATCATACCGGCTGACCATAAACTCGCTAAGACCACAGAGCGAAAAGGCGAACTCCGCCCACGGTCGATCTGAAGACTTTGCCGACTCCTTCTGCAAGATGTCGTGCGCCGCCTGCCGGTCATGCAGTATGATAAACGTCCTGCCCAGCACGGTCATGGAGCTAATCGGCCCATACTGTTCCCTATGTTTAAGCCAATGCTGGAACTCAGGCTGGGCCTTTTCCGGAAGATCCATGATGCTGCCGAGGATTGGTAATGATTTCGGCCCCGGAGGAAGCAGTCTGGGCGCATCGTTTCTGATGGAGTATCGATAGACGAGATAGACGAGATAAGCGGCCACCACTATGAAGGGTGGAAATATAAGCAAATGTGCCATGGTGGATAATAAAGCCCAGGGCATTTGAATTCGCGATGAGCGCAGTAAAAGAATCTTGACCAAACGTGTAAACCATCGTTATGCTTGTTCAGTCCATCTAATACTAAGCCTCCCTAGGGCCTCGGTCCGTTTAATGAGGAAAGAAAGCAGAGCAAGCTCGAGCCTCCCAACATGTAACGCACATGCGGGGAGAACCGGGTTCACAACGCCAGGACTAGCCCGTGGACGAAATGTAACATATCAGCTGTCGTGATGCAAGCATGAGAGCACGAGAAGAGACTGCATTGTAGCACGAAGAGCCCTATCTACAAACTAGTGGCCGCGAGCAGATCCCGATCCATATCCTCTGGTGGCGTAGGTGCTGCAAAGCGGTTCGCTTAACCGTGCATGAGGGGGAAAAAACAGGTTAATAATTACTGAAATGGATCACGATTATGAACTTGATCATCTTTTATCTACACACTTATATATTCTTATAGTGACGCCTTATATCTGCACGGCAATCCCGAGATGCAAGAAGATAAGGACACCCTGTTAGCCGCAACCCCGGTATCGTACCTAGGTGCACCTGCCGCCGCGTGCCGGCTATTAAGGAGATCGCCTTATCCATTGGGCGTCAATGCAAGTCATCACAACGCTCAATTATCTCATATTGTCGTCAGCCGATGTCAAGAGTCTAGCGGCAGTCATCGGGGAACAGGGTTCCAGCATATGGGACAAAGGACATTCGTGCATATCGACCGGGGAACTGCTCGCGGCCACTGGTGTGTAGATAGGCCTCCTCGTGCTACAATGCAGTCCCTTCTAGTGCTCTTATGTCTGCCCATCTCTCCTACCTCTTCGGCCTATTGTGGCTTTCTTGTGGCCAGCATGCCTTCTGTTCAGCAGCAGCTATCAAAAGGAATTACAAGTCTCGGGCCGGCAGACCAAACAATTACTGTATGAGCGGCATAACAACATTGCAAATAGCTAGTTGCACGCAACTATATCAATGCCGCAATCGACCTCGCTGGGTAGATTCAGTTAAAATCTATATCCACTATTGATCTGTCTTCTAGCTGATCACGCAGTGATAAAACCAAGTTCAATCCAGTATGGTCGGCTCTAGAGTAGACCATAAACCCAACCGCGAGTTGAAGGTGCTCGCCTTAGGTCTCCCACGAACCGGCTCTTCCTCCATTGCTGAGGCCTTGACCATACTAGGCTACAAAGACGTCCTCCATGGCTTCAACATCCTTGACTCGCCGGAAGTTTGGTCATTTATGAATCGCGCAGCTGACGCCTCGTTTGCTACACTGCCGACGTATACAGGCAAGCCATTTACACGCAAGGAGTGGGATGAACTATTTGGCGCTAGTGAGGCAGCTACCGATGTGGCCGCCGTATTTGCGACACAGCTTATCGAAGTATACCCCGAAGCGAAGGTCATTCTCGTGATACGGGACTTTGATAAGTGGTATCGGAGTATAGAAGCTGCTGTTAAAATATTCTGGAGCTTTCCTTCCCAACTGGCTTTCAACTACTTGGGTCAATTTTTCGATCCTTGCTTTGGCCAAGCAACGAAAAAGATTATTACAGGATTTTTCGAATACACGAGCATTGGCACGTTCCCGCAGGACGCAAGGATAGTATACGACCGGCACCACTACAAAATACGTCAACAGGTGCCATCCTCTCGGCTGCTGGAGTATCGCATGGGGGAAGGGTGGGAGCCTATATGCAACTTCTTGGAAAAGCCACTACCGAATGTGCCGTTTCCGTGGCTCAATGAGGCGGAAGCTCTGAGAAGGCGCGTGAAGTTAAAGGTGAGGAAGCATCTTGTTGCAGCACTGAGAGTGTTGATCCCGTGGGCTTTGGGGACCTGTACAATGCTGGTGGCAATGTGGATGGTGAGAACGAGGAGTGGGTATTAAAATACTGGTTCATGTGTAGGTTCACATCCTGGTGAATTGTCGTGGTTGTCGCCGCGGAAGGTTAGGATGCGAAAGACTGTATCACGCATATCAAAATGGTGTACCGCCACTATGTATTGCAATAGCTGCGATTGGGGATAAACTCTAATCAAAGGTTCATGCTCTCAGAACCAGCAGGGCAGTCACGCTGAACGATTGTATCGTCACGAACGATAATGGGGGTCGTAGACGGTAGACCGTAACCAAATGATAAGTTAGTCCGATTGAAAGATGCAGGCAAATAATCGTGACTAGAGCTATCAAATTCTAATGTTCTTTCTATGGAGTGGTGATTCAATGTGCCTACATAGGTACCTTTTCCTCAGCTCTGGAACTGCCCAAGTCGAGCCTACCTCCTGGCCTCCAAAATTCCGGATTTACACTCAATCTCTGGATCAGGTCTCCATGATGGCAACTTCCTCGCTAGTATCAGTCTCAGCAGAAAGAGAGATCGCCCGTACGAGACAAATAAAATCCAACACCATCTGGATGCCCCACACCACCAGTGGAAGCCAAAAGGACACAGCTCCGTCCCATGCCATAGGTCCGGTCTTGACAATATGCACAGAGACAGCTGGGGGTAAAAAGAGAATAGAAGTTATCATATTTGAAACTCCCATCGCCTTCGGGAATGGCCGCCTGGGACTATTGTCGACAAAAATGCTATATCCAAAGGCAAAATACTGCGCAACAAATGTGGGGGTAGCCATGACGAGAAGGAACCAGAACAAGTCGTTCAGGACCTGGGTGGTTTCAGCATTGCGCTCGATTCGATAGTTTGCGAGGCCCAGAACGAGCCCTGCCCAGAGGAAAAGGGTGGATGAAACACCACCGGCTACTAGCTGGAGAGCTTTGACGATGTAGTGTAAGTTGGGAATGCGCTGTAGCTGGTTCGAGATCGCTACAGTAAAGGCTAGGTAGAAGAAACTGCACCAGACCAATAATGCGGCGCCGGCCTGTATGCCCTTCTCATGGTCGCGGTAGTGGTTAACCGTTTGCTCCGCACTCCAGGATGGTGGGGGTGGCGGGAAGAACCCTGACGCCAACAGGCCAGCAAATGAGCATATCCCTAGTGGAATAGCGCTATAGACACAAGCATATTGAAGAGCTCGGGGATTGGGGACACGGGGCCACTCTAACTGGCCTAAGAATTTGTGCATTATCTTGGAATGTCACGATTAAGCAATTAAATAATGAAGTGGGGGCGTCTGCTAGAGGGTACACCGCAAGAACTATCATATGGTGGTGAGAACGTCCTGTGAGTAGCGTCAGCTATTAATATATATATATTTTTTTGATATCTCTCTCCTTATGTGGAAGAAGACTACAGGTACATGACCCCACATAACCCAGCCAATCAAGTACTGATAAGAGCTGAGAATATACCTTTTACGGTAAACGCGAAATAATGTAACCAATCAAATTTAAGGGTCTATGTACCTGTAACCTTCTTGCACTTAAGAAGATATAGGCAATATAATATTCGCCTGCCAGCTCCTCGTCATCTCGATCCGGCGCATAGTTGATCGCAGTCCGGCCTTTACCTTCGAGTGCATGCAGGAGAAGGGGTCGTCTTAGTGACACGCTTAATAGAAAAAATAGGCTGCTGAAAATCTGAAAATGCCAGGCCGTTAAATTGAGATATCGCCAAGTCCGAGGCTTGTTGAATCTTGAAAATTACTCTCAATGCAGAGGATGTGGCTGGCTGATCGGTTCCGCCATGATGCGGTGCCGGACGGGCGGACAGGACGGGCGGCGGTACATAGGTAGCCGCATATAGATTACCTAACCAATTAATTTAAGCTGCTTATGTACCCGCCGCAGGCTCGCACTCCAGGAGATACCTAACCTAGTAATAATATAACGGGTCGTCATGAGACATGACAATCTAATTCCGTGTACAGCTATGCAGACTGTAAGACCTATGACAAGTACCCCATATGTTCCACAATTCTTGCAGACTGTAAAACTACCTACTGTTGAACAGGGTTTCAGGCACGGCTGAATGTGTTACGGAATACGACTAGTCACTTGATTTCGGAGTGTCGATCATCGACGCGCATGTCAACAACCATCCTCCAGTTCCTTATCTTCTCAGAGAGAGCCAACCATCTCGGACACTGGACGGGACAAGACGGAACGGGACGAAACCAGCAAGAGCTGGCTCAACATGTAAGAGTTTATCAACGTGGGATATTTGGACACTTGCCTATGCATTACATGTTTGGCACAACCAACCGGAGCTTCACGGCTGGACTAGTTTGCAGAGTCACCTCGTACTGCTCGTGGGTTAACTGAAGAGTAGTATGTTGTTAGACTGCATTGAGAATGCCCCAATTAAGCGATCCCTAGATCATACAGACGGACCAGCGGCAAGAACTTCTACAGAGAGACAGGTCCCAGAAATAGTTGTACTCCAATTGCGCTTGGTAGGTATACGCCAGCTTGGGGGCCTGGTTAACCAACCTGGCCAGTATATTGCCTTAATTAGGTATGCTTGTGCTATGGTTTACTTATCTGGCAGGCGGAAATGTTTAAACATTATCGCACGTATTACGGTGGTCGGCGGCCCATTTAACTATTAACTTAACCCGAACCCGAACCGCTCCTCCGACTTTTAACTTTGCACCGGGAGCTGGTCGTTTTTAAAAGATCTTAATCTTTTTTTTCCGAAGGAATATTGCGCTCAAACTTTTTTTAATTACGTAAGAAACTGATAAGAAAACTGATAAGGAAATACATTGTGAAATATATCACGAAATACCTTAGTAATTACGTAAGTAATTGATTAGATAAGGCCGCGCACATGACTTCGGAAAGATCCCACGTGCGAGCCTGCGAGCACGTAGAAACGCTTGCGCGAGCTTACGAGTACAAGCGTTTCGGTAAATTTTATCTACCTATATGACAATAAGCCAGCCATTTGATTCCAACATTAACCCAGCTAAATCAAATAGCCAATTTGTTCAATAATAGGTGCATTGGTTTGCCTGCTTCTGGATTATTGCTGATGATGTCTACGAGTTGCTTTCCTTGTGCAAGTAAATTGTCAAGAAACATGCGAGTGTACTCAAGGCTGCCCGTGCTTTCCATGCGCTGAACAGCATATTGCTTGATGGAAGTCTCTGTAGGTCTTTGTCTTAAAATGTTGAGGAGCTCTTGGTTATTTGGGTCATGATGAATACAATGTATGGCTGGGAAGGATAATTTCCCTTCGGTCAAGTCGTCGCAAAAGCCTTTGCTGTTGGTGTATTCGTTTGAACAAAGATTCTGGTAGTCATCTCTGATTTGAAAAATGAGACCAAGTAAATCAGCCAAGCGCACACAGTCTGATGGTACTGGTCTCCGGGACTGAGTCTGCATGAGCTTGATGCTAAGTCGGAAGAGGCCTCCCGTCTTATTGCCAGCCATGTCAAGGTACTCGTCCTTGGTCGGGCAAATAAGTGAATCTCGCCAGTGCAACTCCATGCCCTGGCCACGATGCAACTGCAATAACTCATCGTTGAATTGCAGTATTGCTTCGGCGCTCTCTAGCCTTTGAAGTTCTTTCATGGCACGGAAATAGTAGTAGTTTGCACTGTTGATAGTCTGGGCCACGCCATAGATGCTATGTGCTACTGGAAGCCCCCGTCGCAGTGTTGAGTTATCTTGTATGTCATCAATGAGTAGTGATGCAGAGTGTAGCATATCGATGGAGTCGGCAATGATCTTGAACCGGTCCATTGGAACGTCCATCCAAGCGTTAAAGGCGCCCATGACTTGTGCACGCACGCCTTTGCCGGGATTCCGCAGCAGGTAGTTGTAAGGACCAGCAACTATAGCTTCATTCTTATCCGACCATGTTTGGCCGACGGTAGTTACTTCAGGCCCCCAGGGGCTGCTGCCAAACCGAGATGGGACGAAAGAATCTGTTGGCGTTATAGGGGCAAGCCATTGAGGTAGTTGGGGACTGCCATTTGGGTTTGAAGGAGGCGTGATCAGACGGAGACTAGGCGAGCTTGTGAACTTAGATAAATGATTCGAGACAGCAGCAACTTCGGCAGAGTTGCAACTATCGTAAGTGAGAGGCTCATAAGACATAATTCTAGCAGTTGAAGTATTCCTGTGCCTAGGTAGTTTCCGGTAGTTTCTGGTAGTTTGAGCTAGAACTTCTGAGCAACTTCCCTTAACTTAACGAAAATATTCAGTGCCTACCCAGATAAATACTCCACCGAGAGAAAATCTTACTTTGCTCATCCGAAAAGTTCCTATGCTACAGACACGGCACGGTGAAAAGAGAGTGCTAGGACGATAATGAAGAATGAATAGCCCAACATGCGACTGACCAAGAGAATCAAACAGATAATCTTGCAGCTGCAAGTTAGGGCTACTAGAGTAGCTTCAACTTAGAATGCATACTAGGGGTTGGCACACCGGGATACCTAATGCCCGGTCAGTTTACCTAGGTAGGTAGGCAAATGATTTCGTTGGTGTAATGCACATAATATGCGCGGTACCTGGATGCGTTGCATGAGATAATGGCCAGAAGCATATAGCATTACAGTGACGTCACGTTTTCATCACTAGTAAATGGCAAAGAGTGATCGTCACTACATACCATACCGGGAAAATACGCTGAGGCGTAACTATTGTAATATTGAAATGCTTACTCTATATAATGATTCCTGATTAGGTAGATACTGATGCTTTAGGAAGGGACCAACGCTTTAAGAAGGACCAATATTTAAAGCTTACAACAATAATTGTTAAAAGCATAACGTTAATAATATTATTAACGTTATGCTTTTAACAATTATTATTGCAAGTTTAAGCATTGGCCCCTGATTAGGGATCATTATATAAAATAACCATTTTAATATTATAACGGTTACGCCTCAACGTATATTCCCGCTATGGTAGGTACTTATGTAAAGCAAATTTAGATGCCTGAGAGAATGTAGGCCTTGAATGCCGTGTCTATTTCTGTTCGTACGATGCTAGTCCGTTCGACATGGCCAAATTGAACTACTACAATGTAAATCTACATGAGGAGGGAATGTGGCTTTCTTGCAGTCTGCAGGAGTTGGGATGGTCCTAATTTTGTCAAAACGATGGCGCTTCTATGGCCTCATCAGTCTATGATCGGGGGGTGTGTGCAGTCCTTGTGCTCCATAGGCTCCCAGGCTACTCCGTTATCAGACCACAAGGTCGGTATCCTACGATACGTTGCAACGACTGTCAGTTCAGCTACACTCGCAACCAGACCCGTTAAAAATCGTACCCAGTCACTCGTCTCACTAGTACCGCAACACCACAGGCCGTACGCTGCGCTCTCCAGCAGGATATTCTCAAGGGTAACCTTGTCGCGTACTGCGCATTGACCCATTTCCCTGCCTGGCGCCGTGAATATTGCCGGCCAGTCAAGCACACTCAGAACGAACATTTCCACACTTGTGTATATCGTATCTGCGTTGCCTCCCAATTTGCTCACTGCCGGCTCAGCAACCAACCACAACTCATGGAGTGACTCTAGCACGATAATTCTATCGTAGCTTCTCGACTCAATATACCGTGTCAGGATGTGGTTGACCAGGCGCTGCCCTGGCCCGCTCTCAGCCAACCGACCGCAGCGCGCTTGCCAGCACTTACTGCTGGTCTCTAAGTCGATTTCAGCTGGTACCTCCGTACTCAAGGGGCCCCAATCGCTCCTATACGGCACTCTAGGCCATTGGGCCCTGGAGCCGCCCCTTATGAGCCAGCCCCTCTGCACGATGCCACTGAGCTCTACACTACGGGCTAACCACGCGTTCTCAAAGCCCCGGTACCGGAAAGCTAGCGAGTACATGGCCGTGAATCCTACCGCAATATCGGCCGCGATCGTGTGGCTTCTCGACCCACACGTGCACTCGCAAACTCGATCTATCACAGCCGAACAGTAATCTGCCAGTACTGAGGGGTTCGACTCGCCTGACTGGCTGACCGCGTAAACCAGTGAGTTCCCGCCTTCGCCAATCGTCCTATCCAACGCATAGTCCGACAGGTCGTTGAGCCAGATCGTGACGTCGTAACAGGAATTGACAAGGTGGCAAATCTGTTTGCCGTCACGTCGACCCAGTTCCGATTCGAGTGACCAGTCGTGGCACATGAAGTACGGCACCACTCCTCCGTCATACCAACGCATGTGCAGCCACATGTTTCTATCTACGGCACTAAGGTCATGCCCCGTGTCCCCTTGAAGCTTGGTATACCTCCCGTAGCCTGGCCTGGTCAGGGCCGCCGCTATCATTTCTGCACCCGCGGTACCTTTCTCATTGTGCTTGGCGATAATATCGAAGCCATGAGTCGATACCTCAAGGGCCGCCGCGGCATATTTCGGATCCTCGCCATCCGGAGTTCCGTCGTAGTCAGGAATTGTACAAGCCATTGCTGCTTGTTGGAAGGCTAGTATCGGTTGCATTCCTGAACTCCTGTATAGCGAGACGACAGTAAAACTGAGCCATACGCTCGTCATTAAGTCATATTCTGCCCACATCGTCTTGGAGCCCGTGATCTTCGAAAAGCTCCGCAACTGGACGTTCCTGCTCGCCCCTTTAACGGCTTCAGTGCCTCCACCAGCCGCGGTTTTCGCGGCCAGTGCCACCGAAAATCTAGCAGCAGCGAATTCTTTGTTGAATTCGTACGCCGTAGGCCTCTGCAAACGATGTGCAGTCCATTTGCCCAGCTCGGCCCAAGCCGGCACTGGTATCTGAGACAAGTCCGGCTGCGGGAGTGGGCATTCATGTCCATTGCACACATAGCAGCCCCGATACCCCGTGTTTGAAGTATCAGTTTCTGCCATTGACGTTCCACAACCTGGGCTCCCTTCCCCGGCATCCAAGGCAGACCGGGAAAGGTACTTCAAATCGCCAACGGTCACAGTCTCGTCAGCTGGGACCTCAATACCGGGTCTGTCGTGCCCCTTTAATCCTGCCCCGAGCTTGCTCCACAGCCTAATATAGAGAGGCTGTGTTTCCATTGTCCTCTCTGCCTCATCCACGTTGCTGTGCCACCTCTGTAGCAAACCGACTCTCTCCAAAAGTGCCGCTTCCATTACGGTGCTCGTATGCATTTCCATTCTAGGTTATTTTCTGTGACCTGGGTTGTGTGTAAGCAGACATTCCTTAGGGCTAGCGTGATCCTGCTTGAACAAACTCGCAGTTGTCTATAAATCGGATCCGTCCCGACAAAGACGTAGACACGGTGTACTCACCAAACGATGGGTCGGCTTTCTAAGAGGTAAGGGCTATAAGTAGGCTTAGAAATCCTAGAAACACATCTAGTGCCTTGAGAACCGGATTAGGTTTGCTAGATGTGTAAGTGAACTTTTGGAACTGCTGAAAGATACGATATATGAGCTGTAGTTGTATATTCACTTAATCTACCAACTGTATGAGTGAGGAGGGAGGTCCTTCTTATATATACATTCCATGCCAAGATACCATGTACTGTACCTGAGAGTAGTCCCTTGACCACTCATTGCAACAGGAACGACTGTTCCTCGATTGCCACTTTCATATTTAATAAAAACATTTTATCAATAAACTTCAACCATCCCTACTATTAATATATATCTTATATCTATTAATAAAAGGTTATTACGTATTGTTTTAATACGCGGACCGATTTGCAACTTTATCTGCTTATCTCCTTAATTGCTAACCCGCGGCAGTACATTGCCTCGTATAAATTGGCTAGTTAATTCTTAATAGAAGCTGAGCACATATGATTCATCGAAAAGCTACCCGTAGGCGGCATAAAAACCCGTCCGACGGCACCGGAGTTTACTCGATCGGGATAGCCGTTCGCGTTTGTTACCTAGCTTGAGCCCGCAAGTAGGTAATCATAAACTCTAGTTCTTTAACCGTCTTCTTGTGGCGCCTGCGGGGTGTCCTACTGTTATTAAAATATTTGCTGTCTACAGGGTAAACATTCTTTGCTCCTCAATCATCATAATTTCAACGCCAATCACCTAAACTCTCAATCATTTCATGCATCTCTGGGCCTCTTCTAAAAATATTGAATCAACGCCATTACGAGCAATCTTCAGTCATGTCGTCTCGACATTTACAGTATGCGGGAGCCATCAGCATCATCCCCTGTGGAGGGCTCCTACTAGTAGCACTGGCGGCGTGTGGATTTCTTCCTCCAATTTCACCCTCTTGGGATGCCACGCAAACGGCCCAACATTACCGTGATCATCAAAAAGGTATTCGAGCCGGAGCAGCACTTATGATAATCTCAAGTCTATTTTACGTTCCTTATACACTAGTCGTTTCGGCCCAGATGCAACGTATCCCCAATTTGCACCCCGTCATTATATCCATCCAGTCAGCAGCAGGGAGTACTTCAATGTATACCTTGATGATATCCGGTTTGCTTCTGGCTATCAACGCCTACCGCCTTGATCGCTCGGTAGAAATAACACAGATGATGAATGATATGTTTTGGTTCGTTTGGGTTTCGACATGGCCAACTTTCATAGTACAGTTCATTGCTTTTGCATCTGCTGTCATCGTCGACCGCCGCCCCCAGCCTCTTTTCCCTAAACCACTTGCAATATTCAACATTTTCGTCTCCATTATCGCCATCCCGGGAAATGTTTCCGCACACTGCGTCAAGACCGGACCGTTGGCCTGGAACGGTGCTATGGGTTTCTGGACCCCGGGTATGTCCTGGGTGGTCCTAGCTGCGGCCGAATTCGTTTGCTTGATTCGAGCCATATCCACAGAGACAACATCTGGCGAGGTGATTGCTTGTACGAGCCCTGATGGTTCAGGAAATGGTCCAAGCAGTGGATTTGGTCAAGGCGGGGGTTCAATCGGCGACGCATCAGCTTAGAACTCGACACAGCTATTCACCCGATACACTAGCCAGGAGTCAGTAGGATCAGAATATTCGACGTCTTTCTCTCGAAAACGATTGGAGTTGGCTTATGGACGCTAAGAACGAGCGAAGAACACATGGATGTGCAACGTGGACAATCTCATCACTCTCATTTCCTCTCCTTCCAGAGTGCTTTCAAGTCATGGCCAGGTACCAGCCACAACGGCTTGATGACGGTGTCAGGTAATCTATTTAATAATACTTCTTACAATTCCTCGTATCAAATTCATGTCAGTCATAGCTTCATGTAACAGTTATGCCGCTTCCGCGTAGCTACTCGCAAGACAAATAGACATGATTTCGTGCGTCTGTTTATTTCTATCCTTTGTTCCTGTTAAGATCAAGCCCGTCATTCAGAGCGGATACGGTATGACACTGCCTGGAAGACAACAGTCATTATACTGCTGTCCTGCAGGTAACAGTATTTCAAAGTATTTAGTTTTGTATAGTTCTACGCTTCTCTATAGCAAATAAAAGTCTCTCGCTCACTAAGGCCCTTCAAGGTTCGAGCGTTGAAGTCATTTCAAGGTCAAGGGTGTTGAAAGAGTAGCCGTTGCATTGGTGTGGCTATTCATTCATTCGTGTATTTCGCCCGATGCCCTACCCCGGAGCAACTGATATCTGCTTAAATACATGACACGTCTAAAGCGTTATCTTATTTTCGCTTAAGCCTTTACTGTTTCGTTATCAGTCAGATTTGCCCTTTCCCTATGCCCTAGATTGTTCCTACATGTCCTCATGAGAGTTTTCGACGAAGCAGGTCTACCCGAAGGTCAATTATTCCAGGCCCAAGTCTCTTTCAGCTGAAGCGAAAATGGCTGGAGGAGTGGGTCCACTGCATGGCAGCGGAATGGCACAGCAGGACGGCCCGTACCTAGCGGCGGAATGGTGGGTCTGACAGCCTGCACGGTTAATGCTTTAACGTCATCGGAAAGTGTGGTTAAGTCTTAGACAAGTATTTGCACAATGTCACCATGTACAATAACATATAATTTTATGACCAATCGCGGCCATCCCTTTAAGTGAGACGTCCTGTTTTATTGATTCCAGCTTTCTCACTTCGTTGATTCTAGGATAAGTGCAGCCTTCCGAGACGATAATTCAATGCAAGGCGGCTGGATGGATATAGACAACCCGTGTTGAAAAGGAGCGCCAAGAGTCCAAATGGACAGCTGAACTAACCGGCCAGACGAAGTTTGGCATTAAAGATAAGCTGACTTTAAGCATTTCGGTGGCGACTAACTGCAGATTTAATAGTCTGCAAGTTATATGCAACACATCGAATACTACTACGTTTATGCAATGCATCAAATATTTACTGCAGCTTTTACCGTTTGCAAGTAGTTACATAGGTATGTACCTAAAGTAAGACCGTTGTCCACTAATCATCAATAAATACGCCGAGGAGTATAAGTATCATTTTCTATGTATGTACCTAATTAAGGCCTTTTAACGGCGGACGATAAATAGTGTAACCAAAAATGCGCGGCCCTTAACGACAGCTATGGCAATGGCCTTCTCTAGTCCACATGACGTCCTAGATCAGTTTGATCTGCAAAGTCACACCCCAATCAATATTGTTCAAGGGGCACGCGCGCAGCTATTCTCCGAAGCAATCCCGCCATGTGAATCGCCCAGTTTTCCCAGGTAATGCCAGCCAGTCTCAACCATTAAGCCTACAAACCTGCTCGCGCGCCGGAGAGTGGAGGCCTTCAACGACAAACCAACGGTGTTCAGTGCATTCTGCCAATTGCCTAGTAATTTGAAGAAATGAGATGGATAGAAAGAGGTTATGGGATAGCAAAAAGTTGATAGAATGGATAGAAAAGAAAACGCATAGCTTCCCAGAACCGAGATTCTGCATAAGATGTGACAGTATCATTTAGCAGCCTCCGACCTGGCTCTGCCCGTAACCTTCACCATGATTTCTCCGCGCCAGGAGCCCGTATCCTTAGACTTCTTGGGATAGGCAACGAAGCGATCATGGTGGATCTCCACACTTTCCATCGTAGTCTTATATAAATCCATATCAAAGGTACTGACAAGTCTTGCGATGGTGATGTGAATCTCTGCGGATACCAGTCTGAGGCATAGTGAGCTAGTGCGTTGCCAGATGGCCGTAAAAATAAGTCAATGGAGAATTGAATGCTACTACTTACGGAATGCCAATACATTGCCTGGTACCTTTGGTGAAGTTGACAAGGTACTTGTGCAATGGAAAGTTTTCTTCTGCCGCCTTGATCCACCGACCTGGATCGAAAGAGTCGGGATTCGGGTAGATCTCAGGATCATTATGAACAAAATAGGCTGACTGGCTGACGGGAGTCTATGAAAGTATCAGGTATGACCATTCTCTGGCACAATGCTGTGTGCTTACCCCTCTTGGGATGATATATTCGTGGTATTGCAACGGTTCATCCACAGAGACGCGGGGAAGGCGACCCACGGGACTCGATAAGCGCAAGCTTTCTTGGACAACGCCAGCCTGTTTGCAAGGTCAGCCTACTCTGTTGCTGTTCTTCGAAAGCTCTAGATTAAAACCTACCAAGTATGGAAGACGCTCAAGTTGTGACATGGGGTACTCATTTTCTGGTTGAAATGGCAGTGTACTTAACTCGTCGCGCAGCTTCTTTAAACCTGTCTTGTCATTTAGGAGATAAAACATCCCAACACTTATTGCTCTTGCAGTTGTTTCAGCGCCGGCCAGAAGAAATATTTCGCCTTCGTCCAACAAGCGATTAATCTCTCTGTCTGCGGGTGGAATGTTCTCGTTTCCAAGGGCTGATACAATGATCGACTTCGACTCTTTTTTATTTTCTTCATCTAAACACGAAAGAATATCGTGCTTCACCTTTTCCCGCCAGACCAGTGGCTCTGCAACTTGCGGGAGAACCATGCTTAAAATTGGAATCGGTATCTTCTTAATAATGGATACTAGGCCCGGCAGGGATCGGGTAAAATGGAAGTTGAGTGCCAAACCAAGGATAGCTCTGTTTAGCATGTTGTCGAAGTCTGGAGCACTAAGGAAATCGGAGTGCTCGCCGTAAAAACGTTGAGTAATGATATCCCCCGTCATTGCCAAGATGGCCGCGCTGAGATCAAACTCCTTCGTTGTGTTCATGGCGACTTCAATGCGCTCGCATAATTTGCCAACTCTTTCGTGTATCATTGGCTCCATGGAAAGGATTGAATGTTTGGAGAAGTAGGGCTGAAGGTAGCTGCGTCGCGCTTTATGTTGCTGGTGGTCTACAGTTGCAACAATAGATGATGGAGCTGCGAATATTGCGACAGTTCCAGCATCCTTATTAATTTTTCGACCACCAGCCGAGTATATAGTATTGTAGAATTGTGAATCGCGAATATGTAGCTGGTTCGCACTGATTCGAACGATAGGTCCTTTGGATACGGCAATCAGTACTCATTCTCAACTATTCAAAAGGCAGCAAGTCGACCGCATTCGTACCATATATCTCATGCATCCTTGCAATTTCCCATAGATACTGGCCATCTTTAATCACGTCGAACCAGAACTCATAGTAGCTACCAATGGCTGCAAGTTTGGGGCCAGGGAAACGGCTCAACGGGTGTAAATATAAGTTGTAGAAGCATTTGATAAGAAAGAACACTATGGGAACTGCCGAGGCAATCCACCACGCATAAGACTGGTTCCTCTCCATGTTGGTAATGGAATCAAACATGGCTGGGGTGCTTGTTAAGGTGGTGACAAATAATGGGCTGGTAGGCTTGTTTAGTTTATGGACGGTGTATGTCGGTAAACTGGCAGTGATTTTTAAATATAATTAATTTTTTCGAAAAAGTATCACGTTTAAACTTTTTATATTATATAAAGAAATTAATAAAAAAATTAATAAAAAAATACATTATAAAATATATTATAAAATATATAATTTTATTAATTCTTTATGCTCAAACGGGTTTATTTCACTTTATACCTACAAGAGGCAACCCTGCTGGCTTGCACAATAGCCCTGAGTTTACGAACAGGCCAAGCAATTGATTTGATTGGTTAAATCCTTAAGTGGCCGCCCAACCTCGCCGCGCCGGGGGTTACGGGCGCTCGGCACGTGCTTCGCACGTATCTCGCACCCGTGACCCCCGCGCGGCTCGGCGGGCGGCCACATAAGCCATACAACAAGCCACCTAACCATACACAACCCCCCTTAGCCACACCACATCCCAAGATTAGGTCCACGGTTCGAATCCTCGACCTTGTATCCCTTCGCATCCCTTCTTTTCTTTTACGCATTACTACGCAAGCAAAAGCGCGGCGTTTTGCGCGCTACGCTTTTACCTGCTTTATAAGCGGGTTAAGCTCCGCGGTTCGGCTTCGCCAAACCGCTCCGTTAACCTTTTGTTGGCGTTATTGCAGCCGAAAGCCGCAAGCCGTAACAACGCCAGGCCAAAAGCCTTATAGCTAATTACGTAGCTGTGGCTAATCACGTAGCTATAGCAGGTTAGGTATGTGGTAGTAACTAGTCCAATCCCCATTATATAAGCAGTTTTTGTCGAAATCTCGACCAAATCCACTTTATTTTAAGATACACCCAATCAAATCTCGACTAAAGTCCACTTTATTTCAGAATGCACCCAATTAACATAGGTAAAAATAACCAGGACACTTCTATTTATAGTAATTTTTTCAAAATAGGAAAATGGATCAAACTCCCATAGAAAAAAAAAAAACGCAACACACACAATAACCTTTCGTAAACTTAAAGCATAGTCCTTTAACTAGCTCGCCCCACGGGTACCTAACCCACTCGTTAAACTTTGGCCTGATACCATACTAGTATTAAACCGACGGGCAAGGGGGGTTTAAGCCTAACCATTCCATAGGCAAGGCCATCTGCCACCATGGATATGGATAAGCCGAACATGGTCTGTACAATGAATGAATCCTATCAAATCCTCGTGCTCTAACCATCATTTGATTTGCCCGGTGTTGTGGTGTAACGTATGTGGTGTCGTAGGGAAGAACTGAGTGCAAATCGTCAAAATCACAAAGTTGTGTCCAAACTCGAATATGGCCGACAGCATCTCCTCCCAGTGGAATTCCTTGGAATCTAGCCACGATTGTGCCCACTCCCTCCTCCAGAGTATTGAGCCAGTTGAAAACGCCCGGGTCGATTCCACTCAGAACAAAGGTATATGAACCATTCTTGTTAACGGCCGCCTGTCTGTTATTCAAGCTTATTAGCCTGTCTCGTGGATCATCACTAGCTATCCACAGACTGTATATATTGAGAGTCCAGTAAGTTGAGGGTTCAGCTTCAACAGTTACTATTAGGGCCGAAGTTTTGCTCAAGTTATAGTGCGATAACACAAGTGCCTGGGTGGCCAAACCCATTCCCGACGATTGAGATGGGGAAGCCATGGAATTGACGGGTTTAGATAATGTTAGATTTCCGAGAACAAAGTTTAGAGGGGGGATGGTTTTCCGTAGATATTCTCTAGCTTGTGCAATAATGGTGTCGTTTGTTCGGTCTCCTGTGAAGGACTGTCCAACCAGCTCTACCTCGAGCTCGTCCGGATTTTCCAAAAGCCAGTCGCCGATGTTGTGGCGAATTAGAAGTAGCTTAGCCGCTGGCGTGCTTTGCATATGGTTTGGGGACGGAGAAGTACTTGGGTTGACGGTAATAGTGAAGGAACCGTCATGATCCACGACGAGGTCTTTCCCGGTTACAATAGAGATGGTGTTACTGGTGAGACTGCTCTGAAGCGAGAATGTAACGTCCGAGGCACCAACGCCGGTGCGCTTGCCGTGTATGATATAATTGTATGAATCGCTCACTGGGACAGTACGATAAATACAATCTGGGTTGTCGAATCCATATCGGCCGCCAGGAACCGGCAATTCCACCAAGTCCCTGGTTCGAGGAGGTGCCATTGTCCAGTAGACTTTCGGATGGGCGGGGTCGTTATTGACTGCATACTGCATGGAGCCGAAAGCCAGCTCTTCCACAGCGACTTCAAGCCGGCGTATCAAATCCTTTGAGTCAACTTCATAGCCATAGCGTTGAGCTGTTGACAAGAACTGGTTTCGTGCTTCCCGTTTAATGTCTTCGTATGGATTTTGCAGGTGAAGTGAAATGGCAAGGGCATCGAGATCATGCTGATCTTTTGTATCAAGCGGATTGTGTCTGGCAAATGTTGTAGCACACAGCATAGTAATAAAAATTCGCCATGGATGAGTCATCGCTTCCAGATATGTGATTTTTCTTTGGCGCAACGTTGCCAGCTAGATGTTGGAGTATTGGTAAACGAACAGAGACGAGCGAAGCGCACACAGATCGGTTGCCTTTGGGTATGGCTGGTGGACCAACCTGTAATATTATTATACCTTTGTGTGTTCCAGACTACGACATGATCCAAGCTTAGCTACGGTACCAGGCCGATACCGTTATTTACTTGCAGAGATTATAATTGAGATATGTTCATGTTGTGCCACACGCCATCGTCGGGAGACATGGCTGCCTGAGGTAAGATAAGAACGATAAATATTGTTAGATTGACGCCTTAGGGTGAATTATCGGGGCCGGTCAATTCGGGAGAGCGAGCATTGTCTTCTTGCGGGGAACGCCCAGTATCTAATACCCAGCTTGGTATTATCCTGGAGAGTACCAGTACTTAGATGTGAGAGCCCAAGCCGAGCCATACCAGTCTTAACTCGTTGCAGTTTTTATGCCTGCTTCTCGCTTACTTCTTGAAAAGATGATACATTCGTTGCTGCCACACCGAATTTGGTTTTATGAATACCTATAGTGTTTACTTCGTGGCCTACTCTCATTGGATGATAGAGAAAAGCTACTTGACATATGACGTGACAATGTACCTGTAGCCTTCTACTACGCCTCCATTCCAACGATATACTTCAATGATGACCGGTGCTGGTCAGAGATTGCATCTTCTCTAGAAGCACCACTTCCTTGTTCTAAGCGACCCTTACCAGAGATAGCTTTCTGAAGGTGGATTATCAAGGCAGCCCACAATGGCACAGTTCCTAGCACTACATGGCTTTATCATTGCCATATTGTGTGTGGTCGCTTGTTGTCGACTATGCTCCCGAAAGAGAACTGGCTCAAGCCTTCCTCCAGGACCAAAACCACTTCCTATCGTCGGCAATCTCATGGACCTACCTCCAAAAGGAGTGCCAGAGTTTCAGCACTGGCTCAAGCATAGAGAAACTTACGGTCCGATCAGCTCTATCACGATCATGGGTCAGACACTCGTCATTTGCCATGACAAACAGGCCGCCCACGATCTAATGGAGAAGCGCTCAAAACTCTGCTCAGGACGGCCAAAGACGGAGTTCGCGAATAACTTGTGCGGCTATGGCGACTGGTTAGTAATGCAGCAGGACAACGATAAACTCCGCCGGTGTCGCAAGCTTGTGCATCAGCAGCTAGGTACTAAGGCACTGGTGGCCGAGTTCTATAACGTTCAAGAAGCGGAGGTGTGCCGATTTTTATTTCGGGTCTTGAATCAACCTGAGAATTTAATCAAACACTTGAAAACGTAAGCTTGATCATTTTTCGTTTGAGGTGAGGAAGAAGAGAGTAAAATCAATTCCGACTCACATAAATTACCTATCCATCCCGCTAACATATAATTGGTCACAGCAAAACCAGCGCCATGATATCGAAAATCGTCTACGGATATACTATCGAGCCAAACAAGGCTGACCCCTTGGTCGACTTGGTAGATCTTAATATGGCTAACGCTCAACGTGCCACAATACCGATGGCATGGTTGGTAGATGCCATTCCGGCCCTCAATTATCTGCCCACTGGATTCCCAGGCACAGGATTTAAAAAGACAGCGCGTCTCTTTAATAAGATCAATCAGATGGCAACAGAAGTTCCATTCGCGTTCGTTCAGCGCCAGATTGCGATTGGTAGCCACCGGCCGTCGTTCGTAGCTAATCTAGTCCAACAGGCCAAGGACGGTGATGTAGGAGGTGCTAATTTGGACCGCGATAAGGACGACATCAAATGGACAGCTGCAATGTTATACAATGGAGGGTTAGATACTACAGTAGCACTATTAAGTGGCTTTTTTTTAGCTTTGGTCATGTTCCCTCAGGTGCAGTGCAAGGCGCAAGAGGAGATTGACCGTGTAGTAGGTATCGAGCGGCTCCCCGGATTTCAAGACCGGGATAAGCTTCCTTATATTGAAGCTGTTGTTAAAGAGGCATTCCGGTGGTGGCCTTCTGCACCTTTAGGTTTTCCACATGTAGTCTCAGAGGACACTACATACAAAGGTCATTTCATACCAAAAGGAGCGACATTATTCCCGGGTATATGGTGGTTTTGCCATGATCCCGAAGTGTACGAGGAACCTACTGTCTTCAATCCCGATCGGTATTTAGAGCCGCGCAACGAACCTAGCCCTTATAACGAGATATTTGGTTACGGGCGTAGAGTCTGTCCTGGGCGGCATTTATCAGATTCAAGCGTGTTCTTAACCATTGCGCAAACTCTAGCGGTTTTTACTATTCGCAAGGTTCTCGATAAGGAGGGCAGGCAGACTGAGGTTAAGCTTGAGGCAACGCCTGGACTTATAAACCTCCCGGTAGAGTTCCCATACGAGATCCTGCCAAGGAGCATGAATCATGAGGATCTTATAAGGAGTTTGGAAGTCCAGCAGCCCTGGGAAGAGAGTGATGCTGGTCTCCTCGAGGATGTTAACCAGTGATCGGAATGATTTGGTTTAATGCTTTAAGTTTACGAAGGGTTATTATGTCGCGTTTTTTTTTTCTATGGGAGTTTAACCTACTTTCTTATTTTGAAAACATTACTGTAAATAGAAGTGTGTTAATTAAGTGCATTTTAGAATAAAGTAGGTTTTGGTCGAGATTTCGACGAAAGCTGCTTATGTAATACCTAGGGGCTGGACTAGGCATAGCCACATAACCTGCCACAGCCACGTAATTAGCCACAAGGCTCCTGGCCTAAAGTTGTTAGGCGTTGTTGCGGCTTCGGCCGTAACAACGCTAGGTAATAAGGGTTTAACGGGGCGTAATAATGCGTAAAAGAAGGGAAGGGGTGCGAGGTCGAGGATTCGAACCGTGGACCTGATCTTGGAATGGTGTGGCTAGGGGGGGTTGTGTGTGGTTACGTGGCTTGTTGTATGGCTTGTGTGGCCGCCCGCCGAGCCGCGCGGGGGTCACGGGTGCGAGATACATGCGAAGCACGTGCCGAGCGCCCGTAACCCCCGGCGCGGCGAGGCTGGGCGGCCACCGCGGCCTTGCGGGATTCAACCAATCAAATCAATTGCCTGGCCTGGCTTGTTCGTAAACTCAGGGCTATTGTGCAAGCCAGCAGGGTTGCCTCTTGTATTAAGAGTCTCAATATTAATATCAGATAATATAGTGATCCCTACAACTTCGTTCTAGTAATACATACTTACCAAGGGTAGAAGGGAGGCTCTTGACTTGCCTTCCAATAGGAACTCTCAAATTAAAAAGCAATAGCCGATATGCCCCTCAACAGATCTTCTAACCCCTGGGCAATATGTATATCAGTATTTGCGAATCGTACCATATGGGCTGATATGTACGAATTCGGCAATCGTGAAAAATACCCGCAAATGAACCGTACCCGGTGCAATTGAGGATTGATAAATCCTATCGTGGTATCGCCTTTGTCACAGAAGGTAACTTATATAAATCCACATCTAGCAAGTCTCATCATCTAACTCGCGAGTGCGTTTCGTAGAGCCCGCCGTATTCCTATCCCTTTACAAACAATGTCGGAAGTCTTCGACGTAGTAATCGTTGGCGGGGGAACAGCCGGGCTCGCGCTCGCTGCTAGGCTATCCGAGGACCCCGGCTTGCAGATACTAGTCCTCGAGGCCGGCGAGGACTTAACCGAGGATCCTAGGGTCAGCACCCCCTTTTTGGGGAGTTCTCTCACCCGCAGCTCCGCCGATTGGCAGTTTAGGACTGTTCCTCAGGTATGTCGTATGAATTAGTGGTAGTTATGGTAATAACGTATGTAGGCTCATTAGTTACTACAGGTAGGACTGGGGAATCGGGAGACAATTGTTCCTCGTGGACGATTGCTAGGGGGCTGCAGCGCACTTGATAACTTTCTTTTCGCTGCGCCCTCTAGATACAACGTTAATGCCTGGGCTGATCTGGGTAATCCCGGTTGGGACTGGTCGTCCTTTTCCGATTCCTTGAGAAAAACGTATACGTTGACGAAGACTCCCGAGGAGGTGGATGTCAATGGTCCTCTCCAAGTTAGTTTCCCTGAAGATACCGAGTGGCTAAGAGTATGGAAGGCCACACTGGCCAATCTTGGATATCCTACATCTTTGGATTCCCTTTCTGGGGAGTTCTACGGAGCTTATCTGTCTGCCATAAGTGTTGATCCTGTCACCAAGCAGAGAAGCTACTCTGGCAACGCATACCTTCAGCGAGCACGACCACGGCCTAATCTGGTTGTTTATACTGAGACACATGTAGAGAAGGTCCTTTTTGATGGATCGAAACCTACCAAGGCGACTGGTGTCCAGTACAGCCAGGGAGGGATTACGAAGATAGCGACGGCTCGGAAAGAGGTCGTACTTAGTGCTGGCGCAATTAACTCTCCGAAGATACTTGAATTATCCGGCATCGGAGACGCGAAGCTCTTGAAATCACTCGGAATCAACGTGGTAGTCGATAACAAACATGTTGGTGAAAACCTCCAAAACCATCCTACGGTTGGTATGTGCTTCGAGGTCGTGGACCAGAAAGGCTTCGAGACGATGGATGGTATCTTACGGGGCGAAGCACCTGCTTTCGCCGCCGTCCAAGCAGATTACGAGAAACAGGTTGGATTCGGGACGAGAGGCAACCTCGAAGTCGCGGCACAACTGCCTGTGCCCGGAATCGAAACCCCTGAAGGGAAACGGGAGATCGAGAAAATACTAAGCAATAATAAGGGGCATCGAAACGACTCGGAAAAGACAACAGAAGCTTTTGTAAAAGCACACGAAAACTTGGTGAACTCGGTACTCGTCTCATCTACAGAGCCTTCAGCTACGTACCTCACAACCCCCGGCTTCGCAACCTACGCCGCCGACGGCACAATAGCCGGCCCACCTCCCGGTAACGAGAAATACTACTCCGCCACGATAACCCTCGCGTACCCTCTCTCCCGGGGCTCAGTACACATAACATCTCCATCTCCATCCACACCACCCTCCCCCTCCCCTCCCCCCGCCATCGACCCCAAAACCCTCTCCCACCCCCTCGACGTCGAGATCCTCGCGCGCCACGTGCACTTCCTCCACCAAACAATCACGACCACAAACCCACTCTCCAGCCATCTCGTCCCCAACGGGAAGCGCCACGCCCCCCCGCGCCCGGATCTCGAGTCCGCTCGGCGGTACGTGCGCGAGCGGGCGACGGGCTCGCCGCGCGATTTCTCGGGCACGTGTTCGATGATGGCGCGGGAGCTAGGCGGCGTCGTGGACGACCGGCTGCGGGTGTACGGGTGCGAGGGCCTGCGCGTGTGCGACGCGAGTGTTTTCCCCGTCGGCGTCGGCGCCGGCGCTGGGTCCGCGGCGAGCGTCTATGCGCTTGCGGAGCGGGCGGCGGGGATAATTAAAGCGGATTTGGGATCGACGTAGGTCTATGTACATAGGGTTACATACATACCTACATATCTACATAGTGCTATCGAGAGGATACCTAGAGGCAAAAGCTAGCGATGGCTTCTGGAAGCCCACTTTGGAGTCTTCTCCAAAAGGTTTATGTTATGGTATTGGGATTTGACTAACTAACTATTTCGAATCTTCGATGTGTTGCTAATTTAATATAATAAATATATTTGCCCTGCTTAAGTAGAGCTTGCCGTCCAAATTCGTGGTCTGGCCTTGTTCCTTTAAACCACTTTGACGTGGTCGTATGTAGACGAGTACCTAAGTAGTTAAGCATCGAGTTCCTCAAGATTTCACCTATACACCGTAATTCTTTACGTCGTCGAGACTATTCTTTATCAACCCCGGCTTCTTTCTACGGACGGGGACGCAATACTCCAACGGACGACTAGTTACGACTATAGCACGGAAAGCAGCCAATTAGATCCAGCGACGGTTTAGTATGTATATGCCTTTTACGGAATATATTTATCGTTCCGGCCAATCAGGCCAACAGGTTTTTAGATACCTAGGTACCTAGATAGATAATGGGATGAGAGTGGAACACGTCTTGTTATGCTATAGGAATTCAAGGACTGATGCGACAACAAGGAGTATCATATATTGCGATTAATGTGCAAGGTTAGGTAATTTTAGTATTTACTTGATTTTTAATATCCTCTGTGACCCGTCATACATGACAGGAGTGAAAACAAGTCTTCACTAATAAATACATAGGCTAGATGCGCTTGAGTGCATCTAATTCAACTCAATCAACTCCCAAGTCCGACGAGTCTTAACGAATAGCTAAGGACTCCCTGATATGAGACGTCTAAGGCTATCTTGGTATGAAACTCCAAAACGGTAAAGCCTCCAGGTACCTCATAGGTGTCCTTAACCCCTCAAGCTTCAAGTTTGGATACTGGAACCCCCTCCTCCCCTTCTCAGATAATCAGAGGCGGTGCTTAATAACCTGCTAGAATAATGGTGGTTATCGGTAGCTCTCCCCCTAGATATTAAGCGCTTCCCACAAAGTACTGGTGCAAGAACTAATAGTATCGATACTATAAGTCGCGTGCGTCTCTAAATCGGTATCTTAGTTTTCGACGAACAACACTCATGATGCCGAAACAGCCGAGTTCGACGAGAATAGCTTTGTAACCTGGTAAAACATGTCCTCGATCGGTGGCATCGCGAACGCCGGCGCAGTATCGAATAATTCTGAAAGTTTTTGTGGTGGAATAACAGCCGAATAAGCCTCGTCACCGTCCCCGTCAGCCGTGGCATCTGGCATGTCAACATCCATCTCATCTCCGCTTGCTAGCTCATCGTCTTGTCCAGAAAGTAATGCTAAAGAAGGCCTGTCTTCACGAGGCTCCTCGGTGTTCACTTGGTCAAGGTTGAGATCGACGAGTGGTTGGGCAAAGGCGAGGGATTTAGTATCCATGCCTTCGCTGATTGACCACAACTGGGCGGCGGAGTCGAGAACAAGGTAGCCACTAGACCCAACCGAGGCAACGACTGATGTGATAGGGTATGGGAACCTGTGAATTATCTCCGGTTCGCTTCGATCTGGAGAGAACACTGCCAGCTCGGAAGTGAGGAAGGGCGAACCTGGCTTGCCCCGTGAAACAGCCACCGCAAATGTCGAAGTCTTCTGGTCGACTGCCATATGCGTTAAGATAGCTGCGCCTGGGCCGAATGAATCCTCGTTTGTCCTCAGTTGAACGCCGTACAGTAGCTCGTCCGAGACCAAATCATACACTATGAGACGATCTGAAAGTACGATTAAACATGAAGACAGGACTTTGACATCGCGAATTTCCCCGGTTATTAATCCGTCAATCGAATTCCGAATCTTGCCAGACTCTGTATCGATGACGTGGATTGCCGAGCCATGGGCAGTTCCGATAGCACAGACTATGGTAGACCCATCCTCGGAGAAAGAAACTGCACCAGAGCCTCGTATGGAACTGCTAGTAGCTATTGCATCCGGACCGACTGGTTCCTCGTTTTCCTGAAGATATATGGTTCGGGAACATCCCCAGCTGTGTAGCTGGCGTCCTAGTTTGCCCTTGACCAGCACTCCGTCGCGTTGCCTGATTGTTGGCTCCCACAACCTAACAACTCCATCTTCACCGATAGTAGCAAAGCGATGCGCATGCGGATCCGCAGCCAGGCCGTAGACAGGCTCGCTTCGACCTGTGTAATGGGGTGCATTGATACGGGACACGAGCTCCAGACTCTGGTCTGCCGAAGAGGCGGCCCAAAACTTGAGGTACACCTCACGCCTTTCGGCAGGGGATCCTTCTAGAGAGTTGATATCCCGCGAAGGTGGCTGCCACTCGTCAGTAGTGGCAAGCCACTTCCCATCTGCTGAATATGCCATGCCAGTGACCCGGGGTTCCGTTATGGTGTAACCCTTAGCTGTCGTATTCACGTCTGTCGGGTTTGTCCTTGTCAAGGCTTGTTTTGAGATGCCCTGCAAGGTGGTGAGATCCACTGTTTGTATTAAAGGAGTAGAGGGGCCGCTCCCAGAGTGGCTTAATCGTTGCCCATTCCCTACGCAAAAATGAATCCGCGAGGGATCCACTGGGCTGGCTGCTGCCGGCGTCTTTAATAATCGATCGGGAGTATATTGGCCTATTCTTCTGACTAGGTCATCCTTGGAAAGCGGCTGTGGGGAAATGAGTGTCTGGATTCCAGATATATACGTTGTTGGCTTCATTTCCGCTGTCGATAAAACGATGACTGAATTATCATCCAAATGGAGGACGTATGCAGAACCGCGCTTCGAAACGACGATATTCTCGATTGTTGCAGAGAGATGGGGCAGGAAATCCATCTTCTGCGTGTCCAGCTGCCACAGGACCAGTGTCGATTCGGACCCTCCAGAAATGATGTAGTGGCCTACAACCTGAGTTAGAGATTTGTTATCAATATTTCAGAATGAGGATTCTTCATACCATCTCGTGACCATTTAATAGTATGAACAGCCTTGCGATGCCAGTGATACTTCCGGGGCTGAAGGGAGCCTCTGTGCCCCTTAGAGCTATGTAACCGACGGATTTGAGGTAAGATATCGTTATAGAAGAACACAGCTCCACGAGCACAGCCTACGACAATTTCTATTACGGGTTCATTACCAGCGTCCACTTGCGTCTTTCGATTGAGATGTATACGGTCCGTTGCTCGTACATCTAAGCACACAATCTCGTCGCTGCAGTCAAGGGTGAAGAACTCATATTCGAGTTCCCTGACGTGCTTGATCGATGAGGTCTTAAGTGTACCAAGGACAATGTTACGATCTGCTGATGCTATTAAAGCGTATCCGTTTCGAACAGAACGTAGATTTGAAATAGGCATAGCCTGCGTTAAGAGCGGATAGGAATTCTTGAACTTGGATCGGCGCACATCACAGGCGACGATCCGCCATTTCTTCTTATGTTCGATAGCAACCAACGGCACATCCCTGAACTCTGCGCCAAATTTGATATGTTCGACAGACATGTCAGATAGAAAGCTACATTGTAGCTTGTATAATGTCTCGGAACCTTGGCCGTTCGTCCAATCAATCAACCAGACATGACCATCAGACGAAGCAACCCATATAAGATTCGGCGAGCTTGGAGATATGCAAATGGACATGATCTGTCCCGGCACATTCTCCACATCGAGCTCTTCCAGCTGAATCTTGCGTATTAGAAGAGAATCCGCTGTCGAGTATACCTGAATGGAGGTGTTGTATGCAAGTATTAGATGCCTGATATTCATGTCAGCTCCTGACCTCGAAATCCTACCCATAGCTCCCAGGGTAGGCTCTATTCAACTCTTACTTCTCATCTTCCGTCAATATAGGGTCCACATCCATAATTCGGCCGCCCATTGGCTTTGAAACCTTCCAGGTCGACGAGTGGTCTCCATGTCTCTCTTCTTCTGTTCGGTGCCGTTTCTTCTCTAATTTAACAACGAAGCCGTCGGACCTCAGGATTGTGCTAGTCATATTGTCGTTTTTTTGGGGAAGTACTGCTGAGCCTTTTTCTTTACCCGTTATGGCGTTCTGTGAGTCTCGCTTCGGTCGTTTCCTTTTGCCGTGCTCGTCTACATCCCTTTTACGTTTGTTTGCACTAAGATCCTAAAAAAATAAAAGCTGTAGGTTAGCATGATTATATAAGCCTCTTCCTGGCGCAGCTTTTGCTTACTTCATTGACTGCTATGGGGGCCATTATGAAAGCGAATGCTATACCTGGCTCATTAGAAGGCAGCTTTTAAGCGTCGCCAAAATTGACAAACCAAAAGCAACAAAAAGTTCACGAGATTTTTTTGCGGGACAACGCGATAAGGCGATCCGATAAGAGAGTTTTGGTGGAGTTAGTCAGCTAGTGACTTAAGTGGCACGATCTACGTAAAATAAGTTGCTTGGCATTCATTTATCGATAACAAATTTCCATTCAACTTCTCTTTCGGCTTTCGCAATCTCGAGGTTTCTTTCACAGTCATTGGCCACACCATCTTCTTTTTCGCGACGGTCAACTACACATCGCGCTTTGAGCCACGACCCCTACAGAACGATTCCAACAACGATATTTACGATACTTTACGGGACGCATATTTCTGCTCAACAAAATGATTATTCCTATTCGATGCTTTTCCTGCGGGAAGGTAAGCGTTTGTTATTCTCCAGCTAGACTTGGTTTGTGTTGACCGAAGGACAACAGGTGACGGGAGACCTTTGGGAGAGATATCTCAAGCTCATCGATGACGGCGTCCCGGATGGGTTAGTGGCACTTGCTCTATATGTTGATGCATTATACTAACCGGTTCGAAAAGCGATGCTATGGACTCGCTAGGCTTGAAGCGATACTGCTGTCGCCGAATGGTCATGACCCACGTTGATCTCATCGAGAAGCTACTAAAGTAAGACCAAGCATATTTAGAGTCAAGTGAAATCTTTGAAAGCAGTGTTCTAACATGTACGTACGTAAGGTATACCCCTGACGGACGAAACGACAAGAAGATCCAACTACAGCAGCGATGAGTCTCGATCGTCGGATGAGGTTTGATAGCTTTGATGATGGAGATAATTGGCACTTGGCACAAAAATTGCATTCTATGGCGTTGGGCTGGCAGTTTCAGGATGGCGTAGCGAGACTGCTTAAGTGGCGTCACGACAGTTTAGACAGACTGCAATGTGAATTTATCTGCTTTGGGTATTTTGGGTATTGGAGATGTCCGTGCTGATAAATACCTAAATACCTAAATACCTATGCCTTGAGGCTGAAGTGAGCCAGACCGCTTCGCAATTATACGCGAAAGGCCTGTCCATATGGCCTCGAGTTAGCGTATGCTAAATAGCCGCGAAGAATAACGCCATGCATGTTAGCCGCGGCTACATTCCCAATCTACTCCTAAGCTAACTTTTAACCCTAGCCAACGCCCCTACGATGTTTATCTTTCTTTGTTTGTCTCAAGGCTTCGGTCCACAAATCGTCGATCACGGATGCCTTGCTTTAATTATGGGCTGTATTGTTTTCGCCTGTCGTATCATGACTGATCATCTTTGGGGATAGTGTAGTGCCACGTTGGCTTTTGCAGGTGGCGCCGCCCAAACAGCCGCAAGCGCTACACATTGAATTTATGCTAGACTCATATCCCCTAACCGGCGTCAAATCCTTCTTGGTGACCGCATGTTTACGTCGCTAAAAAAACAAACATGCCCTTTGACGCTAAGTGATGCATTTTCGTTCCAACATCTTACGCGGTAAAAGAATACTTCTATAGATACTATACTCTTATATGTTCCTCTCTATAATATACAATATGTTTCTTATTGGCTAGTTACCTACAAATAAGTTATATGATAATTGACAATAGTATTTAGTTGGTCTCATGTGGAAACGAATTCAATGTTTCCCCTTGAATCTACGGTATTTACTTAGGTAATTCCTCCGAATATTATTAAGCTAGGTCTACCTTAATTGTCAAAGAGCGTAAAAAATTGCAATGACAGGGAGCTCCCAGCTTTCCGTGCAGCAAACGATATGCAGGTTGGTATCACGGCGCCTATGCACGCACGACTAACACCACGTTCTGGAAGAAGCCCCCAATGGATAAGCGAGTGTGGATCTTATATGCTAGTTATGATACGTAACAGCTATATGAAATATATGTGAGGGAAACACCAAGAAGTATGGCGAATCAACATTCCAAAGGACTGTGCATTGCAACTAGTTGCTATCCTCGAGGGTATAGACGAATTGGGCCTATTAATTGGTATACATTTTAGCTAAGAGCTGCATATGCATGCCACCTAGGTCGGTACGAAACTAACAGCATACCTACCTTGCCTTAGGTTAGGTACCCAAATGTTCTTTTTTGCCTTATTACGTGATGGCCATTGGCGAATTTTAGGGCTAACCAATAGAATTATAGACAAATACCCCAAGAGGCACTAACTAAAAAATACACCAGGGAAAGGTCGAGTAGTAGGTACCTACTAGTTTAAGGTACGATATACCCGGAAGTATACCTAACGGATAATGGTCCGGGACTTTTAACACCTTTCAACGGTCTTGTAACCTACAACTTTTCCCATGGCAACACAAACGGAACCAGGAAAAATCAGATTCGTGAGCTTCAGCCCGATAAGGACAGCTAGCCAACCAAACCAATTGGCCCCATCATTGCATTCTATAGTCAGCTGTCTATAGTATCTCACTCTATAGTAGTATCAATGGCCGCTCACCTGAGAAGCAAAGCATGGTCAACGGCCGTATAGAAATTCTAGCCCCCAACACTCGGCTCGTACATACTACCTATAGGACAACTTACAAGACAGCAGCTAGGGAAGCTAGGTTAGCACCTTTACGCTTTTGCGCATTTGTCGTCGGCTCCGGCGGTGAGATCAAAACGAGTCTAAAAGATCCTAGCTAGCATCGCTTTCCATATCAGACTATCAGTCATGTTTCTGTCTCTATTGATGCAGTGATGCCGGAGGATTCGGGATGCCGAGCCTGACACGGCTTTGATGGCCATTCGAGAAGCACCATGGCGGCATGGCCTTGTACGGATGTGTACTATGTATGCAGTGTTGAGGCCCGCAATGCGTGATCGGTCCAGCCTAACAGCAAGGTGCACACACCCTCTCGACCCTCTCGACGCTCATACACCAATAATCCTCCTCGGCCCACATGGGTAGACCCAGTTGGAGCTAATAAAAGACGCGGTACCAGATCTTCGGGAACACTATCATACCGGGTTTTGTCCAAGGATTGGTTCTTACGATGCATGAAATACTCGCAACTTTTCGCACCGGCCTTTTTTTCACGCAACGCATTTGGTGCCATAGTACATACGGCATGTATTGTATGTATTATGCCACAGCCCACAGCCCACAGCATATTGGGCAGCCTTGTGATTATATCAAGATATCTTTAACGTCTAACTAGTTAACGTCTGACTGGCTGGGCGATAGACGAACTCACCGTCTCTTGTACTACACTGGGTCCAGTTCTCTTTGGGTGTACCGACTAGTTTTATCCGTTTCATCCACAGGCAAATATATGTCACGATGTATTCACATCGCCTTAAGCCACTGGTATTAGTACCAAACTACACCGGTTACGCAACATATTAGCAACGGATTTAACTACAAAGTATCGTGATACAAACCGAGGGAAGCGAGGGGAAAAAGCAATATGGAGCCTATTACGCTCGGTCTACGCTATCATGTCGCCAATTTATTGGCTACATCGTCGTGAACTACAACGGTCAGTCTGGGGGCTTGTCGTGTTCTTTTGCGCCTTGGCCCTTGTGCATTTTTACCCCGACATGCTGGGATGAAGTGGGTTAATAACTCATTCTCCGAGTCTTGGACTAGGGTGCTAGAGATCGCGGTGCCCTCCTGTGACTCGTTGATTTGAAGCGATCCGTCCGTGGCTTAAGCGCCGAAACCCCTGTCTCGTTCCCCCCTGCAGCCCACCATCCGACTTCCTCCCTTGCTATCTCCCTACTGGTTGAAAAGCTGCACTCGAGGTGCAAAAGAGTTTAAGACGCGCATCTGCATGCTGGGAACCGGACAGCGCAAAGGTGGCCGCCAAAACAGAGTAAGCCGTCGAACTCTGCGCCCGAAGCATCATCATCAATAAGACAAGCGAAGAGCCTCCGTACTACCAGAAGTTACCTACTTAGGTAGTAGAACAGCGAAATCAGGATTTCCCCCTCATCGGTACTCATCGGTATCCTTCCCCAACAACATCTCGGTCCTCATATCTCTCATATCTATGTAATTCAGCCTCGAAGGAGCCCTAGGGTATGCGGATGCGCTCCACGTCCTTTAGGTCGCAGTGGAGCTCTCTCGACAAATCTCATGCTGATGTCCTTCATAGCCCCTCCTCCCTCTGACCAGCAATTGAATCGACCTAGTCCACCACGTTCAATCTGTCCAGTTACGTCCAACTCTGTCGTCTCGAAAACCCATACATACATCTGATCTTCCACCCCTGTCCCGCACTTCTACGGATCATCCTTTGTAGAAGCGACCAAGCTGTTGTTGGTCCTTAGTCTGAGTGTTGCATAAGACTTAAGGCGATCGGCTTAATACCCGATAGCGTTAAGGCCTACGATTGATCCAAATTCTATCGCTTTTTCGTGGACAGTTCATATTCCCCAGTTCATCGGGTCCTACGTCAACTTGTCTTCTCCGGGTCTCTGGCCATTGCAGGACCCAGATCAGGCCCATTACGCGACCGCTATACGTGGTATACATATCCGTCGTCGCGTGGACCATAAGCGCGCCCACGGCCTTTTCAGCCGCAATACGTTTAAAAGAGAGCTGCTATCAAGTGCAGCTTTTCTTTTTAACGCTGCCGGACCTACACCGCGGCCAACACATCCCAGCATTGCCCATTGCCAAGCCAGCCATGGCCCTCGAAGCTCCGTTGAGAACGTCAACCGGAAGTATAATATCTACTTTCTCGCCACACATGGAGATGTCTGTATCTTCCTCAGAGTCGTCTACGGCTCCTCATTCGCAGTTTCGTCCAATGTCCGTCGTTAACTTATATTAAACGTCGCCGTCGGGGATTTATGCTCACATGAATCAGGTCTACTAGCTCTGTAGAGTCCGGTTCCCTTCGACCGTCATCTGCTCTTGCTCGGCCATCCTCCGCCAATCATTATCTTATGAGCCCGAGCGATATTGTCGGCCCTTCACCAGTTACGTCTGTCGGGACTGAGGTAACAGAAATAGACGACGAAGCATCTGACGAGGTTCGATCCCAATCTTCCGTAGCGAACCCTGATCAGCAGCCTCAGGTTGGTGGCTTGAAGATGGGAAAGCACCTGAATTATTGCTAACTTTAAGCTAGCTGCTGATGCTCAGGACGAACATCCCCGATCAGGTACGGCAGACAAATGAAGAGGCGATATCAGTCATACACGCCCCGGAAAGCTTTCGGAGTTGGGTGAGTTGGGAATCTGAGACTCTGGTTAAATTATACTAAGTGGCATTGTAGAAAACTACCGACAACTCGCCAAAGTACTCAGAATCGACAGAGAGGACATCACCTAGGTCTCCTATCTCTTCGAAAACTGAGGATTCTGCATTCCTACCTGCTAGTAGACAAGTCCCAAAGGTAAATGTCCTCCGAAGATGGTCAAGGTGAAAACTAACTCCTACAGTCCAAAACCTCTGGCCTACCAACACCACCCCCTCTATCGACGGATGTCAAACCTGTCAGATATAGTATTGACAGTGCAACACCCAGGGCTCAAGATCTCCAGGAAATAATGAGCGAGTCATCAAGAGTCAGGTCCAGCAGTGCTAGTAGCCTCGAATGTTAGCACAGCCGCTCTCTTTTGATTAATTTAATGTTGTAGCTAACAGCTTGCTAGTAATCCCAGAAGAATCCAAGGAGCCAGAGACAGATGCTGAACCTGGCCTAGAAAGCTACGATGATGAGGAGTACGCCACACACGTCCAAGAGCAGGGCAGCGAGGATGTTGAAATCAAGTCTTTAAAATCGGCCCTGCAAGAGTGTTGGACCTTATGCAATACCTTGGCAAGTCTCAGCACTCATCATCGAGAAAGAGTATTCAGTTCATCAGGAACTCCCGATGGTCACGAAAGAGCCTGGAAATGCTGCTGGAAACTATGCCAGCGGTTGTACAATAGCCGAGACGAAGTTGATGAGTCTTCTAACGTCCGTCAAAACTTAGACTTGTGCCGGGATTTCTGCCAGGCTCTCTTCGATATACGGCAACGCGGGGACGAGGTGTCAGATTCCGTTTTACGTGTGAGCTTCGAGCTCAATAACCAGTTGGTTTACTTGTTCTACGATGTTTTGAAGTGGCTATGCTAACAAACATCTAGCCTGTACAGCGCGCAGGACAACCGAACTCTTCCGGAGGCTTTCCGAGAGCGGACTTTAGACTTCTACATCACGCTATGCCATCGACTTATGAAGCAGCGCGGTGAGTTGGGCGAGGAGACAGACTCGCTCCTTTCCGCCTGCTGGTCTCTTGCAGAGATGCTATTTAGCTTACGGCAGAGCAAGAGGGATAGAAGGATGCCGGACGGCGAGCTTCTTGGTTCTGCAGTCCAAGCATGTTGGGAGCTCTGTGACATATTTAGGGAAGGATGGACGCAGATTCGGCCCGATAGGGGGACACCACGTCCCAGTCAGGCAAACTTTTTCTCATACAACCGAGAACGGGAGATAGCCGAGATGGCAGATGGACGAGAGAGCAGAGCCTCGAACCGCTCGAAGACAGGGAGCCTCAAGAACCACTCATCCCAGGGAGGAAAGGTAATGCGGAAACCACCACCTGTACCCGAGACGCCCGTGACCGAATTCGAAGACACACCTGTCTCTCCCGATACCGAATCGCCGCAGGTACCTAACATCTTGGTACTAGGAACGGAAAGCAACAGGGGCGGAAGGTGGTCTAGTAGCGCCTCAAACTTCTCGAGCTACTCACAGAGCAGCCAAAGGACGTCCAGCACAGCCACAACAGCGACGACGAACGAGGATCCTAACATCACACGCATAAAGGTACTTATCCTGAAGGCGGCGTTAAATGTTGGTTTCTCACGAGAGAGCAGCGGACCGGATGGACACCATCACAATAGTGCAGCATCGCTGCAAGCCTTCGTGAAATCGTTACCGAGCGGATCCTTCGGCTCGTTGCCAAGCCACGCGGCACTGTTACAGAGTTACAAGAACCTGGTGGTGGGCGATTCCCCCTTTCGACAAGCTACAGCGTTACCGCCACGTGGGAAACGTGTCTCGGCGGCCGACGTAGCAAAGAGCGTGGAGTGGATGACGCACCGCTCGAGCCAATACGGGTTCTTGCGGGACTTATTCAAGCTCGTGTTTGGTTTCCAGGCCGAGGAAGCCGAAGGGCGTAGGACCATGAACATCACAGTCTAAGAAGGCAACATGGGGATGAACCAATCGCAGGGAGCAGGCTATCTGCTCCCCCGTCCTTCGTTTCTACTATATAATTTGAACGGGAAGGGTATCTTTTCACATCTTGCATTGCGAATCTTAGCGTGGATGGGGACCTAGGGGGGTTTGGAGAGGTTTTATTCGTTTCACTTATTAATGTCTTGCTGTTGTTGTTGTTTGATTTTCGCCTTTTTGCCCTTCGCTTTAAAGATACCCCCTTTTACTCCTCACGGAATGACGAAGCCAGATGACTACTACGCAGAGCGGCGCTTGGGGGGCTATATTACTGAAGAGAGAGAGACCGAGACTGAGACTTGGGGATAGGTAAAAGGAGAGAAGAAAGAAAGAAGCAGGTTTGTTTGGGTGAGAACAGCTGCCTGCGTACCTGACCTGTCTGGTCTCGTTTATATTATAGGTGCTTTTTGATGCCAGCGTCATGTACGAAAGCGGCCGGAAAATTATATGCTATGATATGATTATGTCACACTGCTAATTTATTTAGTAAGACGAAGAATTGAAATATTATGAATTTAATTTAATGGGTTTGTCCTAATAATATAAGTGCAAGCAAGCTTTTATGTCGTAAAGACTAAATATAATCAGATGCCTACATAGGTAGACTACCTAATGTAGCCAAACGCTTGGTTAGTGGGTGTTATCAGACCACTTCTTCAAACTACATAGTTAGATGCCAAGGTCATGTTTGTATGTATAGGGGGGGCGTAACGTAACTCTGTAAAATGCGCTTGTATTTCATTGACCTTGTTTTCCTCCTTTACTTTTATACCTGACTACCTGTTGGTACTACTTATTACCTATTGGTATTATTCGATGTTAGGTAGTCAGTTGCAAGAAAGCATGTCTCTATACCTTGCAAGCGAGTTTAGGATAATTCAGACAAGACTATTAGCACATCCAGAACAATATAAAAAGCAACTCTTACGCCATGCAAAATCACACGGCAGTCCTCTTATCACACATAAATTATCTTGAACCACGAGGCGGTAGGTAGAAACCTCATTTTTACTATTTATCAGACTACCGTCCTCTAATGATACGTACAGCCACCGAGTAGAATAACCAGGCCATCCACGCGTAGTCAAAGCCATGTTTCTCATGTTTCTCATATAGTAAAACAATCTGGTCGGCCCAGTCCTGTCCGGGTCCAACCGAGGATGCAAATATTTCCCCCGACCCGTGATTTCTCCTGATACGCCAGTGAGCCTTGGAAGCGGAACGGAGATGTCCGCTTCAGACGTTGGTAAGGAAATTCGGAACTCATATGACATATGCCATCTGCCCCACACCCACACATCCACACACCTCTCAATTCACCTCAGATAGTATTTTTGCAGCCCTTGTTCGGCTTCGGCACTGGACCTGCGGCATCATAGCAACGCATCCGAAGTTTATTTGTCCTTGCGAGTGCCAGCGGGGGGTAGGGTCTCGCCATACTTCTCGCAGAGGTCATGGTACTCCCTGGACAAGCCATCGGCCTGCTTCTTGAGGGTCTCGATGTCGCGGTCACGCTTCTCGATCTCGGCGCGGAGGCGGGCGATTTCAGCGGGCTTGCCGGCCTCAGCTAGCTTCTCGCTTTCCTTAGTCTTGCGGTCCGTGCCCTCGTACTGCTTGACCTTCTCTTCAAGCCGGAGAACCTCTAGGATCATCGTGTATGTCCGGTTCAGAATCAGCGATAGGAACAGGGTGAAACCGCATAGGTACATGTTCCGCTGGCTGTAGAACTTGCGGGCTTGAACTTCGAGACGCTCGTGGCCCATGACCGCTCTGTTAGGGAGGTGGTGGTTAGTATAAGGCTACGGGAGGGCGAGAGAGTTGGTGGAGGAGGAGGAGGGGGAGGGGAAAAGCTTACGCAGTGCCCTTCGCTGTGTCGGTGGCAGCGGCAAGCTCGAGCTGCACGCGGTAGACGCGATTAACGCTGTCTAGGAAGAGGATAAGGATAAAAACGAAGGTAATTTTCAGCCAATACTGAAATTTAGCAACGACGGGATTTTCGGAAAGGAAGCTGTAGTTCGTAACACACACAGTTAGCAAAGGCTACAATTTGCTTAGGCGAGAGAGGATATTATTCATTGTTGACGTACGTAAACATCTTCCGTCGGACGGTGAATGGCATCGGAACGACGAGTAGCATGAAGAGGGACATCTCCGCTACGAGGAGCAGGAAGACCTGATTGTCCAAAATTAGCAAGTCGAATACATTCATCGTGGGCCATAAAAGCTAGTGCTAGCATTCGATAAACTCTTGTTTCGAGAATGCTGAATGCTTCAAAGGAAGATTGCGGATGCGGAACATACAAGCGAGTAATAGAGCGTCATCTTGGGCGAGCAGCTCGTGGAAGGAAATTATTGTGTGTGTGTGTGTGTGTGAATGCCCAAATGTGTGTGCGTTGTCAAGGGAGAAATTGACGTAGGTAGTTGTCGATATATGCAGGTGATGGTAATCGTTGACGTATAAAAGACGAGGAAGATTGGGTAGAGATTCCTGTCTTAAGTTGCAACGAGGCTTTTGGGTTATATGTGAAGTTTTTTAAGGGAAAAAGTATGTGGGAAGTGGAAAAAATATTTATGTAAAAAGGTCGAAAGGTGGCCTTGTCTCACGAGAAGTTGTTACCGAAGCGATAGCTGCTGCTGGCTGCTGGCTGCTGCTGAGCTGGTTTAGGTGGTGAGTGGGTGAGTGGGTGAGTGGTGGGGCTGAAAGTGGCAGGTACCCTAGTATTAAAGCTTGGAAGTCTGGAAGTCTGGAAGTCAACTACGTCAGCTCTTACAGAGGAACAAATGACGTTGCAGTTACACAGCAAATCAGGTACCTAACGCTGCTTTTACCTAAGCACATTTTATAGCCGTCAAGTCAATGTCACAAATACTAACCAACTAGCCTAACAAAATGTACTGCTAGCTTTAATCTTGTATGCTTGCAATGTTATTTCAGCCGTACATCAAGAAACAAGAAACATTACCAATAGGTTTATTCATTATCTATTAAAATGTATAAGTCTGCTTCTGCCTAACTGTCGTGCCATGCAGAAGCAAATGCAATCTGGCCTGTTACGATGCCTGGATGGGAGGCCGAGGGCCGCGTGTTCTGCGCCACAGTTCATCAAATGCAGCAAATTACTCCATTGTATTGGTCGTGATATACCTAGGTATCTATCTATCTGCTAGCAAAATTGCTTCGAAATAGGAATATCATCCCCGAGCTTGGAGTTTTGATTGCAACCGAATGAGTCAATACGTCGCCCATGAAGATAAACTAGAGTTTATCCTTCCGCCTCAATCTCGTAGCTGTTAGACTTATGCTTGGGCTGGAATTTGAACCCCGGATGAGCAGGGCCTAGGAACATCTCGCTACGTTTTATGTTAGTCATACCCGGGATAGTAAAAGACAGACAGAAAACAGCAAGGAAAATCGAGACATACCTAATCTTGATCCAGTCCTTGTAGTTGTCACTCGCTAGAAGAGTCTCGAGCTCGTTCCGCCCCTTGTATAGCGGTGGCCTGTCGTTGAGGCTAGGGGGAAGGTATTCCAAGACCCCAATGGGTACGTATCGGTACGTGAAGCTCAACCACTCCAGTAAGAACCGCCTCGTGAAGCCCAAACCCAGCTCGTCAGATCCCCATGCTTCCAGTCCGTAGCGGACAAATTTCTCTATATAGCCTAGCCGCTCAGACGCAGACTTATCCAGATATTGTCCCTTCTCGATCTCCTCGAATAACCACGGTTTGACCATAGCGCCTCGCGCAATCATGACGGTATCAACTTTGGCGTTGTCGATATGTTCGAAGTAGTCCACATGCGAATAGCAGTCCCCATTGCCAATAAAGTAAACTTTTCCGCCGGCCGTGTTTGCCTGGGTGCTCTCGTCTGCTTCTTTGGCCGTGTCCGTTATCTCATCCTTCTTAGCCTTGTATGACTTGATCAGACTAGTACATTCGGCGATGTATGACCAGTTAGCACTTTTTGTATATCGCTGCTGTCTGCTTCGTCCGTGCAATGTAATGGCCGCGCACCCAGGTGCTCCAAGTCTGTCCCGTGTATCCGGACCCCCAAAGGCAAGCCTTTCGATTAACCTGTCTGCTGTCGGCTTCCCATCCCGTACCCCTGTTCGCAGTTTTGCTGTAATAGGTACTTCTCCAGAGACGACATTCATACCTCGAACCATCTTTTCTAGCTTGCTAGGCGTGTCAAGAAGTCCAGAGCCAGCACCTGACTCGTATACCATGTCGATAGGACATCCGCAGTTCAAATCTACCACTCGAAGGTGAGGAAGAAATTGGGTCAAGGCCTCGGTTGCCTTCATCGCTACCCAAGGTTGATTACCCGAGATCTGGGCGCCGAACTTGAGGTCCTTCGTATTGTCGTAATCCTTCACAACCGCACCCGGCTCGGGTGTGTATCGTGGGGATACGGTTTCCGACTCGTGCGCCTTCATAAGTGCCCATTCGCCCTTCTGCCCTTGTACGAGAGGCATTCCCATGGCCATTTCTGAATATGTAATCTGAGCTCCCAATTCGACGCATAGCCGTCGAAAGGGTAGATTACCCTGCGTAGTTAGGGGAGCTAATACCGGAGTTTCCTTCCCGAAGTAAATCTTCCTCTTTTCCGATGGCTTAAGCGGGGGGTCCACGAACTGAGCCCTGAGCTCTTCCCTGCTATCAGCATTTGTATCGTCACCCTCTTGCTTTTTAGCTTGATTGTGTACTTGTCGCATAAGCTCAGTATCCTTTTCTAACCATTTTATATACGGCTCGGACTTCTCGAACTTAACCTTTCTTCTGGCTAGATCCCACTTAGTATCGGTAGATACGACGTTGACCACGCCTGGTCGTTGATCAGGATCTTCGTCAGTTTCCATAGAATCATTATTCTGGAGAAGTACGAGCTCTTTTCGTCCGTCTTCTTGCTCGACTTCCTTAGAGTGGCTCTTCACGAAACGGCACTTCCATCCGGCGGTACACCTACCATACTTCTCAAAAACAGGGCATTTGCCACCGAGAGTATCGAGGTCCTCACGTCGACCCTCCTTGAGATACTTGCGTAGGTCATGAGATAAGTTACACCTTTCGCCAAATTTACAGGGTTTGGGTGAGAATTCGTTGGAGTAGGTAATGCTGTTGCATAGGCGGAATGCGTCTTCGTGATTGCCGAAATTGCGGTTCTGATTTTGGCCGCCTTGCTTTTTCCTGTTCTTTCCCTTCTTACCATGGCCGTCCCGACCGTCCCGAGGGTCAGGTTTGCCATTGATAGAATCATTTGTGGCAATCCCAGCTTCTGCTGCATCATCATCCACGACCTTAGCTCGAGCCTCAGCAGAGATAAGATATCTAGCAAATTTTGTTAGCTCCGGGTAGGGATGTAGATGGGTCTTAAAGGGTCTTAAACTTACTCAGCTTTCACGGGCGCAACACCTCGGGTTCTGTCCTTCGGCTGAGTTTGCCCGTCTTCTTGTTTTGTCTCTTCATGATCAAGCTTTTGTCTCTTAGACGCGGGACCATCAGTCTCGGTATGTGCACTACCATTGGCATCGTGCTTCAGGGACTGGCCTAGGCTACTTGTGATTACGGTAGCCTTGCTATCTTCAACAAGTTGTCCGTCTGCCATTTTGAGTTTGAAGATTTGGCACTGAAATTACAAAGATGTTGCAAGTTTTTGGCTTGATGAATTTTTGTTTCGCGTGTCGAACTTGTACTTTTTATTTTTATTTGTACTAAAGTTGCCTATCCAAGTACATGTACTTTGTACTTCGTACCGAATACGTAGAGCCCCGCGTTCTGATTGGCAACTGCCCCGCTATTGAGAACATGCTTAAAGGTTTGGCTTTTGGATCTTTGAAGAAGAAGAATTATTATTATAGTTACTACTTTGCATTAGCTTATGAGACAAGTATTAAACTATGCTCTTCTTTACGGAACGAATAGTCCATGTCGTTAGTGTTGGAATCGTTATACGATTACTATTAAATCTTATTCGACTTTATTGTTATAGTTGGTTGATACCTATAGTTACTAGTTACCTAACTATAGTTAGTTAACTATAAAAAGTAAGTTATAAGAATCAAGTCTATTTACTTCGTTAAATGGTTCAATTTGAAGTTGACTGGGAACAACTGCGAGTAGATATACTTCTTATATACCTAGCTCAACGCTATACCGATAATTATTAGAGAGCATTGGTAATAGTAGTTTGGCCAATTGTAGTCCTCATTGTATACCCTATCTGCATTGTATAATACAGCAAGCATAAGGTAGTCAACCTCCAAATACCCCAACAAGGATTACCATCCTATCTTCACATGAATGTATATAAACCATATAACCTTCCATGCAAAAGACATATTCTAGAAGGTCAGATGACACGAACACGATGTGCTGCGTTGGCCATCTCCCGCACCAGCCTCGTGTCCGTGCATGTAAAGGTTGGTAAATGATACACTGCAGTCGTGCGGCGAGGAAGGGCGACTAAATATAAGCATAACCTTGTTAGATGCAGCTCCTATATAAATTGACTTTACCAGCTTGGTGGCACCCTATTATTGGCAGTTCACACTCATAATATACAAATACATTACCTAAGGTATACAAATACGTATACGTGGGACGAAAGGCAGGTGCCGTTATCGCTATCACCCCGTTACAGTAGGTGCAGGTACGTATTGTCAGCTATTGTATTGTACAAGCCCCCGGCTGCCCGGCCAAGGCGGGGGGTGGTGGATACGCGGGATTGGCTGAGGCAGCTGAGGTGGTACCCATTTGCTCCAAAAGTTTCCGACTCGTTCAAATCACTTTTTCCTTGCTTCATCTTCTCTTTCTAGAAAAGTGCCCAATTTCATGCAGGGGCTTGAAGAAAGCAAGGGATGCCCGCGTGGCCTTGTCAACAAGAGTTCAACCTTGACCATTTTGTATTAGAACCATTTTTTTTTTCTTAATCTGTCATCATTCTGTGCTCCGGATTTCATACTGGCATCAATACTGGCATCATCTATTTTGACCTTGAATAGGTACCTATAGCTTTCAAACCGTTTCAACCCTTGTTCGGGTTCAGATACGTTCTTCTTTGAAACTGCCCTACCTTAACTTGTTCTACCCCGTAGTTTTAAACCCCATGCCCTAAATCTTTACTCGAGTTTCTCCATGCCCTTGCGCGACTCGCCTACTGACTACCGAGAGACTAAGCTAGGTGGATAGGTTGGGCAATTGACCGTGTGACGTATTTTTAGCAGTTTAGCAGACTACGATTTGGATACCCCCCCTAGCTTTAGCTTCGGACGCGGAACGTAGGCCATGTTATTCGAGAACCATGCCCTCCGCTAACGAAACTATGGCCGATAACCCACGATCGCCCTCAAGCGCCAAGTCGAGGACCATCCGATCCCAAAAGATTGCTCCGTCCTCCGTCGACGGCGACAGTGGAAACGAGGCCCAAGATCGAGCTGCTCCCCCTACCCGAAGCCACACACCAGGCCACCTCTCATCCAAGAGCCAGGGAAGTTCCTCGAGTAAACGCAAGGCATCGGAGCCTTCAATACGTTCACGTTCGCAGTCTGTCTCTAATAAATCCGCCTTTGCCGTGCCACCGCCCCAGTCTGCCCCGACGCCTATCCCCACCCTCACCCTTCGGCGCCATGGTGACTATACTACTCCCGTACCGTCTGATCCGCAGGTCGGATCTTCTAGCCTAGATGATGGACGGCGGCCGGTAGCTATGCGCTCGACATCGGCCATCGCCGGCCGGGCCACGACTACGAGCACGGGGTCGGGAGCCTCGGGTGGTTCTCGCAAGGCGTCCTCCGTTCCACGGCCGCGTGGCCCCTATGTCCCCTTTCCGCCTCTCCAAGATCCTAAGACAGCACCCGATGTGCCCGCTGCACCTTCATCAGGCATGTATTGGTCGCGAGCACCGGTGTCCGGAGCCCCCCACACTCCACTCCGTGCACACACGACTACTTTAATCGGGAGTAACATATACGTCTTTGGGGGTTGCGACTCGCGTGCCTGCTTCAACGAGCTATATGTCCTAGATGCCGACTCGTTCCACTGGAGTAGCCCACATGTGGCGGGCGATATACCTGTTCCCTTGCGCGCCATGACGTGTACAGCTGTCGGTAAGAAACTGGTAGTGTTCGGTGGTGGAGATGGGCCGGCTTATTATAACGACGTGTACGTGCTGGACACGGTTAACTTTCGGTGGCATCGGCCGCGGATAGTAGGGGACCGGACGCCGAGTGCGCGGCGGGCGCATACTGCCTGCCTGTATAAAAACGGCATCTATATGTTTGGCGGTGGAGACGGAATACGTGCTTTGAACGATATATGGCGGCTCGATGTCACAGACGTGCATAAGATGAGCTGGAAGCTAGTATCAAGCCCCTCGTCAAGCAGCTCAAACGGAGCGGCAGTCAAAGATACTAGCCGACCTAAAGCACGGGGTTACCACACAGCGAACATGGTAGGAAGCAAGCTGATCATCTACGGAGGATCAGATGGCGGCGAGTGCTTTAATGACGTATGGGTATATGACGTGGACACGCACGCCTGGAAGGCAGTGCACATCCCTGTGACGTTTAGACGGTTGTCACACACCTCGACGATCGTAGGTTCATATCTATTCATCGTCGGGGGTCACGACGGCAACGAGTATTCCAACGACGTTCTGCTGCTCAATCTAGTCACCATGACTTGGGACAAGCGGAGAGTATACGGCCTCCCCCCCAGCGGCCGCGGATACCATGGTACTGTGCTACATGATAGCCGGCTCGTCGTAATCGGTGGCTTCGACGGCGGCGAGGTTTTCAGCGACGTCTGGATACTCGAGTTAGCCGTACATGCGTATTACTCACAGATAAGCCATTTTACTATCGAAGTCTAGGCCAAACCCGGGTTTACCTTTACCGCTGCGAGTTTAGAGAATTTTAGTTCGGGCTGTTGGCATCTACATAAGGGGCGCTGAAGGTCAGATTTATGCGGCCATGTTCGGTTTATGTATCAACCTTTAATCTAGCGTGGGCTTGGGACTAGATTACATATCATTCTGATAGCGTTGTTCTTTGTCTATGACGGGTCGATTTGGGCCTCTATTTCATTATGTGCCATCATCCATGCAAATATGAGTTATCCACGCAAATGTAGCTATTAGGCACCATTTTCTGAATTGGGATCGGGAGGATAGTATTGCTTTGAGCGTGCCGTTACTGGTCTTGGGTCTTTTGGGGCGCCGGGACACGTAAAATGGGCAAAGGGTGGATTGGTATCTTATACAGTCGGATCAGGTCACAGGATGGTATACAAGTCTAGTACCTTGAAATAATATGGTCTATGTTATATATAATATTAAAACATGATGCATCATCATCGTCTATCAGTCATATCGCCTTCGCCCCCTTAATATGCCAAAAAGAAAAGAAAAAAAGGAAAATATCCATGGCCTCCTTTTTTTTCGTTCCCTTCCTCCTCCACTCCCTCCCTTAAGTCTCTACGTTCGGCGACGACACAACGTAGAGTAAACCACATAGTCGCCTACGCTTGCTCGTCCGCTTTTTGTAATTTGTATGTACATGAAGAGAGAAAGAGACGAGCGAAATGACGAGATTCGCCTAACCCAACCCAACCCAACCCAGCCGCACATGGCCGAAACTCCGGGACTATGATCGATGCAAAGGAAAATATGCAGGTGAATCCATTATCCGGGACGCAACGGAAATGCCTAACCGCTCTACACGCTCGGCAGATATAACACTTTATCCTAGCCTAGCAGTCCGCCCCCATCACGTCTTCTATTATTATCCCTTTCCCCGGCAGTTGAAGAACGCCGCCGCCACCACCCACCAGCCGCCTATCTATTGCGAATTTCCCTTCTGCGTCTTCTGCGCCGCGAGCCGGCGCTCCTCAGCAGCGACCATATCCTTCCACAGGTCCTGGCCCTCGTACTCCTCCTTGTGGACGCGCTTCTCGATCAGGGTCTTGTGCTCGGGGTCGTTGGGGTCGAGGACCTTGATGGTCTCCCAGCGGCCGGTGCCGGAGCGGGCGTCGGAGGTCTCGAAGACGGCGGTGGCGACGAGCACGGCGAGCGTCAGGCCCTGGGCGTACATGCGGGCCTGGACGAGCTTCTGCGAGCTGGAGAGGTACCTGTTGCGGCCGACGACGCCGAGGGCGACGCCCATGGCGGCGACCCAGGAGGCGAAGACGATGGAGTACCGGTTCTCGCGGGCCCAGGCGGACAGGCGCTCCCAGCTGGTCTCCTGCTGGCGGATGAGCTCCTGCGTGCGCTGGGCCTCGTCGACGTAGAAGTTCATGGGGTTGTTGGCCTTGTGGAAGGCGTTGGAGTACCGCTCGGCGTTGACGATGGCGCCGAAGGTGCCGGTGGATGTGACGAGGAAGGCGCGGAAGGGGAGCGTGAGCGATCGGAAGGCTGGGTACCGTCGTGATGCGAGCATGACGCCAGCTAACCCGGCACCGAGACCTAGGGTGCCACCGATGAGACCGCCCTTTAGCACTTGGCTGTAGTGCGCTTTTTCTTCCTCTTTCGAAATAATCTTCATGGCTGCGGTTTTATGATTATATGTACGTGTGCGTAGTGCGGGGTTTTATCGATTCTTTCGACTGCTCCGATACTTCTTTATATCGTAAGTAGTCCGTCCGATGCTTTGGGATGAAGTCTTGTCTCTAGTATTACAAGATCTGTATAACTCTAGGTATGTATGTATGCACGTGGTTATGAGAAATGTGCAAAGTGTGAATAGGCGAGTCTAATGTGTAAGCCACTTGAATATGATTGCTTTGAATATGTGTTATAGGTTATAGGTATCGTGATAATAGCTTGGTATCCTCCAGGTCGGTACGCGGGGTATTATATTTGAGCCTCTTATATTTGAGGATCCGGGGAGTTGGAAATTAGACGGGCAACAAAGATCAATTGAGCAGTTTGCGATTGGCTCCTCTTCGGGATTCAGGCGGTGACTCTTAGTAATAACAATTATAACATAGCACAACGTCAAACTGACGAAGCTGTTCGCAAAGGAGAAAGTCGGGAAAAAAATTACATGATGTAATCCACCGATGGCACGTTCCGGCGCACTCTGGTACCAGTTCTGGTACGAGGTACGATGGAATGTGGTGCAGTGTGGTTCGGCCAAATAAAGCAGAGCCCGAGTTATTCCCGTGCTGTGGCTAATGATTTGTGGCTTACGCAGCAGTTGTTATAAGTCTTACAGGCTAATATGTGCTAAAAAGGCCTAGAAGAGCACTGATGCCACACTTAGACCCTATAAAGACGCCTATCACGAAACTAGCGCCCGCTGTTCGCCGTTTGCTCGCTGTTGGATAAAAAGGGGCTTTCGGGGTTTGGCAATTTAGTTCTCGCATTTAGTGGCCAACTCGGCGTCTTCCGCCAAACTCAGCTGTCCTACATACCTCCGTCGTTATAGAATGCGACAGCCGCCGTCCTGCCGTCTTCAACCTACTTAGCGACAAACCTCCGTAGGGCTGCGGCTGTCGTCGCGGTATTTCAGGTGAACTTCGTCGGCGGTGCGGCGTGTCTTTCGGATTTTCAATTCCGAATAGCAATATAGTTCAATAATTTCTTTTGCGGACTTTGTTGAATAGGCGGATAGGTTGAATTGATGGAGATCGGCGAGCCATCTGGCTTTGTAACGACCTTGGACATTCTTGATGTTTTATTCTTAAGTACAATCTGGATAGAGTAGCCTACTAGATAAAGGCTTTGAAATACTCTCAGTCAAGTTTACCTAACAACCTAGCAGACTAGGAAGAACACAAGGAACGGCGTATCCCAAACATTCGTGGAATCCGGTCTGCGAAGGAGTAGAAACCCGGGGTCTCAGTCAAATCATCGGAGCTTACGCTCCAGTGACTATTTGCCTCCTCAGTCCTGATAGCACAAGTCTATCACGTGCCGTCAATGGTCGTCTTGGCGTCTCTTGTCAGCTCCGTGTCCAATGCTTCCGAACTGTCTTAGCTCAGCCAGGGCTAAGCGGGACAAGCGCAGGGAGATGCCGTTTCATGTGTTGCAACTCACCTGCTGCTGCGGGTGGGTCTGGCAGGTCTGGTAAGGCTCGGTTAAAGCTGACACGAGCCAACAAATTCTGGAAATATTCTAAAGGAGAGGTTGAGTCTATGTTAGCAGCTTAGGTAGGTACTTACCTTGGCCATGCGAGCAGGCGGGATAATGACTTTAGTTCGCAATAACTAATATAGGATCTAAGACCAAAGCGCCACTAGAAGCAGAGTATCGTCGGTCCTTCTTCCGGAAAAGACTGACAATAAGACGTCCGTGTTAAGTACATACATACCTAGTAGGCAACTTGGTAAGGAAGACTTGATCCGATAGATCCCCAGGAGATCCAGATGGCCGTACGAAAACGGGGTTGCTTTAGGACGATCGATCATAATTTCCCCCCCAGACAGCCGGCGCCGTGGCGCGCATGGCCAACTTATGAGAGCCAATCCCACGCGAATCCGCTGAAGCGAGCAGAGTGGCTCTCGCTACTGTGTGTTACCGCGGCTCGGAAATGAAGTCTGACATTTGAGATTTGAGACGACAATACCAAAATATGCTAAGCCGGCACTTCGGCGGCATCTTGTGTAATAGGTTGCCATTAGCCACGAGACCGTCTCTCTGAGCGACAGCTTAAAAAAACATGGTTTCAGGATTTAATTGACGCCGTCCTATCTCTATTCCATCTCTATATAGTTAGCGGGACGATCTCGTTAGTGTAGTGGGAGCTTAGCCCGTCTAGAACGACTGTTGGGTTTCTGGGAAAGCTGGCAATGTGGGAAGTGGAAAGTGGGAATCGTGAGGATCAAGATTGTGTGCGGACTGCAGAGTGGAAGATGCTTCTGTGAGGCTTATTCCGGGGCTGGCGCCTCTGGGCCAGTGGAATTCGAAGTGGCAGAGTGGGAATTAGGAATTAGGAATTACAATAGGTCTCGTTACATACAAGTTTCTAGGATGAGACAGGGTAGCGCGGTGCTAAATGGGGTTATTTAACCTAGTATGGCTAGTAGGTAGCTTTGCATACAAATTTATATATAATAGTACAAAATGTCAATAGAAATAGTTAATAATTAAATAACCACCTACCTTAACGGGAAATATAAAGACCTTATAAGGCTTACGTAGGCCTTATATTTTAAGCAATTTTTATTAAGTTTAAAACCTTATAATAAATTATAAATTTAATACGAGGCATTTAAACCTTATAAATTAAATAAGTTTTATAAGTAATTTATTATAAATACCTTATAAATTATCTTTTAAAACCATTGTAAATAATTTATTAAATTAATTAAAAATAAATGTTTAAATCGCTTATATAATTTATAATTTAATAACGGTTATAAGCGTAATAATATATATAATCGTAAAAAAAAAAAAAAAATAAGTTTAATTATTACATTAATATTTTATTTTTTTTATTATTTAAAGTTATTTATAAGTATTTATTTAATATAAAAAACATGTTAAATTATTAAATTAAATGTAAAATTATTATTATTATATATTATTATTATTACGTAAATATTATATTATTTAATTATAAAAGTAATTAATTAAATTTACGAGATTATATATTACGTAATAAGTTATGTATTTATTATTATAATATATATTTTTCGTTTTTATTATATATATAAAATATTTAATTAAATTATATAATTTTAAAAAAGTTAAAAAATTATAAATGTTATTTATTAATAAAAGTAATAATATAACGATTTTAAATAACTTTAATGGTTTTAAATATTTAAAATGCTTTAAATTTAATGGTTTTAAATAATTATAATAACTTTAAACATTAATATTATTAAAATTTATTATAATAAAATAATAATAATTATAAAAGAAAATAATGTTAAAAATGCTTTATATTTTTATTTAATATATTTTTTTACTTAATTTATATAAAAATATACATCCATTTATAAACTTTATAAAAAAATTAACTTTTATAAAATTATTAACTTTTATATAAAACTTATTATTAAAATTAAACTTATATAAAACATACGTAAAATTTATAAATTCCTTATAATTTCCGTTAAAATATATAATAATTATTTAATTATTATTTCCATTAACGTTTTATACTTTTACATATAAATTTATATGTAAAACTACCTATTAATTATATTAAGTTAAATAACCCCATTTAACACCGCGCTACCCTGTCTTATCTTAGAAACTTATAGTACTTAGTCGTAGTTAATGTAAGTAGTTTAATTAGCGTATATCCCCCTTGTCTCCCCTTGCAAAGACCCGGGGACGAGATAAAAAAGTGGAAACATGCTTGGAAGCATGCTGCATGCTGCTTACCTACTGCGTCCTATGCGTGCCTAAGTGCCCTTTGCGGAAATCTTCCAAAATTCAGGGTCCAAATGCGCTAGTGCACATCATAGAAAAAAGGAAGGCAAAAAAAAAAAAAAAGAGGCAAGCGCTGTTAACACGGAAAATGTACATGCACAATGTACATCTAGATTTAGGTACGTAGGTACCGCACGAGTCGTACCTCTCGGTCCTCTCCTTGTTCCTCGCACATCCGCACCCGGGGGAGAGGATCGGCGAATAAGAATATCTGACGGAACGGTTGATTGGATACGGCAGTTCGATCTTCCACATGCGACCGTCTAAGAAGCGGTGAATGCTCCGCTCGAGTGTCATCTTTGTCATACGTAACGTACGTATCAGCGTATGTACATAATAATGTAAGCACACAAAAGGGTGACTTTGAAGCTGAGGTCAGAATATTAGGTATTAGAGTATATACACATTGTTTCCCCTGTATATGTAGTAGTGGTAATATCATATCATACATAGATGACTCGGTGTAGGTAGGTCGTCACATTTTCAGCTATGAACTTGAATGGAGGATATTCCCAGACAAGTTATTTCTGCAGAGTTGACATCAATATCACGCGAATAGGTTGAGGGGAGTTTGGGATGAGTTTCCAGTCGAGTGGAACAGAAGACGATTAAGGTCGAGATCATCAATTAGTATCATAGACCTACCCGTTTAAGCCTTCAATTTCGTCATAAATGCGGAACTGCGCCCATTTGTCGCGGGGTTTGCCAGCTGGGTACCTATTACAGATCCCTAGAAACCTTAGAAAGCATCGTTCTGGATCAGAGATCACTTTCGAGGTCGATGGGGATTTGCGGTGTTCTAATACTTAAGGGCCTATAATACGTGGTCTCTAAGCCTCTCTTTTACCGTAAACTAGGTAGTTAGACACTGTTGTATAGCTATGTTACTGCTATGTAAGGTGGAGGTGAAGTCGTAACGTAATGTCGCACGTAAGGCTTACGACGAGGATAGAATATGGGGTTGAACAACATGGGATTTCTTGCATACATATCGAATATCCCCGGTCTACATATCGTCCCGCATATTACGGGCATATTATTATGTATGGGTGACCAGGCAACTGATATACGTAGACCGAAATAAATCATATGCGGGTGCCATCCGGTTGCTGAGTTATACAATTATACTACGTTGTCGTAGACGTTTCAATATAGAAGTAAGCCTAATGTTATCTATCACTCCTTGTCTTAACCTATCACTTATAGTCGGGAGGGTGGGAGAGCTACGTAGGTGGATAGGGGCTAGTAGGTTGATACTGCATACGTAGGTAGCTTTGGGTTGTGGTGATAGCCTATCTACCCGAAGATATGTATGTATCATGGTGGTTGGTTTGCTCGATTCTCAAAAGGCGAATAAAAATGCCCGAAGCCGAATATTCGGTAACTTCTTGTTCCTGCTTTCAGCTCGGCGTCGCAAGGCTTCGAGAACGAAAATTGCCGCGTCAGCTGAACCTCGAAACGATATACGAAAAGTCCCAACAATGTTTAACAAGCATAACAAGCCCCAGCATTTTAATTAAGCCTTGCCTGCCCGTTTAGGTAATGAGGCCCTCGAGGCCGACGATGTTTGTGGGTTCGCACACGGACTGCCAAGCCTCGAGGCCATCCACAAATTCCTAGCGTACGTAGTATGTAATTATTTGAATTAACTATTATTTTATTTTTATTTGATAATAGGTAATTTAATACTGTACTGGCCAGATTAAGCTTGTTTGCGCACTTGCTTGCGTCCGCTCGTGCGACTAGCCGAGACCAATGAGAAGAGCCGGCGAACCGAATATAATACGGCTTCGAATTAGATAGATTATAAATGGGAATGTCAAGTTGTCTAAGACGCGCACCAACGAGACGGCGGGAGCGCAAGACCCTCCTCGGCCTACGGGTTTATATTGAAGCTATCAGTAAGAGGCTAAGCGCCGTATCTATTAGGACTTGTACATAACATAGGGTTGCTAGTAAGAAATAGTGGTGGCGTCGGAGAGGCTCTGATTTGATTCATAAAGTGGCGTTAAGATAATCGAGAGCTACACATACATAGCATGTGATTGTAGTTCGACGGGATGTCAGGACGCCAGGGTACATAGTATGAGTCAGGGCAACATCTAGCGAATGGGACATTGCCGCACTAAAGAGGAACGAACTTCTTCGTACGGAACAGGCCTATCCCGTATAACCAATTTTGACAGGACGACCTTTTTTGCAGCTGAGTACGGAACTGTAACTGTATAAGTAAGTGTACGGAATATCGTTGGCCTGTCCCAGCTTGCCCCAGCCTTGGCCCAGTACGAACATGTATGCATGTTGCGCTGCCGTACGAGCAATAAGAAGCATCTTCTCATGCAAGCAGTTTAAATTAACGAGGGTGCAAGTTGCTAGTGGTCGCATTGTGCGGCAATTCGTGCGTGAGAATGAGCTTATACGGCCTCGTCCGCGGTCGAGTCATACACGCATGCTGCCCGTCATTCTAGCCCGTCTGCCTGCTGCTTACTCCCAGTCTCCCACGCATTCGTACAGCGCGTAAAGAACACGATACTTCACGGGTAAGTCGGTCGAGCTGGCTGAGATCCAAGGCTGGGTAGCCTTGTTTAGATCAAACTTATTTCAACCGTTAACCGTTTAAGTTGTGTAAAACAGGAAATATCGTGAAGGTAAACGGTAGCCAAGCCGAGATGGCGGCAACTATTATTTATGTTCTTGTTCTATGACGTACGAGCATGGCATCAAAGTCCCTCCCGTTTATTATCCCATCACTATAAGTAGCCTTTAGCATCATTATCATTACCATGATCCCCCAAAACTCGAATTCAACTGTAATGCAAGATGGAGCTTATTATCAGGACTAAATAATAATAATAGTCTCAAAAAAGATGAAACTTATTAACATCTGTCATGTAGCAAACGGAGGCTTGATCGTGCAGACCCCCCCAGTCGGGACCCTAGCAAGTCCCGCACGCATCGGCTTTCCCTAATCGGTGTCGAGTCGCTCAACATCCCTGGATCCTTAACTCCGTAACAGACTTAGACTAAACAGACAGACAGACAGGCGGACGGACCACTAAATGGACCTAGCCGTTGGGTGTAACATTGAGCCATGTGAGTTCCACACCATCTCTTCGAACGAGTTTGAATACTAATAAGAACAACACGATGCCCCGATGCCCGATACAGCTCTCTGCATTTACATATATTATCAATAGGTAGTAATGAAGTTGTCATAGTCGTTTGTTTTTACACTAGTTTCCCATTCGACCTTTGAGTAACGTGAGCTTGGCTAGAAACCTAGGCTATGTAGAAACAACACAAACCCTCCTCGAAGCTTCGATATCCCTGCTATCCTACTAATGTAAATGTGGAATCGCCGGGTGAGGAGAAATTGAGCCCATGTACGTGCCTCGTTAGCCTTTCCCCGGCGATGGGGACTAATCGTCACTGATCAACAAACCTGACGATACTACTCGCCATGGATTAGACAGCCCGTCCTCGGTGGAGAGGTGCTAGCATTTCCCATCTAACCTATAGGAGTAGCAGGAGTTTATATGTATTTCCCTCTAACTACTACATATAGGTACTAACCTACATATGTAACTAGTCTACATAATACACTACCTATGTACGAGAATCGCGGTAGGCTCAAACTACCTACCGCCGGCGTGGATATGTTTGCCCATCATACAGTCCCATGGAATAGTCTAACTGGTCTAAACTGACTTAACTTGGTATAGGAGATTGCCGTTAGATTAGGTACCGTGGTTCGGTAGTGATCACAAACATATGCGTGCGTGTAACTAGTCTCGTCCTATCCCGTGAGCCTAAAATGTAATAGACCTGTTATATCCGAGATTCCAAGGTCGATATTGTCACCTTAGTTAGCTTCGTTACTCTCATCCATCGTCCAATACACAGGGTATACATATACCCACAACTCGATCCGTGGAATCGCTGTCGTGGTATTAAATATTAAAATACGACAACCCACGTTTCTAACTCTCGTACCTTATATACATACATACACTACTATACGCATTGGACATATGTACGTGCAACGCGCCAATGTGCTCGCGTGAACAACCGCATACCAACAACACCACTTATACCACTTATACCACTTATACCGCTTACTTCCTTTATTAGACATATTGTTCGGGTGTCTCGATTTCTCGATTCTACCCCCCCGGCCCGTGTTTAACAGCCGCCTCCAAAAAACTACTTATTAACACCACCACCTACATCACTTATCGACTTACCGCCAGATCTGATTTCGGGATCATCCCGCTATAACCATCATCCCCCTCCATTCGTCTACGCTAGCTGTCGTGCAACACGCCGCGGTAGCAATTGCTGCACAACCTGACTAAGTAGCAGCCTAGAATTAATCCAGGCGTCCACGGCGACCACGATTCTCTCCTCCTACATAGGGCTACTAAGTACTACCGCCGGCTCGCCCGTCGTTAACCCCCGAAACTAGTCAGTCGCAACGGACGAGGTTTCGCCAAAATACATAAACGTGGCTCGAAGTATTAGTATCCGCGGAGTTCAGTTCAGAACATTAGAGCAACACCTACCTGCAAGAGGCGAATCGAATCGATCGCTCCGTCCCAAGCCAGTGTGATTTGCCTCCCGTGGTGACTATTACCCAGCTGCTCGGTCGAAGCTCGTGCTTCCGTGTGATTCCACGCCGTGGGGTTTTGTTTGCCGCCGTACCTTTTATTATTTCATTACATACATACATACTTCATACCTACCTACCTACCTACCTAATTGCTGAATTCCACTCTCTGGATACATACGTTGGGACATGGGTACATTGGTATATCCACTCTAAAGACAGCTGGAGACTCGAACAGCTCGGACCAACGTGATATTTCGAGCTAATCGATCGTACCGTGTTTGGTTACAGTTTGCATCTGCCCCCCCCCTCCTCCGGGATCCATCCAGTCACCTACGTACATACTTACATACATACGTACATACATACCTATGTATGTAGTAGGTAGCGTCTAATCTGGACCTACCCAGTGCACAGCATTCGAAGCGACCCCCGGCCCTGTCGTCGTTAAGCTTACATACATTACTACATACTTCTTACCTCTGTTCATACCCTCATACATATCATACACATACATATATAGGTATGCTACGCATGCGCGCATGAGTTACGCGCATAAGTTGCAAGTGGTACAGCAGACTCGGATATTCCTACAATACGACTCTTCCAACATACCTCACACATACATAGACTGCGGTCATAATCCTGTAAGTTGTTCGACCTAACTTCGTACCTTATGTACGTACCTTAGTCAAGACCAGACGGGAAATGCATCTTGTGTTTTCGGATTCGTCCATCCGCTCCCCGTCTTGAAGCATCTTCCAAGCATCTTCTTTTTTTTACCTTCCTCACCCATTCCCCAACTAGGTTCCATCACGAGTTAATTCGTTTATTTCCATTATTCACCTTGGAGACCAACAACACTATTAGGTACCGCTGCTCATGTACATACCACCACTAACACATGTAAACTGACCTAATCTCGGGTTGGATTCATAATTCCGTCTTACCGTTCGTCGTCATTATCCCCTATAATATTTTGAGAACACTTTCGTTATTCTTATTTTTATTTTTATTTCTGTTTCTTGCAATTGGAATTGGAATAATTTACTAACACTTTTACTTATTATTACTTACAGTTTCAAGAGGCAAAGGCAACATAGGCAAAGCCGCAAGTCGACTTAGGTACTCCGTTTGTTAGGAGGTACTTAAAAGAAAGTACCTAACCAAAAAGATACTTTTGGATAGGTACCCTTTATTTTGCCCACCTGAGGGAACGACCTAGAGAGAACTACCTCAAGAGCCCAGCCCAAGGACCGAGGACCAGGAAGGACCATTCTCAAGGGTCGTGGGTCCCACTATACTCAGCACCAATCAGCACCAACAAGCACCAATCACCATGAAGGGCGCCCTGGGTAGATGGCTAACAGGCACGACACGTACCCCATCCCCAGCGACTAATGACACCGAGCATCCGTTTAGCAGCCGCAGCAGCGCCGAAAATAATAATAATTCTGGCGCTGGCTCTGGCTCTGACCTCGCCGCTGCCGCTGCTCCTACACCAACTTCCTCACATTCCCTCACCTCGCCGTCACCTTCACCACAACCCGCAACTCCGGACGACCACGACCAATTTAATTTTCCCGGTCGCAATAACTATTTCGCTTCCGATTCCACCGGCGCATCTGCCTTTACATCTATTGCCGCATCTGCATCTGCGTCCCCTCTCACCCTCACCCTCTCCCTCTCCGCCTCCGCATCTAAACCAATAGACATCGCGAGTAATAATAACCCTAACCCAAAGATTCGCAACTCCAATTCCGCCTCCGCCTCGCCGCCTTCAGGCCACCCCAACCCGACCGAACCGGACTGGCTTCAAGTTAACGTCGACGGTGATCTCGACCTCGAAATGACCACAGGTCCTGCGCTCGACTCGGCCGTGAGCCGTAGTCGCCAGGACTCCTTCGTCAGCGCTGGACCCAAGCCCATCTCCATGATCAACCCGAATCGCGAACAGGCTAATCGCGGGAGACGGGAGAGCTTGGCCGGCAGTTTAATGAACGGTATGAGCTGGGGCGGAGTCTCAGTCGGGAGCTTCATTAGAGATGAGTAAGTCGTACCGATTATTCTTTTTTTTATTTTAAATTCTCCTTTGCTCGTTATCAATTTCCTTGTCCTCATGTTCCCATATACCCCCCTCTCTGTTACTCATCGAGGTTATGCTTCTTGTTACGCAGCGCTTCCGTTTTACCCGACCTGCTTTCTTATATATTTATGAGACGTTTCTGTTTCTGTTTCTGTCCCTGCATGTGAAAATCCTCCGATGGCAAGTGGCTAACTATCATGTCTCGCAACGAATAGCCTCGTAATGACAGGCACGTCGCCGTTTACCGGTGCTCATCAATCGCCCTCATTCCACTCTAATTCATACATCCCCAAGATGGAGGCCGAGTATCTGCGCAACTTCATATGTTGCGACTTGAAGTTGGACACGATGCACGATCTGCTTCGCCACTATGAGACGGTCCACACGGGCCAGAATGCCCAGCCGAACCGGAATGGGTCCGGTATTACGATGCCCCATAGGCTTTCAGTCACCAGCCGACCGTCTATATCGATGGGAGCTGGACGACAGGATTCGCAAGGCTTTCAACATCAGTCGCAGATGGGATCGAGTCAAAGGTTCGGAAATATAGGAAGCAGTAACCTCAGCCCCGGAATGGGTTTCGGTGGAATCCAGATGGGAAGACAGTCTTCGGCCTTAGATTCCAACGCCCAAAAGCGAACACAGCAGCTGAGCCGAATGCAATCTAACGACGAGATGGATGCTGTTGGCGACATGGAAATGGACGACACTGTTGGCATGATGGAAATGGACGATAACCAACGAACTATCCAACAGACCCGACAAATGTTCGGGCAGCAACAGAGGCCTCAACTACAATTGACCACCCCGGGGCTACAACACCAAGCTCTCCGAACGTCGCAGCCGTCCACACCCGGTGCTGGTAACTTTGGCTTCCAGAACAATCCTACAGTCTCGTCAGTCAACACGCCTACCTTGACAACGCAGCAAGCCGCATTAGGGCAACAAATGGGTGGAAACAAGGATGGGATGGGGGATATGGACTTCTCTTCGCTCAATAATCTAAACCTCAACAACATTGGAGATTTCAACAGTTCTAATCTCTCCGAATTTTTCATTGACGACCCGGCAAAGAGGCTCTACAGCCCGAACGGTGGACCGGCAAGCCAGAGAGCGTTACAACAGCAGATGGCCCAATTCGGACTTGATGCAAGTCAGTTTGGAAACATCACGGATCCCAACCATTTGGCAGCGCTACAACGTGCGATCGCGAACCCTGGTTCCTTGGTAATACCGCCCGAGGAAGACAAACCTTTCAAGTGTCCAGTTATCGGATGCGAGAAAGCTTATAAGAACCAGAACGGCTTGAAGTAGGTTAAGCTTTTGTTCCATTTTTCCGCCTGAGACTTTGTCTCCTCCCCTCTTCTCCCCTCTCTCCCCATTTTGAATTTTCCGGCCCTTATCTTAACATGTCGCTAAATTGATTATGCAGGTACCACAAGCAACATGGTCATCAAAATCAACAGCTCCACGAGAACGGAGATGGTTCTTTCTCCATTGTAAATCCCGAAACATCTGCGCCTTACCCGGGCGAGACGGGCATGGAGAAAGAGAAGCCACACAAGTGCGAATACTGTCACAAGCGATATAAGAACTTGAACGGTCTTAAATACGTACGTCATGTCATCTCGGCTTTGCTATTTTGCTATTTTACTATTTTACTATTTTATCCGTACGTTATTATATCTACAGAGACTAACAACTAAACAGCACAAGCAACATTCGTCTGCCTGCGAGATCCAAGCTCAAGCGGCTAACATCCGAGCCAACCTTGCAGCCAACAACCATATGTCCTTTAACATGGCCAATATCAGCCACGGACTTCCCGGAATAGGTGAAGAGATGCAGCTGTAGGGTAGATAGGGTCATCTGTTCTCTCCGCCGCCTGCTAACAGCCACGGCGCTTGCTACTAATTTCTCGAGTTGCGACCCGGCGTTGCTGGCCTTCATTCAACCGGAGGTCTCTGGTCCCGCATTGATATTTCGGCATAGATATGTTCATATAGACTGGATACCCCTTACATACCGTGGCAACTGTACATACCGCCATAATTTCTCTCGGTTCGGAAAAGTTTGTTCTTTACGTCATCTTGGCGGCGTTCCTTGCTTCTTGCATAAGGCGTCCAGTCTGAGATATACCCTCGATAGACTTCTATGCAGAACTCGTCGTCTTTTTTTTTCTCCTCCTGTTTACAAAGAGCCGACAGCGTCTGTTCGGTCACCGTTACATATCCTCATAACATCATGATTTCAACCTCCCGCTTCCCCGTCTTTCTTAATCACGACAATTTGCCTTCTACGACTGGATCGAACATGGAAGAATTACGAAGCCGATAGGGAGATTACGAATTAAGGGAATAAATCACAGAGACGATTGACGTGCTCAGAGAGATGAGATACGGCCGGTGAAACAGCAGCCTAATAGCGAGATTACTATACTCGAGCGATCTAGACTCGCTGTTGCTGTTCTTGGTTTTTTTTTCTTGTTACATTTTGTTTTTTCGCAACAAAAAGGGGATACACTCGCTTACAGAGAATGTTGTGCCTCACGGCCGATGGAAAAAGCTACCTTTTCCGTCCTCTACGTCTTTGTTTTCGGAACGATCTGGGGGGGTAGCCAGGCGTTCCAGCGGTTTTTTTTTCAGCTTTCGATTTCGGTTCACACAAAAGAAGATAAAACTTAAAAGGAAGACCAGAGGGAAAATAAAAAGGCGGCAGAAAAAGTACCTATAATGTACGTCCCCTAGGACGTAGAAAAGGAAAGGAAAGGGAACTTGTTTATAGATGAGGAGCAGCTGGGTATACCCAGCTGCTCCTTTCCTGTGTGTAACTAATGAATTCGCGGTGTTTTTAATGGTTCTACTCTACAGCTGTGTGCTTTTTCATACTATGTTTATGATATTAGATTTGGCTACTATGGTTAAGCTATGTTAGTTATACTAGGAAGAATGAGTACCTAGCTAGGCTCGTGATAGGGGGACTATCAGATGTTCTCACTTGTCGGGTATCATTGCCTTTGTCTCCGCTCCAATAGATATTCTTGGCCGGTTTGGTAGGGCTTACATGTTCTACGTCCGATACACATAACCTAGCAAGCCTCCGTCTTACTGGGCTTTCTGTCGTCAGTCGGCTACGCCACGTGAATGATAATGTACGTCAGCTTACCGGATCTCAACTTGAACACGAGGTGAAGCAGAGGTTTCAATACGTAGGTATATACAAATCATTGTATTACATATATCATACCACCTCGTTCTACAAACTCCACTAAGAGAGAAAGAGTCGAGGTTGGGTTGAACTCGTAAAGTAGCCCTTGAGAAATTTATTTCCTACGAGGTAGGCTTATGTCTGTCTGTCTACCATAATCGAGACTCATCATAAAAGACTCTACACTATGTACATAAGCCTCAAATGACCGATCTCTCGTGATCTACAATATCACCTCAGACGCCACCGAGTCTCTGCTCAGCACTCTATCTACCGGAAGCAAGAGATTCCCATTCCCAGCCCCCCTGACCCTTTATCCACTACACTACACCCCAGACCCGATCAACCTCCTTATATACGTAACTTCTCCCACACAATGCATACATCTCCAGATCTTCAAGTCCATAACATACTATAATACCCTTAATCTAAAAACTCGACCCAACTAGACACCCATCCATCCATCCATCCGTCCATCCATCTAGACCGCGTACGTCAACTTAAGCAGACCCAAGCTAGCCAGGCCCACCTCAACCGAGGGCACGCAACACAAACCCACAAACCCACAACCTCTACTTAGCCCAGCCAGCCCGTCCGCCCACTCCCACTCCTTCTTCCCCAACAAGTTAGCATCGCCGAGCCTCCTCCTCCTCCTCCCCTTCCTCCTCCATCTCCCTCCCCCTCCCCTCTCGACTACCATGTATGTACACTTACCACCCTAAGTCTGTGTACATACCCGAGCTACCTCCTAGCGCAGTTCCAGAAATACCCTCACTCACCTTAGTTACTCACCTACTCACTAACTAGGTAACTAACTAACTAACTTAGTAACTAACTACTATAGCCCGCCGTCTTAGCCCAGGTATATACATATTAACTCGCGCAAGTACCTAACCCACCGCGCTCAGCTGACTTAAATACGACGCTAACATGCCCATGCCCTTCTTCTCAGGGTTTCTAGCCTCGATGCCGACACCGACGGAGGCTAATGCAGGGTCTTGAGTCGCGTAGTTCATGCATGCATGTACAATACATACCTACTAATGTATGTATGTAACGTAGGCTACGCCGGGCTCCGTAATAAGTACCTAATAACCACCTAGGTTAGGTACCTAAACCATGGTGACCTCGCCTAGGTATTGTATGCAAGCCTAGCCGTCTGTCATCTCTCATCTCATCTCTAGGTTAGCGCCTTCGCCCTTGTGATTATCACATGCACACCATCGCAAGGCACATCGACGTACACTACATACATAAACGTACGTAAGACAAATATATATGCGAATTGCAAAGTGGACCTTGAGGCTTGAGCAGCAGCAGTAGTAGTATTAAACCATTGCCTATGTAGGTAGAATAAGCTACACGCAGGCGTATACGCACAAATAAGCCCCCCTTTCTTTAACAACCTAGTTTAGCATATCCCAGCCCGATGCATCTTGCCTTGATTCCCTTCTGTGATGACCTGTTGTTGACTGACTACCTTACTCGACCTAACCTACCCCCTACCCCCGTCCCCAGAACGCCAAACGATGCTGATTTAAAAATCCAAGTCCGACAACCTCTCCGCGGTTGACGTTCGTTTATTTGTATCGACCCCGTGTTTAGAAAAGAACAGACGTGCAAAACCCAGAATTCATATCCATTGCTTCGTGCCGGGTGCACGCCAGGTGCACCTCGGATATCCATAAAATGCAATCCCCCTTTCCCTTGCGAGGTAAGCCGAAAATGCGGATTAAAAAAAAGCATTATTCAATGTCTGGATTCGCATAGTCAAGTCCGTCCAAAGTGAATCCTTCGCCGTAGTATCCTGAAGAGTCACGCCATATCCATGCCTTCCGAGTCATCCACGTCCGAAGGCAGGGCCTGCGAGTGGACGCTACTGATGCTGTCTTTCCGCGAGACGCCAGAAGTGTCGAACCGGCCGCGGCAGTTATCCACGTACTCGAGTTCTTCGCCCGCGATGACTCGACCCTCCATATCGATTTCCTGGGACAGCTCAACGAGAGCTGATCGTGGCAGACGTAGGAACCCCTGAGTCCGCACTATGCGGCCCCAATGCGTCAAGCAGAATGACGCGGCCCGTTTGCGCAGCCATTCCTCGCTCGCGAGTCCTGCGCAATACCAAATGATACATGCGTGCTCTACATCGAGTTCTTTTGATAATCGATTCACGCAGAGGAGGCGTAGATGAGGAATATTGTAGATATTTGACATTACCAATAGGCCGGCAACGTCTGAAAGATCGGTTGCGCCGTCATCAGAGTGGATGCTATCCGTATAGAGGTAGTATAGGAAAGCCTTGACGACTGTGTAAGGCTCTGGAATGTGCATCTTTTTAGTGTGGAATTCTGCCATTTGCGCGTTGTACAAACGGGCAAAATGAGGCCATCGAGCTTGGAGGATTAGCTTGTGTACATGGATAGGAGCAGAAGTAGGGGCGTCTGGTGTGAGCCAATTCTGATCCATCGGGGACTCTCCTGCACGGATGAGACTAGAACCCATCATATCGTCATCGTCGTAGTCGTCACCGGCGAGAGCGGTGATGATAAAGTCTGTTCCACTTCCAGCCTCGGGCGGTTGGTTAAAGAGTTTTGCAAGATCGTGACCAAGCCCTTTCGATGGCTGGTCTTGAACCCTGGTGTGCGCGGTTGGTCTAGAATACTCCGCTCGAGACTCGGAAACTGCATTATTTCCTAGAAATCCGTAGCGTCGCAGGTCAATCTCCATAATATCACTTAGATACTCCTCAAAGCCACCCGGACCAACATCATTGATAGCGTCAGTAGGGCATCCAAGTAGCCAGGCCTTAGTACCATCTTCATTCATCGTGCAATAATGCCATTGATAGCCCGGCTTAAAAATCTCACGGCCATCAGCCAGTTTCTGCCATCGTAGAGTATTTAAATCCAAAGCTGAAAGGGAACACTCCTTCGGGGTGATGGTTGCGACGGGGGTGACAAAGTCCAGAAGACTTCCGGAAGAATAAATATGGAAATGAATGCCAGAACCTTGCGATGGAACATTGCCCCCGGAAACGAATCTTAGGACAGAGATGGCCCCGGGCGCCATTGGAACTTGCTTCTTCAAGTGGAATGAGGGAGTGCTGACTTGGGCTGCCCGGATGTTGGCTGCAAAGCCTGAGGCCGAAAGGGGCGGCGCCGAGCCTAGCGAATAAGGGGTCCGCGGTGAATCGCTTGAGCGGCTAGCTATAGTGTGCCTGTCGACGGAACCCCCAATCTGAGGCGGAGACTCAAAATCCGGGCTACCCTTCAAGTCTAGCCAGCACAGGTCGCCTATCTTGTCCATGTCTCTACTTAATCCGCCGAACACCCAAATCCGATCATTCCTACGAAGAGTTAGCCTTTAAAGGAGAGATAGGAAGTGTATAACATACCATACGTAGGCAGAGTGATCGAATCTAGGAACGAAGCGCCATGACCTCGACCAAGTATAAGTCTTCAAGTCGAGGTAGCAAATATCTTCTGAGACATAGCTCTCATGACCTGTGATGCCACCAATGATGAACAACTTGTCCTCATGTAGGACAGCCGCATGTCTGGCTCGGCCCTTGGGGACGGGACCAGACACTTGAGGCTGGGTCCAGTGGGCACTCTTCAGATCAAATATTATCAAATCGGAAAGATATGTCCTGTGCTCATTCTCGCCACCGAAAACAAGAAGCTTGTCACCCTGATACAAGGTCGCAGTGTGTCCTACCGGTGCATGTGAGTCGAGGGTATACACCGTAAGACATGATAGTCCAACTTACCCATTCTTACACCAGGGATATCTCCATAGTTATCAACCAAGCTCCATTGATGGCTTACGAGGTCTAGCTTCAGTACGTGGTTGTAGACCTCATCCGTGTACTGGTCGAAACCGCCGAATGCATATATTTGATTGTTACCACAATATGTAACCGAGGCGTTCACCAAGCAGGCGGGTCGTTGGCCGAGGGTTCGTGTCACCTTAGGCCGGTAATTATCCATTATAGCCCTACTCTTCATAGGCGAATTTGTCATGACAAATGTGTTGTTAGAGGACACGGCAGACATGGCGGAGGCGGATACGGGGGTCGGCGCATTCGAAGTCGCTGGTGTGACAGACGGTAAAGGGAGAGCCGGATGATGATGATGATGATGATGTGTTGAGCTGACGGGTCCACCAAAAAGGGAGTGAGCAATTGCGGATGGAGTCGAGGGATGGGCCATAATTTGGGCTACTATAAGGCAGCGGAATCACAAGTTGCAAGGCTGCGGATAGAGAATGAAAAATCGATCGCAAGGCTACGTCGACATTTCTAGTCCCTTTGTTCGCAAAGGGTTTGCGATGGGGGACAAGAGCGAGTGACTGGTTGATTAGATTCAATGAATATTATAATACCGATGTGGACCTTAGACCTTGGAATATCGGTGATGAAGGGCTGGTCGTCGTGTTGTATCAGCCAATATTTGATCAAGTTGGGTGCAGTACGGATTAGTGTATTTGCCAATGGCAGGGGTTGTTTCTTTCGCTATCTCCGGTTGTACAAGGGTTTGCCAGAAAGATTTATGAAAGTGGGGGATGCTTATGTAAATACACATGAAAGCGGTGTTTCACTTGTAGCCAAACCCCCCGTTTGACAGTATTGAATGACGCACAAGCCAGCAAAGAAAATATACATCGATACATCTGAAAATGGCTTGGGTAGGTGCACAGATGTCCAAACTAAATTCGGCGTAGTTAGTGCAATGGTAGAATGGGTCATGGCGGTTGCCCTGCGCAACCTAAAACCCCTCCGATCCACTTCTAGTAAACATTTAAAGTCACCAGGTGCACGACGAATTTAACATTCGAATCTTCCTTCATTACAACCCTTCAACTCTACACATCCGCACATCCTCATATTCTCCTCTACTACGCTGCCGTCTAAGGCCAAAATATTACCAAAGCCTCTCGCACAATACTTTCAAGTCCATTAGATCTCATCGCTGCTACTATCCCTTGAGGACGTACAGTCATTTGATCGCCCCGCCGACTTTAAAGCTGTTCTACGCGAAGGCATTCTTCGATTATCGAACACAACGTCTGATACTAACCAATAACCAATCCAGGAACCATTAACTTGAGTCTCTTGGAGCTCGTTCGATCTGTCGGAGCTCTCACTTACTCATATACTCATATAATACTCCCCCGAGACATTCGGTTGCTCTTCGTCGGAGTTAACAGTTTCTCGTTTCGATACACAATAATCGTCATACTCTAGACAATTAGACACTATGGCATCTGTTGCAGTATCTACTCCCTTAAAGTCCCACAAGGGACTTTTCTCCTCTCGTACCGCTGGCGGACGGATGCCCCTCACACCATCCCCCCGTCCACGTACTACAACTGCCAACGTTCCAGTCAATGTGAACTCGTCTCCTTTCACACCCGACAGGAAGTCTTCTAGTCGTGATACATCCCGCCCAGCCAGCAAGTCGGTGTACGGAGGAAACCTATCAGCGCACCTTGCCAAGTCAACCTCGAGATCGTCTCACCGTAATTCACCCAAGTCTAACCTTGCCCGCGGTGTTTCCACCCCCCGCAAGGCTCTCGAGCTTGGTGTATCCGACTTCACTCTTGTTGGCACAGGACAAACCAAGACATCTTCTAGCCCAAAGCCCAAGAAGACGGCAGCGCCTTCAAGATCAAAGTCCAACAAGACCACCATTTCTTACACTGGTGATCGGTTCATCCCCAACCGAAGCAACAGCTCTGCCATTGCTAATGCCGGGTCTGGAAAGCTTGATTCTCAAGAGAAGAAGAAGCAGCGATCAAGGGCCAACAGTGGTGAAGCCTCCGCTGTCCTATCTTCCGCTACCGATGATGCTATCGCCGCGCTTGAAAGCCTTAACATCGACGACGATGAAGCAGCCAGCTACTCCCGCCCGTCGCCCAACACGGTAGCTTATCAAGATTCTCTAGCAAATGCTTGCGGTGTTAACCTGAACACTCGCATTCTCCAATTCAAGCCTGCTCCCCCAGAGTCTTCCAAGCCTATCGATCTTCGTCAGCAGTACAACCGACCACTTAAGTCGGCTAATGCTAGTTCCGCCCAGTTCCGACGCCGCATTGCGACCGCCCCCGAGCGAGTCCTAGATGCTCCAGGGTTGATTGACGACTACTACTTGAACCTGCTCGATTGGAGCTCGGGTAACCAAGTTGCTATCGGCCTGGAGCGCAGTGTCTACGTCTGGTCGGCTGACGAAGGCTCAGTGAGCTGCTTGTTGGAGACTAGCCCTGACACATATGTCAGCAGCGTTAAGTGGTCCGGTGATGGCGCTTATGTCGGCGTTGGTCTTGGAACCGGTGAGGTCCAGATCTGGGACGTTGCTGAGGGTATGAAGGTGCGCAGCATGTTCGGCCATGACACTCGCGTTGGTGTGATGGGCTGGAACAAGCACCTTCTCTCCACTGGTGCCCGAAGTGGACTCGTGTATAACCACGATGTTCGTATCGCCGAACACAAGGTGGCTGAACTTGTTTCTCACACTTCCGAAGTCTGCGGTCTCGAATGGCGATCTGACGGAGCCCAGCTTGCAACCGGAGGCAATGATAACCTGGTCTCAATCTGGGATGCTCGATCGCTAGCTGTCCCCAAGTTCACCAAGACGAACCACAAGGCGGCAGTCAAGGCCTTGGCCTGGTGCCCATGGAACATGAACCTCCTCGCGACTGGTGGTGGCTCTTACGACCGCCACATCCACTTCTGGAACACTACTTCTGGCGCCAGAGTGAACAGTATCGACACTGGTTCTCAAGTTACCAGCCTCCGATGGAGCACTAGCTATCGTGAGATTGTCAGCTCGAGCGGATTCCCTGACAACTCTCTCAGCATCTGGAGCTACCCTACTCTCGTTCGTAACGTCGAGATCCCGGCTCACGAGAGCCGAGTTCTCCACAGCTGCCTCAGTCCCGATGGACAGATGCTTGCTACCGCAGGTAAGAGATAATCCATAAGTGCAAAATTTTGAATCTCAAGAATTTCAGCTAACAATGCCTTTCAATAGCTGCCGATGAGAGCTTGAAGTTCTGGAAGGTGTTTGAGAAGAAGGCCGGTGCTACCGCAGGTGTTGGTGCCAGTGGCTCTTCCAGCAAGGCTCAGATGGCCAAGCAGATGACCATCCGATAAAGCACCATGCAGATCTCGTGAATGTCAAGAGCATCATCAATGCTCAACGAAACAGTAGGTACAATTTCGCTCTGGCATCTCTGGGTACTGCATTTGGTGTCCATTTAGCATGGCGTTGGGGTATCCTCACGATATAGACCTAGAGGGTTTTTAATCAGGATACGACTTGGTCATGAGCTACGAAATGATAATGCGCGCTACTACGAGAGGCCGCAAGGATGGAGTTAAACTTGATTGTATTATAATTACGGAGTTTGGGGATTCAATTACGCATAATAAGGCAGGAATAAGGGTAGCTAGATAGTCGACATATCAACATGATATGAGATTGACTGGTATTCGCTTATCTGCCGTAGCTGATGCGCGGCATATGTAATGAAGTCATTTTAATATTTCAATTAATCGTTGTTCCGGTGTTCTTGTCTTGTACATGTACATGTTTAGGTGCATGCTCCTATGTAGTGTAATTGAATGCTACGAATTTGTTCCAATTAAACAGCACGTAATTTGTTGGCAGTCGTCATTACCTCATTTTATTTCATTCGACATGCCGCGGGCCCGCAGTACCTGTGGTAGAAGGTACGTACCTGGTTGCTTAAGCGGCGTTAGCGGCGCAGTGACTTAGGTACTACCTATCTTATCTGGGCTGCTTAGGGCGATTAAGTAAGCGCGTAAGCGGCACTTTAACAAACCAGGCACTTTCAAGCCAACCTTCACGAGAACATCACCAACCAGGGACACTCCATCGTCGGCTAAATCCGCTGCGCCAGTGCACGACGACATAAAACTGCGTGCCAGTTGATAAGTTAATACCAGAGAAGCTAGGGACTAAACTTTGAGCCAGATTTGAGAAGGCGCACGAGGAGGAAGCTTGGGCGAAACAAAAACCTTGGTTTCGTCTTCCGTACTTGGCCAACCGCTTTGACTTGCAAGCCGCGTCCAAAACTCTCCCATCTTCGCAACTCTGCGCTCTTGCAACCTTGCAACCTTGCACAACATTGCATTCCTATTTATTGTGACCGTACCTACATTATTTACCAGGTATCCCACCTGTTCGTCAGACAGGATTTTACGTAAACCAACAACTACACAACCCTGTTGCCGAATACCGTACCCAACCTTTTTTTTTTGATCGACTCAAATAGTCGGTCAGCCCGCGCGGTCCATTCGTCACCATGTCCAACTCGCAGGTCGGCAATGTTTACCAGCAGATCATCAACGATGTCCTCGAAGCTTCGCGAGTCGATTTCGAGGAAGGCGGCGTGGACGAGGGTGTTTTGGATGAACTGAAAAGGGTGAGTAATTGGCATTTTCCTTGTTTTTCTTTTTTCTTCTCTTCCCTCTACCGCTTCTCCCTTGAGTCGGATCGGCGATCAGCAATTATTAGTGCATTGTTATTATTTCATTCATTTGGATGGGGATTTCTTTGAATATTGAATATTTGAGGAAAATATCTTCCGAGATTTGATGAGTTGTCGACCAGGCCATGATGAGCACTACATAGGCAACTTTGCTGTGCTGGTTATAGGCGAGGCCGAGGTTGGTGAGAACTGGCGGATTTCGTGAGGGGCGGGCAGGCACTATTTGGGCTTTTTATGCCTCTGCGCCCGCTGCAAATCTCCCAGTGACTCACGTCATTTTTCATTGGCTGGGACCCAGTCCACTCACGTGCCTCTTACTGTGCGCGTTTATCCTATCAGCTCATTCGTTATTTTCCTTACCTTCGCTACCTTCACTACACTACCCTTCGCACTCATCCCTCTCCCTTTTGAACTACCGTGCAAGGAACAATGCTTTCGTTACCATATAAACCTCTCACCGAGTAACAAAGAAAGACGGACTTCTTGGCTAATATTATCTTATCAGGGATGGCAGAAGAAGCTCTCCCAACAGCAGCTGGCTACGTTCCCCTGGGATCCGAAGCCAGACGCCCCTGCTCCTCAGCCCCCTGCTGCTGTTGTTCCTCTTACACCAGCTCCTGACCCTATTCCCCAGGTCAACGGCTCTTCATTTATCCAGGAACATGTTCCTCAGATCCAACAACCTCAAGGTCTCACCATGCCTATGGCTGGTGGTCAACCTTCAAATGGTCCTGGCGTCAAACCCGAACCTAACGTCAAGACGGAGCCCGGCCTTGACAATGGATCTATGATGACCCAGCAAAGTGGCCCCGGTGTTGTACAAGAGCGGGTATCTCAACAGCTCCAGTCCATGTATGGCGACCGCGCAGCAGCTTCTATAAACAAACTAAGAGAGCAGTCGTTTCCTCAGAACCCACAGAGGCCCGGCAACCAGCCTATGCCACCCAACTATCAGGGCCAATATCAGCAGGGTCACCCTCAACAGCAGTACCGACCTGGCATGCCCCCTAATCTGCAGCAGCAGCAGCAGCAACAGCAACAACAACAACAACAGCAGCAGCAGCAGCGCATGACCATGCCGAATGGACAGAGACCTCCACCCTCTCAGTTGGATGGCGCAGATGATGTCGAATCTCATGTTGGTGTTGTCATGCGTCGTACCTCTGCTGGTGAAAATGTGGAAATGGGACGAGTTCAGATTGATAACTTGCTCCACGCCCAGATCGCGGCCAGGGCCAAGGCTATGGAAGGTGGTGGCCTGATGCTACCTCTTAAGCGCAAAGGCAAGGATCAAGCTATCTCGCAACATAATATACCCCCGTCCGGCGGTATCTCCCAGTTTGACGGCACGGATGATGGTGTGAAAGACGAAGCATCCGATGACGCGGACGCTATCAACTCAGACCTCGACGATCCTGATGATAATATTGAAGATGATGATGAGGACGAGGATGGCGGCCAGATCATGCTCTGCATGTATGACAAAGTCCAGCGAGTCAAGAACAAGTGGTAAGTTTCCGTTATCTCAAGATGGAAATTCCATTGTAGTTGCTCACAACAAAACAGGAAGTGTGTTCTCAAGGACGGCGTCCTGAGTGTGAACGGCAAGGATTACGTATTCCACAAAGCAACCGGCGAGTATGAATGGTGATCGCGAACCGGACCTTACGCCATCATACTGGCACGATTTTGTACAAGACTTGCTTTCGTTTCTTTTTTTTATTTGGCGTGTACTTGACCAAATCCAACCGCGTTAAAATTCACCTTTCTGCATTTCGATATTACCTTCATCCCCGACAAGAAGCATCTGGGCAATGATTGCAGATAGAGGACAAAAAGTTGCCTTGCTCGATATTAATAAGGTAGAACTCCAGTGAGCTTCACTGAATGCAAGTTTGCGTAGGGGGGTATGATTCGTTAAGGGGTATTATTCGCATTGATTTTTCTATTTTTACTATGGCATCGTATCCGGTTGGTGATGCTGACGATGAAAGTTGGTCCTCGTTTGCGGGCATTTTGGCCGCCGGGATGAAGAGCGTGCAAGGGGGCGCGGAATAGACCTATCCTACTATACTACTACCGGTATGGATAGATAGTACTCCAGGACAGTTGTACTAATAGCAATAATTTTGGTAATGAAATTCTGTTTATGATATGAAGTGTGACTTGGACTTGCTGAAGTATTGTGAAAATGGGAGGGTGGCAAAAGGGGTAGAGTATGAGTCAATAAGCTATGACCAGCGCCATGCCGTCGATCGATCTGGTACTACTGGTACTACGTTAGCAGCTTGATACTATATACCTACCTACCTAGCTCCATCAAGCATCGGGTTGGCGCACAACTTGGCCTGTGACTCAGCGTCCCCAGTCGCTATATACGGGAGCATGACTCATAGTTGGGGGTCGGTAAGCAGGCATATTCTAGGCACGGGTTCAAGCTTAACGTGATGCTATGCTGCCTACTCGGGCACATGTTACTTCGCGTACAAGGGAATGGTATATTATAGAGACTAGTTAGCGAGTGAACTATACTCGGACGTATGTTAAAGTCGACTTGCATCACTGGCATGTTTCTCTCTTCATATCCTGGATATCTAATCGAATTCTACTCTACTAGTATGCCCCTCAAGAACCAAATCGTCATAGCTGTTTACCGGTAGAAATTAGGGTTGGACGGCTACCTATGTATCTGGTAGAGTTACGATAGATATATCATAACTATCGATTGAAAGAGATACTTGGTGTATAAATGACTAGGTAATTATTCGAAATCAGACCACTTTACGATAGTAGTGTATTTAGGTATAACTACAGAATATTTGAACGGCACAACTAGAAGTAAATACGCCTTTTGAAAAAAAGCCAGTAGGTAAATCCTATTAGGCCTGGCTCTATCTTGCTGGCATAATATTTGTTGCTATATATAAAAATCATTACACAGATCACACGCCGGCATACGTTCGTTTATGTAAACACTCGAGAACATCACCAGCTAGCTGTCTTCACCATTTAGATACTTGAACGCTTAATTCATATCATATAGGTTCGTAGGTCATTAAAAATATATATGTGTGCTCCTCCTCTAGGTACGTAGATAGATACGATAACTACAATTAAAAAGGTGAACAAAAAAGGGAGAAAAAAGAAGGTCGGACTAAGGGGCTCTAAAGGTAGGTAGTTAGGTACACTGAACAGGGGCGGAGAATTCAGAGAGGATATCTCGTTGCTGTTGTTTTTACTTACCACTTTGGAGTACATAGCCTTTATATAATTAGATAACAGTGCTGCAAGTAATCGGGACGGTCCCTGGCGGCCTCGGAGTCCTGGGAGTAAAAACGGGGTGGTCTAGTTGGAAGCACCGGGCTTCCTACCCCTTTGGGGACTTGCCATTTTCAGGTTTTTCGCGGAGGGGGCCTGTTCGAACCGGCGGATAACGGGCTCCAGCCGACTTTTTGCACTTTTTATCCTTTTTTTTTCCTTCTTTTCTTTCCCTTTCTTTCGGTTTACTTTTTTTTGCTTTTTCTTTTTATGTTTTTATTCATTTTCTTTTTTGTTGAGTTCTCCTGCCTGCCGTATCTATCCATTTGCGTTTTGCCGCCTCGGGTAGATACCCTCGGGTAGATACCTACATAAAAAAAAAAGTGATTTGGCCTGGATGGGAATCGAACCCATTCATTTCCTGCTCAATAGAGGTTGAGGAATAAGCCCTACTTAGAGTAGGGGGGGGACGACTCGCAACATATCGAGGCAGGAATGTGCTCTAATTACACCACCAGGCCGTTCGTTGTTAGGTATTGGACGTTCTGCTTTTTGCAATTATATGTTTGTTGCCTGTGCACACCCCACGCATCTATCATCTATCTCCCCGGCGACTGTATGCAAGTGGCAGCATGTGTATGCCTAAATGTTCCCCGGAACCTCCTGCCTGCCTACCTACCTACCTACCTACCTTAGGTACCTCCTAGGCAACGGTAAAGGGAAACGAAACTCCCCAAGCACGAGTTAAAAAGAAATGTGCTTGTTTCTCGTGGGCATCTACGCCTAATAAAATGTAACTACCCTCCAAAGGATACTCCAGGAAATCTAGGGGGCTGCTCTCAGGCTACCCTCTGCTTATATAAATAGTCGCTGTCCTCTCTTAAAACACATGAGGTGTAGGGCTTCTAGAAGGAAAGGGGCTTAAGGAGTACAAAAAGAAAGTACCTAATTTATATATTTTGCCTTACTGTTTTCCTGGGATATTACATAGCAAAGGACTGCTCTTACGACACTAACTTTGTTATTAAGTTGGAAAACTTGACGTTTTCGGCAGGGTTATCACTAAGTTTTATTGGTATGGGGTATGGATGGGAAAACAGGGCTTCAAGTCTCGGTATAATAGTGACGTGACTTAACATAGCTGTGCCTCTTATTTCGAAAGTAAGGCTGCGGATTAAATTACCGTTCCGAGCTGTCGGTGTCGGTTGGTTGTAGCGAGTCCGTGCAGCTTCCGGCATTAGGAGACTAAGTTTACTTTATAGGGAGCTGAGGGAGCTGATCCCTCCGAGTAAACCCGCCGGCGGATGTCGTTGGAAGACCGGCCCCGGAATTATGGGAATTGGTAAGGAATGTTGGTTGTGTGGTATTCGAAAGAGGATCGAAGCCCCACTACCGTACGACTAGCCTTTCCTATTAGTTGCCGTCTAATCCCCACGACGGTATTATGTACGTCGATCGTCGATCTACGCTATGAGATGCTTGCGCAGCTAGTGGCTCTAGCCTAGGTAACACGTGGGTCGTCAACCAGGTATTGACTATCTGGCTATATCTATATGTTTATACAGATATATCCGAGGTAGGTCATCATGGTAACCTAGGTCATCATCTGGTGAAGAGCTAAGTCGTATATGGAAGTTCGGCTCTTTACATGTATGGATATGCATCCTTCGTTATGCTGGCTTCGACCGGTCGACCGGCCAACGTAGCTCGACCGCTGGGTGTGACCGCGTGACCGCGTGACCCGTATAAAGGCCGTTGACCAACGCATAGGTGATATAACGTTGGCATATTGATGAATTGAGGGTCTCTTGTATTCGTATGGCGGCATTGGGTGGGACTAGTCAGCTTCTTTACCATCGCTATGGTCCACATATGTGTCATTCGCCTTGACCTGCTGTGCTGGATACTGGATTTAGCGAGTATTCCACGTGTACATACTATGTATCGGGGCATGTGGTAATTAGACCATGACGAAACCCAGGAGAGACTAAAGTATCTCGCGGTTTGATGCCGAATATATTGTTATGATTACACGACATTATTGAGTTCCGTGGTATTGGGTCGCTCCTGTATTCCAATTTTAGTTGGTACATCCGCTCTCGTCATGTCTTTGCTTTAAACTTGATGTGTATGCGCAGGGGCTTCGAACACTGGTCTCCGATTTTACTCACAATTACCGTACAATAGTGTACATACTTACATAGTACGCACCCCCTTATTCCTGATTTCATTGTGCATACTATGTAGCTTATTTGAATATGAATGTAGACTGGGGTTGGTATAATTAGCTTAGGCCGCCCATATAATTCTCAAGAAAGTGGACTACCTACCTAGGACTTATGAAACTACATACCTGGGTAAGGCAAGGGTTCGCTTGGACAGGAAAGGGGGGGGAGGGGGAGAGAACTATCTGAAGCCTTAGTGTAAGCTCGTAGAATAAAACTGGAATAAATGCCTTAGAGCTTGGCAAACGTCAATGCGACTTTCGCTCTTGATAATCTTTAGAGTCTCTAATCTTTATCCGTGTGTTAATAAGTCGATTAGGTGAATAAGCGACAGATGAGCGACAGGGTTAAAGCCACGATTTTGTTCATCTTCATAATTTACGTAATGGTGGAGTGTAGATGAGTCTATGCATGGCTTGTTGGTAATTCTGGATATGAGGTTAGGTCTGGATAAGTGGCCTGTCGCCGAAAGTTGAAACTCGTCTTCCGCGAACTGCTGTCAGTGTTGGGAGTTAGTCTGTCTGGAAAAATGGGCGGTTCTCAACACAGGTAAACAGGGTTGACGCGAGAGGTCCTCGAGCCTAGTGTACAATACCTAGTGTAATATAACATGATGCTTGACGGAATCCATCTTATAGATGTGGAGATATATAACCGCATTCTTATATATGTACATACATACATACATACTGTAGCATGGCTTGTATGGATGATGTATTGATGCGTTAGTGTTACCTACACTAGTGTTAGTGTTAGTACGGATCCGTATTGTATGTATTGTACATATCTATGCGAAATGACAAGGGCTAAAGGAGCTGGCGTAAAGTGCGGGACAAGCGGATGAAGAGAAAAATGGAGATTGGTAAAATTGGGTTGACCCGACAGACTGGTAACGAACGCTTGGGCGGTGAGACGCGAAGCTACAGGCCCGTTAAAGCTATGTATTGTATGTAAAGACAGGCATTTCGGGATTTGTCCTCGGGCGTCCGGCCCTAACTAGGAAGTAACTAGGAAGCTCGATGTAACCTCGTCCGGTAGTGACGATTATGATTTGCAAGAATCTCGGCTTTTTGCATATTTTTGCATACCAGGGTGCCCAAATTCTTCGCCCTACTTTATCGTATGTCTGGTAGACCCCGTAGCTCCCGGGGAAAAGAAGCTGAAAATCCCGGCTGACTGATTAGAATCCTTCGTCTACCTACCTAGGTATCATAAAACATTCCAATCACCTGATACCATTTCAATGCAACTGGTCTCTTCCTACCTTCCTACGCTCGTCTCAGCCTGGCGGTGTCCCCGAGATCCTTAGAATGGCGATATACATAGTAAGTTGTTTTAATTGAAGAAGCGGTCAATAACAGATTGACAATTTGTACATCACAAAACAAGGCCGACGGGGAGTTTATTGAAGCGTAGTTGGCCGTTGCATTAGCTGATTAGGTAGCTATTTAATTGACGGGAGCGCCGTAGAAGATTGGCCTCATATTTATAACCGATAATATTAGGTACTTGTATTAGCCACGCGAAGCCACAGGCTTAAGGCTCTTAATTACCTATTCAGGTAATGCGACATTTGTTACTGCGATGACTAAGGTAGAGCGCATGCCGGGGTATACCTATGTACATATGGTAAATTGATGACTGTACATACAACTATGTACATATGTATGTTATGATGTCTCGCGTAGACCGTGCGGCGTGCAAGGATCGACAATTAATAAGCTTCTAACGTTCGCCGGTGAGTCTACCTATATAAGACTATAAGTTACCAATTTAGTAATGCAACGGGTTATCGCAGCTCCAAGTCTATTTTCTGCTAGATCTACTAATCCTGCTAGTCATCAATGCAGGTACCAGTAAGATAACCGATATCAATTTTTTTGTAGTTATAATACGATAGATGACTTAGTCATTTGATATGCGGCCGGCCGTTGCAAGCCCAGCTCGGTCGCTCGGTGTCCAATGAAATGGCACCGAGACAGCTCCAACGTAGATAAATAAATGTCGTACATTCGTATTCGAAGGACCGATGATGAATTAGGAAGACCAAATATAACACGAAAAATATATATTTATCTATCTGGCCTAAGCTGATAGAGTTGCAACAGTGGGCTTTTGTGCATCGGCATCAATAGCGGTCTGCTGTTTGCGGTGTAATCCGATTCTAAAATCAACAAGTATGCATTAGGGTAACATACGAATCGTAGATTGCATCAGGGATCGGCATTGGTCTAGCCCAGTAGCGATTTCAGCTCTGAATTGTCGGGTCGGCTATGGCCTTGTCGGGTCAGTTTGATCCTCGGGCATAGAGACCGGGCCGAGAGTTCAGAAACAGGGGTGGTGCCGAGTAGATGTGCATCCAAGCTGACCAGTCGCATTTATCTTGACGTGAGGATGACCTAATTTCTTCTACCGGTACCAAGCAAAGAAGGGGGGGATATGACCTGGAACAAAGCTTTAGTGAGTACGGGGCTGTAAGACTACTGACCTGTCGGAAGCGGTTACATCGTTTCTGGGTTTCTGGGTTTACAATGTCTTCACTAAAGATTTCTAGTCCCGAGACAACTTGCCAACGCAGCTTTAAGTAGTGGGGAATGCCAAGACTTAACTTAATTGCGTTCCGTAGTGTCGGGTTCGACTCCGTTGCTATGATTGGCTTCAGTTACAAGGGCTCATCCGCGAATACCTACCTAGGTAATCAAGCCCATGTGAAGTCGCTTGGCTGAGAGTACTTATGATCTGGGTGCGGTAGTAGATGGGTGATACGCGTCGTGAGCTAGTCGGTGAACAGTGTAATATAATCCTCTGGATAAGGTCTGTAACAATTCCTAATGACCCGTTACCCATTATACTAGTATATAAATTATATCACTCATGTATTCTAGTCATACCTGTAATATTGGCTTCTTGATTTGTGGAACACCTACCTCTGGAATAAAAAAACGCAGTATTTACGCTATAATATTGGCCGAGATTATATTCATGTCGGTCACGTTCCTTGGTAGTCGTTAGGAAAAGCTAACTAAGGCCTCCGACGTCGAATTTGGTTGTAACTCGGGCAGATTTATTGCATAGTTGCCTAATTTTGGTGGTAGTCAATATGAACAAGGGCCAACGTAGTTGGTAGCACCTACAGGGAATGCGAGCAGCTTTGTTAGCCATGTAATATAGTAGGGGCTTATATATACCGACATGACCATACGATGCTTTCCTACCTAAGGTACCCAGGTAGGTAGGTATGCAAGAGGGACTGGATGAGATAGGCCAACGTAGTTGCGTCTGCAAGTGCACGGCACAACAACCACCTGTTCGGTACCCCTTTAACCCCCTAATCCCTATTGGGGGCATGTACTCCATACCTATGTAGGCAATGATCTTTACCGTCGCTACCGCCCCTATGGTTCAACGCCCCGCCATGTAAGGATATGTTTCCATTCCTGACGATACCATCAACGTTCCCTTAAGTAATAGTGCAAGATGAAGCATGTTGACCGAGAACAACCCTGCTTAGTTGTCGCTATACCCTTTAATCTCAATTATAGGTAATGCTCTCAGGATTTCAAGTTGCTAACTTAAGTAGCAACTCCGTGGTTTGAGTCGGTGATACCTAGAAACGATAAAATAAGTGTAAAGGTATCGTTGGTGATTATATAACTACATAAGAGCGTACTGAATAGTTCGAATGTTAGTAGTCTTACGTGTGCTTTATTAGCGTTGCTACGGGAGAAAATTATGGTGTATGGTGTCCTGGGAGGAGAGGGTTGGTCGCGGGCCAATGATCACAAATTTACCTGAGAGGAGCGCTGCGATACGTGCCTTCTGTCCAGTTATTGGGGAAGTACAAGGAATACCTTGCGGAAAGCGGATGCCAGGGTCGTTGGTTATCCTAAAGGGGACCGCAAGTGACCAGTCATTGGTGGGAGTGCTTGGAAGCGAGAAAGTACTGTGACTTAGATCCGTACGAAGCCGTAACTAAGACAGTCTCGTGGTCTGACTTCGAGGTGGCTTGTTGCAAGTCGCAATCGCAAAGTCATGCATGTTCACGGGAATCCACTTAAGGAGGTCTGAAGTCCTTGTTGGTGTCGCCTTTCCAGGTTGTACTTTGTGGCGACCTTACAATGGCGCATTAAGGGGAGCCTTCTTGAGGGCAATTCGGCTTGGACGCACAGAATCCGCCCCTTGACGTAGCGGCTTCCCATGTCTTGAAGCAATTGTATTGTTTGGTTGTTTGGCCTAGGTATATGTTCTAGCAAGGCATCTTAATAGACGAACTTAAGCTGCCTAGCCGTGGAACCTGCTGTCTCTTCTCGAGGCACAATTTTATGGGCGAAAGCTAGAAGCTACCAGCTACCAGCAGCAACTAGCAGCAACGGGGCTGCCGACGATACATGTTGCTACACATGTAATGGCTCTCACTTACTTCCATCTGTAGTACGCACACATGTCCTTGGGCCTTCAGATAGTCTAGGAGCATGTATAATGGAAGCCATTGAGGATGTGACAAGTCGGGGAGGAAGCTATACTAGGTGTGTTAGTTACTGCTGCATCTCACAAGCTCTACCATAAGAACCATAAGATCGATCTTGTACTAGTACCTTACCTTTGAGCATTGTGTCACCAGCACACCATCTAGGAGACACGATCCTCTGCCTCGGGACGGGGGAGCGCTATATCGGTGGGGCTAGGCCTTAGCGGACTGGGTCCTCCCGAAGCCTTACAGGAGCCACTTGACCCGTAACCAAGTGGACGGATCGAAGAAACACGGCAACGGGGCGTGTCATTACGTAGATATGTATGTTGGTAGTACCGTTCCCGAGACCGCTTGCTACGAGCTGAGACGGTTCGAGTCGAGATGTTCTGCCAAGAAATTGTACCCGGCGCATCTTTAGTCTTTAGATACCTTGTCCACCTCACACGAATGTTGTTTACATATTACATATTACTTAAGTCGACATCGACGGTGGTGATAGCGGTGGTGAAATCCGGGTTACGTTCTTTAGGTATGTACACGTAGTTGAAGAAGTTCAGGTGCCCTCTTATGGGACGGTCCGGGTACTTGGGAGTTCGTAGGCGTAGGCGAGAGAAGGAATAATTGGAGACAGGGGCTGCACCTGTAATTGTATACAGTACAGCGCAAGTTTAGCGCTGTTTCCTTGGCTGCTTCGAGACCCACCTATAACTTCTCCGAGATGCATGAGCCGTACCTGTGAAGTATCGCTGTATACTGTACAATACATTTCCAATCATCCATCGCATCCATCGCTAGCCGGTGTGGAATAATAAATACATACATCTAAACCAGTGAGCATCGTGGCTTTCAGTGATGCACACCCTTAGGTACATGCATATTTAAATGCATAGGTAGATATGTATTATAACTTTAGAAGTCGATGTTCCAACATCCATTTTAGTCTTCTCTCTTCCCCCTTTCCACCTATACATATGTATATGACCTATGACCTATGACCTATGACATATGGCCTAGTTATGGCCTATGACTTGTAGCTTTTTACACTTTTATTTTTATTTTTATTTCTTCGTCCCTTGTCGATGGGATATCTCTCCATCTCGACGTTAAAAAAGTCTCGTTTGTCTAACTACCACCTTTTTCTTATCCTTGCCCTTCTCTCTTATTCATTCATCTTCTCCCCACCGTTGCGTCGTCTTGCGTCTTGCGTGTCCGAGGAATTACGGATCTGCATTACAGTTGAGGTTCGGTACTTAGGCTATACTAGATGGTACTTAAGCTAGGGTTGGCACTAAAATAATTTTATGTTGTACCTCGTTCGATTGAAACTCGGGTCGAAATACTTATCCTAGTCCCCACTAACTACATAACTACATAACTAACCGCTAAACCGCTAACCAACCGCTAACTGCCATCGTCACATATCATCTTCCAATCCGCGATTTCTTCAGCACGCGTACCTTCCTTGTCCCTCGTTGTCTTATTTTATCCTGTATTATTTTTTCTCGATATCACTCTCTATATCTTCTCTTGATCTCCTCCGCTCCTTCAACACTCTCCCAAGTTTGTCCCTTTTACCGAAATCTGCATCTTGAGCTAAGAGCCGCTACTTTGACCTATCCGCCTTTTCTTGAAGCTATCCGTAGCACTTAGCGCATCGCCGACTCGAGCTTGTCGCCCTAGTCGCAACTCTCTTTCATACCTGCGCCGCGCTTCTACGACGGGTACCTTTCGCGTGCGACCTTTTGCGCGTCTTTTTTCTGCCCTGACCGGGCTACACCGTGTCCGCCATGGCTCACAATGGCAACGGCTCTATTTACCCCCAGAATGGGTATGTTGTTGGTCAAGCTCTAAGTGGTCTACCCCCCCATGCTCTAAGCTATACTAATATGGCTTTTTATAACCATTTAGCGGGCCAGTCTTACCTTCTTCCGCCTCGAATCGAATCGAAAATAGAAAGCCGGAGGAATGGTGGTACACGGAAAATGGACGCTCTTACGACACCTTTCGGAGGGGGAAGTATATGTTCCCAATGGATGAGGTATGAAGCCGACAGAATGGGTTATTGTCGGAATTTCGACTAAAGTACTTTTTTTAGGACGAAATGGACAGGATGGATATATTCCATAAGTTCTTTCTAGTGGCGCGACAGGATAGCTCTAACTACGGAGGTCTATGTCAGCGGCCGCTACCCGCCTATCCTCGAATCTTAGATCTTGGATGTGGTACCGGTATCTGGGTGATTGATATGGCCGAGTGAGTCTCCTCCATGGTTGCAACAAAATACTAACTTTGCTCCTGGCTAACCTACCGGCCTGTTCATAGTCGCCATCAAGGACGAGCCAACATTCTCGGTTGGGACCTCTCTTTAATACAACCTCTTAGGTATATGCTACTTGCCTTTGTAATGGTTCTTTTCGCTGATTTGGCATAGGATTCCACCGGGTGTCGAGTTTCAGCGGCGTGATATCGAGGATCCCTGGACTGGCATCGAAGAGAATTCCTTCGATCTCATTCATATGAAAATGCTTGCTGGGGGTATAGCAAATTGGACGGCTATATACGACCGTGCATTCAGGTACGGGCCATGGTTGTGATCTAACCAGCGAACACTTGTAGTTGCTAATCGCTGATTGTGACGGACAGATACCTCAAACCTGGTACTGGACTCTTCGAACATGTGGAGATTGATCTTACACCCAAGTCCGCAGATGGCGAATTACCCGAGGACTCTCAGCTTCGAATATGGGCGCACGAGCTGACCGAGGCTATGGAGAGGGCTGGGCGACCTATAACAGCGAACCCCCACACTGTAGGGATGTTACAGCGTCTCGGCTACGTTGACGTCGAGCAAACAACCAAGCGAATCCCGTTCAATTCTTGGCCTGAAGATGGACAAGAAAAGGAGATGGGTAGGTGGTTCAATCTCGGCATTACGAAAGGGCTGCATGCCATAACAATAGCTCCTTTAACTAGGATGAACGGTTACGACCCGGAACATGTTGAGAACCTAATTTCAAAAGTGCGGAAAGAAATGTGCTCCCGCAGGTTGAGAACTTATTGCACCATGTAAGTTTCAATGCCGCTACCCGTTTTTGATGAAACTGATCCAGGGAGTAGGTATATCTGGACAGCACGAAGGCCATCTATACCCGGCCAACGAGCATGATCGCTCCGGCTGTCTGCAACGCAGCCATTGGACCGGTATCTATCTACACGCCACTGGAACCAAGCTTCTGCTCGGTGATCTCTTGGGCCATAGCCTACCCTAGACATCTACGGCGCTTGCATAAAAGACATATCACTTACTTCCTTCCTATGCAGGCTCTCCCGCCTTTTCAAGTCGATTTAGGAACTACTAGAAGGCAGGCTCTAGGACCTTGTCCAACTCTTTACCGCCCCCATATCTTAAGCGTCAACCCCCGGCGAGGTTGGACTGCGCCATTAGTCAGCTATCCCATGTCTACGGGCGAATACAAGAGTTGTGTTAAGCAATGCCTTCAGCCATGCAAGCCGGTCTTATTCTAAGACCGTTGCGATAGTTGTTCTATAGGACTTGTGGGCCATTTCGTTTTCACCGTAGCCCATTTGGCATATCCCTGCATAAGGAGCGAGGCCCGCATGCCTTTCTCAACGGGCTCACACACACTTTTTTCTCCGGTATTGGCTAGATCCGGAGGTAATGCGTCTGCACGTGCATACGCAGGACCAGCGCAGGTTATATTGGATGTACACTACTTTGCTCACGGTGCATTTCCCCGTTCTCGACTCGCGAATGACATGGACATTTTACACTTTGGCCTTGTCGACATCGCCAGTTAATGTTTTCTCATCTGGAACCGAAGCGGTCCCGGTTAGGACGTCAGACGTCACGCGCTCCCGGGGAATCATTCCAATTTAGGTGTATTGGTTGGTTGTTTTATGTTTGGCGCAGGAGAAGTTGAATCTTGAGCCGGGGGAAAAGGTACCTTCATTGGCGGTGCGGGCTTGGCACCTAAGCAATATAAGGGCGTATTGGGCAGTAAGAGTTACATTGCTTTCCTCCGTCTTAGACGAAACGGCGCTCCGGGTCATCTCTGCATTACTTTCTCTTTGATTGTGTGCATTGTACAGTCGGCGGGTGTTATGTCGTGTCGTGTTGCCTGGCGAGGGTGGGCGGTTTTGGAAAAGTTTGACCCGCAGGGGCGGCCAAGTTAGGCCGGGGCCATATGAGAGGCCTAATACACTATTTTGATGTTGTTGGTGTTATTGCCATTGTAGCAAAACCCGTTGCAGTAAATATTTTGCTTCTGGTGTAAATGATAACATTTATTTTTGAGAGGAATTCCGAGACTTCCCGAGCTGGTCTTGATGCTCTCGCCTCTTGTGCATCTTTTTTTTTTCTTTTTTTTTCTTTTGTGTATTATGTGACTTACTGACTTACTATATAGGTAGCTACGTGGACCGGCGAGCACCGAGTTCTGGTCTGACCAACGTTATGGTACTTATTTAAGAAAAAGAAAAAAAAGATTTCATCGGCACAACTCCCGTATTACGTCCGTAGACATTTCGATATACGCGTTGATCTGTAACCACCATGATCGACGTCGAACATATCGAGATCTTTTAAGAATCATTATGTAGGTACCTACCCAAATTGTATATTCCACTGCATATACCAAGGTCCAAGGTAAAGCCCCCGTGTCGTTTTCCATTCCATGGTTTTTCCATTGGAACTTTCTGTTCGGCTTCGAATGCAACTCCACGCGCCTAATCTTCAACGTTACCTTCTCCAACCAGGGTTAGGCTCATCGCTTCAAACCAGTCGCCCGGGTATAGGTAGATGAAGGTGCCACACTTTTTATTCACGGCTCTGCATCTCGAATGACGCACGTCTGAGGCGCCCCCGGCTATTTATTCTTCAACCTCGTCCTTGGTACTTGGAATTGTAAGGGGATCAATCTGATTCCGCGCTGACTTATTTGTCTTTGCCTCCCCTTGCTGGCTTCATAAAGGGGGGATGGGGGTCCGTCCGTCCGTGGCGTCGTCGTTCTCAATCACACCTACCTTCTTTCTTGGCTACCGGCTCGTTGCTAATGACGATGGCGCCCCCTTGGACGGACGGGTAGAGGCGAGTGCTACCCACCCGAGTAGATGTTACGCATGCTCCCCCTTTAATAAGCGGACGAATAATTATTATAGGGGCGGCTTCCTCAGCGCCCATCGACCGGCCCGACAATGTCTAGTTCCTGATGCTATCCGATGGTAATCCTTATGGTGGAGTCTCGGGAGCTGTGCTGCCCCCCCGTAACTGGCTGGCTTGTTTACTACATAGCTACTACTACTACATTGTAGACCGCGCTACGATGCCTTTTGCGGTATACAAGCTCGATTCGTGCATGGATAGGTATTATATTATATGCAGTAGGGTATTAGATATTCCATATTTTCTTGCTTGCTGCTGCCACGTTCCACCCTTTGAGGGGGTCAGCAAAGCTGCTCTCTCATGCAGTTGGTTCCTTTCTATATCACCGTACATCACGTATGAAAACATATAATTTGCTTTTCTTGCCCTCTTGCCCCCAATCCTCCTCCTAACGGTCAACATGCCATGCTAGCTGTTATGCAGTTGGTACCGGGTCGCATCTGATGATATCGCTTCTCGCTGCGGTGAGGCGGACGGAGTGAAGCGAGCGAACGGGAGGGTGAAGGGAGGCCGTTCCGGCCACCGGCTCAATGCCCCTTTCTTCTAACTCCTCCCCCCCTGAGGTCTTCCAATTCCTCCCGGTTTTTACGCGACGTATATACCTCAAGCTGACATCCATCCGCAAGACAAACCAGCGAGAAACGCTAAACGAGCTACAAGCAGTTGCTTTCACAATCACTAGTCCCCTATAATACCGGCACCGGGGCTAGCCCGCTCTCCCACCCCCCCCCCCTTTTGTTTCTTTCTGTCATTTACGCGATAGATTCTCGGGCAATCCCGCATTTTCGACCAACAGTATTAACGAGCCTCGGCACTTACTTACTTGATTTGATTTGACTAGCAGCATGAACATAACAAGACCAGCCGATCTCTACACATTTGGACCAGACCGGTCGAGCAGGTTCTTGCTGCTAGCACGCAACCGTGTTGTATAAACCACAAGGGACTTATACAAACAAACTACTACAAACTACGAAACGCCATGCTTCATTCGAGTCGATCGATATTATTTATATATTATGACTATCAACAGCGTGATTGCTAACTACATGCTTCATGACCTGGAAAATGAATAATTCTTCAAGTTATCACCACTATGCTATCACTTAAAGAAATATATGAGGCTCGATCTACATCCGTAATGACACCTTCCAACGGCACCTCCCGCCCCTCCTCGTCCAACATGCTGTGCCCCTTGGATACTTACCGTAAGCCGTCACCTGAGCGGCCTAACACCACCAACCAAACTACCTACCTAATGTATTTCCACTTACACAAAGACGAGGTTGGTTCGAGAGGGAACGCCTCTGATCACATGCATACCACACATAGCAATAACAATAAGAGCCGCCCGTCTTCGATATGATATGTAAAATTCGATCGGGTCATGATTATTATATTATTTCGCCTCGAGCGCTTGTCCGAGGTAGGCAGGTCCGAGGCTGCGACAAGGACGTTACGCAAAATGAGATGAATAAAACCAACATCCGCCCGAGTGAGCGAGGGAAACACAACCTTCGTACCCTCAACACTGGCACTGGGTAACTCCGGGGTGGGTTGCCGAGGTAGCGGGCTGGCGCTACATGAGACAACGGTGGGCAATTACTTTATTTGTTGACAGCGGGATTCCCATCTTGATAACCATCTTGATGCAAGTTCGTATAGTTATTGTACAGGATGACATGAAGAAATGAAAATATGGTCGGCGGCGTAGAGCGCGCGAAGGGGGCGAGAGTGAATATACAGGGTGAGGACACTCGTTCCAAGCTCCGGCCTTCTCTCCCTTTGCACTTTCCACGATGCCGTCCGTGGCCGACTATAGAGATGGCCTAGTCTTCCTGTTAGGGGCCATATGGCTGGCTACCTCGGGCAGTATCTAATAAGAGAGTCCGAACTCGGACCTTTCGTCCTTTCGTTCCTTCGTATTACCCACTATGTCCCCTCGAATGCAAGAACGACACCCACCCCGTCTATAACGTTCCCCCATCCATGCGTAATACAGAGGTATCTTAGTTAATCATTCTCTCCAGAGGTTGCCTTAGTGGTGCTCGGCGTGAGAGCCGCCGTGGTACCCAATTATCTTGCGGCGACCGATCATCTCGCCGACGGTGAAAAAGCCGAGGCATTCCGCAAACAGAACGCCGGTATTAATAATCTGGGCTCTGCTGATACTTCTCGCTTGCTGTATGATAGTGGAGGGCTGATCTACAACCTTGGATGCCGTCTGAACAAGAGGTTTCGGGTTCTTCGCGGACTGCAGCACGCGCTGCCAGTAGCTTTGGACGGTAGTAAGGGAACTATGAATATCTTGTTAGAGCCGTAAGCAATAACCTGTATGCTATACCTCGAACTCACGGTGGTGACATCTTCTGGCCCCTGAAGACGATCTTGGCGAGTTCTAAGCCGACCTTGGAATAGTAGGAAACCGTAGGTGCTGTTCCTGCAAACCCAAAACATCAGTCGCTATCCAAACAAACGCACATACGTCCCTCCTAAGTAACCCGTAATACTCTCACATGGATCCACATACTCTCAAAAAATGCGACTAATCTTCCGGTGCGACCGCCAACTTTGCCCAGCGAGTTCGCAATTCCCTTGGCAGCGCCTGCAATGGCCGGTCCAGCCGACGAGGTGACCCTCGAGAGACCCTGCGCTGCCTTAGCCGAGTACTCGGTTGCCTTGGCTGTGTATTCGGACGCCTTTGCCGCATACTGAGAGGCAGTCTGGGAAGCGTTGGAAGAGGCTTTCGACGCAGTCTCCTTGGCCGTCTCCTTAGCCGCCTCGGAAGCCTTAGCGGTAGTGGTCGACTCGAACCTTCGGGCCGCCATGCGACCCCAAGCTCCTGATTGCCGAAGCAGGGGACGTGCGAGAGCGGACGACATTGCTGGACTCGGGTATTCGGGGTTTTACTCTGAGACGTACGAGTAAAGAGGCCTAAGTCGTGTCGGATGACCGGAGAATTGAATGGGAGGGAAGGGAGTGAGAGTTCGCAAGGGTCGTCGTCGATGGGGAAAGTTGTTTCTCGCACTGGAAAAAAAACACTCAAAAGATTCGAAATCGGCTGTTCGAAAATGTACCCCCGGCGGAAAAACCCGATCCGAGCTTGGACCTCAAGGTTAAAAACCTAGGTACCTGGTACAACGGTACCCCGTGGATCTTGAGCAATTGACCAATCAGACCACTCATAGGTAAGGAGAGTTCCATATTAAAGTTAAAGCTCCTTCTCAGTTGTTATCATCCCATGTCTTCTTTACCTTTTACCTTTCATCTTTGACCTTTTGAACCTCATGGCTTCATTTTTCTTTTTTACATTATACTCACTTATACTCACTATGGTAAATTTCACATTGAACACCCAATATCATCACAGCTGGCTTGATCTATAGTCTTTATTATGCTTTATTTATGTATCACTAGCTGCGTTGTTTATGTATCATTACGCTAAGAAGATACCTATTCCCAAAGACTCACTTGACCTTGGCCCCAGAGCCCTCACTCTAATAATGGTTCCTAACTCTGCCGCATACTCTCCTATGAGTATAGTGGAGTTTGAGCTAATCGAGACTTTGAATTTGGACTTTGATGGCACCCGTCTTAGGGTCCGCTGCCGTGTTGAAGGCGTCGAGAGCGTCTTCAAGCTTGAATCGATGAGTAACAAGCTTTGAGAGGTCTACTACGCCATTCTCGACCAAGCGAATAGCTCGAGGCCACGTGTTGCAGTATCGGTATTGGAACTCTACGTCAACTTCTCGGGTGCTGGCCCGCATGAAGGGGAAGTTGATTTCGTTCTTCCCGACACCGGTGATGAATACCTTGCCTCCGAATTTAACAGCCCAGACGGCCGATGCTATACTGCTCTCCACTCCAGTGCACTCTATAGCCAGAGATGGTTCGATGCCACCGAAAGATTCTACGATCTTCTTAGCCGAATCTTCGGCACTCGCCCTCTCTACTTTGTGGGTTATGACTGACGGGCAGATCTCCTTGGCGAATTTTAGTCGCCCTTCGTCGATGTCGGTAATGACTAGAGGGCAAGCGCCAGCAGCTTGACAGCAGAGCAATGTGATTAATCCGATCGGCCCAGCACCGCAAACCAGTACTGGGTCACCTAGATTAACACCGGCTCTTTGCATACCAGCCAGTGCGACGCTGAGAGGCTCTAACATGGCCCCGTTTTCGTATGACATATTTCCAATCTTGTGACACCAAATAGCTGGGTGGTTTACGTATCTCCGTAATAGGCCCGGAACCGGGGGTGTCGATAGGAATAGGACCTTCTCGCAACCGTTGTAACGGCCCGTTAGGCAAGGCTCACACTCGTTGCAGATGATGTTCGGTTCTATCGCGACTCGATCTCCAACTTTTAGATGTGTCACTGACGGATGCACCGCGATAACCTGGCCAGCAGATTCGTGCCCCAGGATATGATCTCCCTCTACGATCATAGGTCCGATGCATCCTGCGTGCCAGAAGTGGACGTCGGAGCTGCGTAACGATTAGCAAGACAGTCTTACTCGTCTTATACGACGACGGCTACTGACCCACATATCCCAGTGCTCTTGATAGCAACAGTGACTTCACCGTGTTTCAAGCTCTCTCCCTTCTGCACATCCTCTACTGTTGGTTCTGCCTCGTTGATCCATAGCTTGTGGGCGGGATTCGTGAAGACGGCAATGTTTGCCTTGGAAGGCTTCACGACAGTATCAACTGCAGTCGAGCTCATCTTGACAGCTTCGAGAAGGAATTGAAGCAAGACAAAGGACAACCACGAACGGAGAGGGAGAGAAGGTTCAAAGAGAGTTTAAAAGTACTAGGAGGGGGAGCTCAAAGGAGGGGCCTACCCGTTATTATGTCCCTCTGACCCCTTCGCTTCCGTTCCCCAGTATTTTGTCGAATTCTAGACTGTTGACCCGAAACTGGCTGATCTAGAACGATGTCGGATAAGTCTTGATCTAGCTCGTGGTCTAATACAGCCACCGAGCTATGGCCCTACATGGATCGGAAACTATATCTGCATCGGGACTATATATCATCGTCGCGTACACGTATAAAATACTAGTAGGTCAAATGGTATTGTGAATGTACTGTGCTCTGTCTGCATGAGGGGGGATGTAGGGTGCTCAATTGGATTGGGGCTAGCAATGCGATGACGTTCGGTTGCTATACGTCCGATTAAAATGGGGGATATGGGGACGGACAAGCTTGTCCTCTTTACCGCACCAATTATTCTCGTCGCAGAGCACATCGTCAAGGTCTCATCCCCGCAAAACCTTCTATCATGTGGTGGGCAGCACAGTAGCGCTCCTCACGATGGGTAACTAGCTTCGGATGTCGGCCGCAGGAACAATTCTATTAGTTCTGCTACCTAGGTAAGTTAGATGTAACAACCATCCGAGGCAGCATCGTGACTTTTGGGGTCTATCATCAGCTGGTCTGTCAAATTTGCTTGTAAGTACATACGGATTAGACGTTCCCACGTTCCCACGTTTCCATGTCTTTCTTATCTTTACGCAACCAGGAATCGAGCAAACCCTACATGTCGTTTTTGCGCGTACTATATAACCCCGCGAATGGGAGATGTTATAAAGTGCACATAGATCTAGAATCCAATGAGTTCCTCTATATTAGGTAGATACATCTAGCATGGAGCATGGATCTGCGGTCGCTCCGCATGTATGCAATTACATAGGATCCCCCTGCTTTTAGTAGCGAGCCATTCATTCATCTAAATACAAAATTCTCTAAGGGGTAGTATAAGATTAGTATACTGGAATCCTTCAGGGGATGAAGTTGATGCTCTTGAGATGGTAAGCTAGGTACCTGTGTATGTCAGTGGCAAAGCCCTGTTTTTGGGGTGTTACTACATACACCAGCCACATTTCTGTACAATACCTAATGGACCGAAACGTAAAGACTGAGCCTCTGAGGGGCAACAATTTGTCACCAATTAAGACGCAATATTTCTAGTTTGTAGATTGGGTAGCACACTTTATATTGCATCCTACTCCAAATTGGACCTAAATCCTCAACTTGACTTGCCTCAACTTACCTCGACTTACCTCAACTATCTTTACTAACCTAGTCTACTACACCTAGGTATATACTTCACAATCAAAATATATAGTTCCTACCCACCGCCTTATATATATGCCTATATATATATTTCATCTTCCCAAATTTAGTTAACTGACAATCACTACATATTTTTGAAAATGAATAACGGCGAATCCAAAATTGGCGTCGACTATTTAGCTCGCCTTGAGCATTTCCATCAACTTGATAAAGAGAGAGAGGATATGATTAAAGATTTAATAGCTAAATACGGTGATCTCGAGCAACGCTTCGAGTTGAAATGTAAAGAATTTGCTAATGAGGCTCAAACGCGCGCTATATATCAAGCTCAGGCCAACGATGCTTCTAAAAAACTTACTGATATTCGACATAAAATGGTAAAGCATACCACCTAAGCCCCTGTATAGCCCCGTGATATCAAATATACAATATACTAAAGTTGCCTAGGATGTTAATTCTTTTGCCATTGCTATTATCGATGGCGATGGCGCCGTTTTTCGCGACGATTGGATTAGGAAGGGCGAAGACGGCGGCGCGATGGCCGCTCATCAGTTACGCGACGACATTAAGAAACATCTTAAAGCAGCTTATCCAGACGTTAACACCGAACCGTGGCACGTAATGGTTCAGGTCGTTCTTAACCTCGAGGGACTCTCCAGAAAGCTTTTTTGTGTTGATCTCGCAAAGAGCATGAGCGAACTATCCGCCTTCGCTCGTGGATTCAGTCGTGCCCAGGGGCTTTTTTCTTTTATCGACGTCGGCAAGGGCAAGGAGCAGGCCGATTTTAAAGTCCGCGAAACGCTGCGCTTGATGGTACATAACCTTCAGTGCAAGCATATTATCTTTGGGCCTTGCCACGACAAAGGTTATATCGTTGAACTGAGACCATATCAGCTCGAGACGTCTGTTCTTAACAAGATCACTCTACTTGAAACTACCCAGCCCCCGCGCGAATTCGGTGAGCTGGCGTTTCGCAGAGTTAAGTTTAACGATGTCTTCCGCTCTGAACTCCTTCCAGAAGGCTGGCTTCCGCCGACTCCTCCGCCTTCGGCAAGCAAACCGACCCCAATCACGCCGTCATCAGTAAACAAGGCAATGAACTATTCCGCCATCGCTTCTGCGTGGACTAGCACGATTCCGTTCGTCAACAGTTTCAAAAAGCCCGTAGCTACGCCGATGAAATCGATAAAGGCATCTCCCCGCAGATTCTATTTCGTCAACGCCTCGGGTCAGCGTGTCGATGGGCCCTTACCGCAAGCCGATGTCTACTCGGAGCAGAGCTTCAAAGACCGCTGCGAAGAAGAGGGAGGTAGGAAGCCCTGCAACAGGTTCCATCTGCACGGCATCTGCGAGGAAAATGGATGCTTGTACTACCACGGGGAGCCCCTGAGCCCGGGCGAACAGCTCATCTTACGAATTAAAGCCAGATGCTCTCCATGCAATTATAAGAGCTCCTGTAAGAATGTCGATTGCTATTGGGGCCATCATTGCAAGTACCAGAAGTGCCAGAGACTTAATTGCGTCTTTGTTAACACTCATGGGATAGACTTGGTAAGTTACTTTTATTCAGTTACTAAACTACGCTAATAAAAAATCAAAACCCAGACTCCAGCGGAGAAAGTTTACGAAGACGGCTCGCGAGAGGTCTTATCTCTTTAAGAAATACGGCGATTCGGTATATAAGACTTAGGCGAAGTCGTAGTCTACCTACGTTATTGCTAACGCTTTAAATCTTAATCTTTAATTTTCACATCACCTCAGATACACGAAGAGATACAGTAGAGGAATGGATATGCTTTTTATTTATTATGAGAGGGGAGCTATGTACAGGTTATGGTATTAATATGTTATGGTTCACGGTGTGCTTGTCAGGCTTATAGCACAAGCCTTCTGGGTAGGGTTAATTGATAACCCTAACACATCAAATGGTCTTATTTCTTTGGCTTACGCTCCTTTTTGGACATATCTGAAAAGATGAACATGTATGTTCGATATAAGGCTGTGAGGACTGCATAATGTTCGTAGACGCCTAGCAGTCGGAAAAACAGGGCGCTGTTCCCTGACTCCGGCGTATCTTCCTTTGGTTTGTTTTCCTTCTTGGGTGGCATTTTCTTAACTTACAGTCTTGTGTGGTTTCGTGTAGGCTAAAATGTACGATGGTAGGTAGAAGTTGTTTAGGTAGGTAATTTGGTATGCACTATTAGGAACAATGAAGAATTGATTGAAAGGCAAACACTGTCAACTTATACTAGATCGTAACAATCTCCTTGTTCCCTAGATGCCGAATTGTGTTGAATCAATCAAATTATTCATCTTTGACTGTAACAATTTCTTGTGTCATCGAACAATGTCTTTGACCACGAACATGAATCACTCATACCGCTAAAACCGCCAATACAAGGTGATAGTATCGAATTAACAGTACTTGTAGGTAACAATATTAGTGAGGTGTCGATTAAATGAACTTGTTTACATATTGTGTTGGCAAATCACGATATATAAACATGGCTTTCTACTCAAGTTTCTTCTCCTTTTTCTCATCACCATCATCATCATCATCATCATCATCATCATCATCATCATCATCATCATCATCATCATCATCACGAAATCCATCATTCTGTGAGAACTCAAGAACCTTCTGAATTTTCATCACCCAGACAACGTCAAAAAACGCTCAATATACTTTATTGATTCAAGCCCCTTTTTATTATATCTTCCCATCAAAGAACAAATTTGATCAAAATGTCTTCTAGCAACACAGATATGCTTAGCCTTCGCTCCAACGACGGCGTACTTATCCAAATGAGCCGCCCGGCCGCCCGTTTATCTGAAGTCCTTTTCGAAATGATGAACGATCTGGACGGACAGGAGACCACCGAAGTCCCCATCTCCGAAGTCAACGCACAAACCTTGAGTATCATCGTCGAATGGTGCGAGGCCACGGCCGTAAAGAAAGCTCAGGAAGAGGCGAAGAATGAACAAGAGAGGATCGCAAAGGAGAACCGTCGACAGGCGCGCAAGGAGGCTCGCGAAGCGCGTGAATCGGCTCGGCTGGAGCGCGAGGCTCAAGGCGAGGAGGTCGGGCCCCCGGAGCCGGCCAACGACGACTCGGACAGCGACCACGAACCCATCACATCCACCATCTACGAACGGCCCGCGGACGTGATCCCCGAGTGGGACAGGGCGTTCATAGGCCGGCTCAACAAGGAGCAGTTGTTCGAGCTGATCACGGCGGTGAACTTCTTCGATATCGACGAGCTCTTCGACTACTGCGCCAAGACGATCGCGATCATCATCCAGGACATGTCGACCGAGCAGATGCGCGAGTATTTCGGAGTCGAGAACGACTTTACCCCCGAGGAGGAGGCGCAGCTTCGCAAGGACCACGGGTGGGCTGATCCTGATCCAAGTTACTTTTAGGTAACTAAATTTCTTCTTCTCGCGTATAGGGATGAAATGTAACTTGCCTGGCTTGAAATAGCCGCTACATAGTTTAGATTGACTAGCTAAGTTATGTGTATTATTAGTATAAAGTAATAAAAAAAAGTTAGTTGGTCAATTTATTGTATTTATTACTAGAGTGTGTGAATCGTCTTCCATGTTTCGCTTTCAGGGGGTTGGTTTGGATGTTGTGCAGAACAGATTTAGATAATATAAGGAGTCTGTTACGTAACTTAGACCTTGACAAGTCAACTAACCAACCAACTAACTAAACGAAAAGACTAATAAAAAATAAAGAAAAGAAAAAGAAAAAAAAACATACAACACCGGGGATTCGCTGGTCGTCACCGACCCAACTACTAATCCGGCGGTATCCGGCTTGTCTAGGGGAGAGCGGACGGGATCCCGAATTTTCCAGATCCTATGGTCGTATGTGATAATTTGTGGTGTTTTCAAGTCTTATATAGGTACCCAATATATCCCTCCGCCAAAATCGAAAAACCCACCAATTCTCCTACCTCCCTCCCACCCATAACCATGGAACATATACATCACGCTTAAACTCACAAGACGCTACAATCAATCAATCAATCAAGCAATGGTCCAATCAACACTTGTCCTCCAAGATTCTATGTCCCTTTTTGAATAAAATTACAACTGCGCAAAAGGTATATACAAGAAGAAGAAAAAAAAAAAGACGCTGTACGTTCGCGACGGCTTCAAGCTGCTACATAGCTAGGGTAGAGCTTCTTTCCCATCATCCGTTTGCTTTCTCGCTCGGTTGTTTGTTCGCCTATGGTATCTCGCTCTATCCGTCTCTCGTGAGAAACAAAAAAAAAAGAGAAACAAAAAACCTCCCCCCTATCGTTATATCTTATACACTACAGCCTAGATAGACCGTAACAACTTTTTACAGATGAACATCAACCCCTTCTTCTTTCGGGGGGTTTTTTTTTCTTGCATCTGCCCAGTCTAGTCTGGTCTATCCAGGCGATCCGCGTGTTTTCAGCAGGACGTACCGTGGACTAACCTAATCTAGACTGACTAGTAAATAGCCCGACGCCGCCGCAGCGATGGCGATGCGCGCTTCGTGTGCGCGTCGGGGCACCGGGTCGTAGTTATGATCTCGGTCTTGGTCTTGTAGATAACAGACGGCTGAGCGGCATTGTTCACGCCCGCGGGAGCAGGGGCAGAATCGTCCTGCGCTACGGGCTCGGCGGGGGAAGGTGTTGGGGCTGGGGCTGGAGCCGGGGTTGGTTCTGGTTCTGGCTCCGGCTCGGGGGTCTTCTTGACGTGAGGGGTGGCCTGGACGCTGGTTGCGGTGGGCACGACGACCAGAGGGTCGATGGATAGGGTATTGACGATTGGCGCCGTTAGGCTGTTTAGAGGGATGGGGTTGCCGCGCTGGAGAGGGGTGGTGGCGTTGGCGTAGGGAGCGCCGGTGGCAGAGATAGGGCAGTGTGTTGTGGTTAGGGTGGCGGTGTCGTCGACGACGACGATCTGGGTCAGGCTAGCCGGGCAGTTCATGACTTGGGCGGCACACTCTGTGATAGTGTACTTGCCCGTCGTCGTGTGCTTCTCGGTAACGAGGGGTACGGGGCAGGCCAAGACAGATGCTGGGGGAGTCATCTCGGGGGGTGCGAGAGAAGCCGAGCCGGTACCAGTAACAAGTGGTTTTCTCGTGGTGGTGGGCTTGGCCGGCGCCTTCGTCTTAGACGACACCCTAGTTCGGATACCGGTGCCGACGGGCTTCTTGCCTGTTCCTAGCGCGGGAGTAGGCTCAGGCTCAGGGGTACCGGTAGCAGTCAAGAAGCAAGTGCTAGTAGACGCGGTGAAGACGGTAGTACTGAGTGTAGGGTTGAAGTCAACGACAGGGTTATTAGCCACATCCGCACCGATATCGACGAACACGCCCGCGTTAATGTTAATATCCGCGGACGCGGGAAGCAGACATTCGCCTTCCTCGGAGATGCTGCCGTTGCGGTCGAATTGTTGCGAGAATTCTTCCGAGAGCGTCACCTCGGGAATGTACAAGAACGCGCCGACGAGGGCTTGCGCGTCGAATAGCTTGTTGCCGGGTAGGTCTACACCGGCTTGTACACGTAGACGCAGTGCCACGGTGATATCAGCGGGAGCGTCAACGGTCAAGGGGAGAAGAGTCGTCTGGGCGCCATCGCTATGGTGGTGGTTAGGAATTGTATTCTTATCTGATATAATTTGGGCTTCCCAGCCTGATCGGATAGTTCAGGGGTAGGGAAAGGAATACAAGGGAAACTTACAAATTGGCTGTGTTGGGAATGCTAGGGTCGAGAGGTATCTTATAAGACGATCCGTCAGGGATAGTGACTTCGAAACCAGTGTCGGTAGAGATCTCGGCCGTCACACTGACGATGAGGTCCACGTTAAAAGTAATACCGACTTGGAATCCGGGGCCCTATATTCGTCCTCTTGTTAGTCTACGGGGTCCATTCACACCACATGCTTTATTCCCTTTTAGACTTACCGAAATGCCGAGCGGTGTCTCGGACTTGAATAGGGGAATGGTGAACTGGCCATCACCGTCGACAGCCAGCCTTATACCGATAGTAGCACCAACTCCCTCGAAGCCAATCGTCAAGCTGGCGTCGTTGAGCGGGTTGAAATCTTTGATATCGTGGAGGAAGTCGCCGAGATCATCCGGGAATTCAGCAGACGCCCTGATGGTACCGAAAGTACTGCACTCGCTGCAGGATAGATCCAGCGAGATATCAACTCCCTTCGCGGCGGTCCAAGCACTAGTTGATCGTTAGTATATATGTTTGCATATATTTAATTATTTAATCATATAATTATATATAAGTAAGATATAAGAGACGGGCAGTTGAAAAAGAGTTACATACCCTGAAAACAAAGTCACATCTGAAAAGTCGTGATCGAAACTAAAGGTCGTATCGGCATCACGCTTGATCATCGACCTCGTCCTTATCGGCCGCGGCGCAGGTTGAATATCGCGTCGTTCCCAAGGCATAAGCAAATCTGAAAGAGGTGAAGCGGTCACCGGCGCCAGCAGTGACCAGCAGGTCAAGGCGAAGGGCAGTAAGCTATGCATGGTTTGCTTAGGTCCTGCTAACGAGAAAAAGAATGTATATATATAGTCGGTTGCTGGCCGGAGCATCCACCGAACGGTCGGATAACAGAGAGTGAGAGGGCGGAAAGAAAAGGAGAGACAAGAAACGAGGAAACGGACGGAGGAAAGAAGGCTTCACCACAAACTCATCATGTACAACACAATGTTAAAGAAAGACGTAGGTATATACCTAGACGAGAGGTAGAAGGTAGAGGTAGAAGGAGTAGAAGAAGTAGAAAAGGAAAAAATATTAGATTCCTTCTTCCCTAACCCATCACACATATAATAGCAACAACAGCAACAACAACAGAATAATAGGAATAGGAACCGCATCCGATCCTCTCGTAGAGTCAATTAACTAGGTAGGTAACTCCCCTGGGCCAGACCGTCGTGCTCTCCCCTCCCCTCCCCCTGGGTAGTCTCACTAAAGCCGAATGTGGTTTGTGGTATTTTGGCATCGTGCATCGTGCGTGCGGCGATAGCCCACGGATCGGGCAGAAGGATTCGGGGCCAGGGTTGAACTTAACTCAACGTTGGCTCACGCCGTCATGAAACCGAAACGAGCATCTGCCAAGACGAACGCTCCGTTGAACCACTGAACCACCTTTACTTATATTAAATGTGCAATCTACATAGCACACGCGAACAGCTAAATAGAGATCTAAGCTGGTCTGGTCTGGTCTGGTCTGGTCTGCTCTCGCAAATACTCACCTGAGATGAATGACTCTGACTTGTAAGTGTCCACCGAGCAATCCCATATCGTATACTTGTTTCGTACCTAAGCCATGTAAGTCCTTCGTTTCTCCGCATACTATAACATCTTCTACTAAAAATTCATCAGCCCGCAACTCCATCAATCATCACAATAAACTGTAAAAACCTCTACGACACCGGTATGTAGTAGGCTACTACATACCTATACCCAACTCACCTCCTGCATACCCCCCTCCCTCTCCCCTCTCCCCATTCTCGCCCATCCGGTTTTAAAAGGCGACGGAAGGGATGGAATAGACTGCAAGGCTGCGACAAAACCAGCCTGCCTTTCCGCAAAAGGCAGTCGGGAACTTAATATACAGATTACCTTAGGTATGTAGCCTAGGTATGTATATTTAAGCTTACATACATACGGGGAATTAATCCCCGCCCAGGGGTGAAGGTCTTGAACTCTTTTAAGATGGATAGATCGTCCGCCGCACCGGGTTCCTTAATTAAATTTCACGAGTGACGAACTGCCCGCTCAACGACTTACCTGATCGGGACTGCGCCACCTCCCTCTTCGAGCCTTCAGCTGTTAGGGCAGGTAGGGCCAGCCCGTGTTTCACCTTCGTCTATATAAGGTGATACATACATAGTACCTGCATATATAATACACCCGATGCATATTCTATAGTTATATGTACTTACCTAGTAGGTATTGTACCTACGTATAGAAGGATTCCTTATGTCGTAACCTTTTTTTACTTTTTTTACCTTTTTGCTTTTTTCTATACTACTTACCTACGTCGTCCTTCTCTCTTCGTCGTAGCGTCATGTCATCTCTTTTGTTACACCCCCTGCGCCCGTACCTGACCCAGGTCCGATCTGAGGCTGCGCAAAACGTGGGCACCATACAAGGTACATACTTACCTCTTACAGGGCATCCGAGATATAAATAAACCACCATTTACCCCGTACTACCTACTGTTACATACATACCTTTAACTAAACCAAAGATTTGCTCGTGTGAGGCTCAGCTAATACAGGTACAATACATACCTACCTAGGTATTAATCATACGCTGCCATAGGTATGCAGATCAATCAGCCCGAGACACAGATGCTGCCCAGTCAACAGGTAGTCAGCTCAGTCCACAAATAAAAAGCGTGCACATCATCAAAATCCATGGCGCCAGCAACACCAATTCTCGAGTTGAGGATGCTCACGTGTACCCATCCAAATCCCTCTCAACCCCCCCGAATTAGTTAATCATCACCGCACTAACATGATATAAAGAACCTATCACCAGCTTCACCGAGAACAAATGAGAAAACTCCAAAATACCATTTCCAGAATCGTTCAAACAATAAAATAAAATAAAATAAAAATCAGAGTAGTCTATTTTCGCCGTCTCAATTCCATGGTGCGAGATGCCTCTTCTATAATAGAACCTAAACCCTCTCCCTTTCTCCCTTCCTCCCTAGTATTGTATCGTAGGCCCCTAGGTATGTAAAGCCGCTACTCCTAATCTCCCTTCTTCACCCCATGGATTTGATCGCTTGTGATACACCGACAACACCATTGTTGCCATAATACACCTTGTAAGTTTGAACAAAAGAGAAGCGATGCCAAAGGTTTGTTTCGTCCGTCCATGCAATGGTTTTTCGTTAATCGCCGTCGCGGCGTAGATGATACAACTCATCTCTCTATTTCACCTTCTCTTCTATAACCTTCTGCTGCTGCTCCTGCTGCTGCGCGTCCTTGGCTTGAACCAGGTCGGCCTCGGCATCAACCGCTTCGCCCACCACCTCTTTGCTGAGGCCTTGCTCTGCGGCCGCCGCTTGAGCGCGATCCTCTTTATCGTCAATGTCGTCTACGTCCTTAGGCGTGGCGAGACCCGTGTCCTGGTTCTCCTGGTTCTGCTCGTTCTCTTCCTCGATCAGATCCTGTTGCTCCTTCAGAACCTCGAGTCGTTGCTTGTTGGTCGCCGCACCCTCGGCATTGTGCACCTCAAGCTCGATCTCGTGGTAAAGTTCCTCGGGGATAGACGACAGAACGCCAGTTAGGGCCTCGATCTGGCTGTGGAAGCCACCCTCTGTCTTCTCGCCGTACATGTAAGCATTGCTTAGCACGAGCAAGGTCGAAGGAACCCCGTGCTTTAACCGTAGGTCCAACCAAGATTGAAGGTCCTCTCGTAGTCGAGCCGGCGATACTGTATGCGTCTTAATGCCTCGGCTGGCACATGCAGTCTGCAGCTCTGCGACATTGAGACTGTCGACGCCTTCGTAGCTGATCGCCTTGTCGTCCCTCTTGATTTGCCTCATTCTGTGACGAATTTGGTACCTGAGCATGATGTCCGTGCCGAACGTATTCAAATTCAGGTACCGACACATAGATACGAGTTGCGGCCTCGACAGATTGTCAAGAGTCAGGTCGTCCCTAAAGGCCTTGCAAACCTTAATGACGTCGTCTGTGCTTGGCTTCTCTCCGGTGGCCCGTAATTTTCGGAAGAATGTAGCAAACTCCTCCTTCTGCGTCGTCGAAGGCGACAGAGGAAGCCCCGTCTCCTTTAGAGTCTCCCGGAGGAAAACGCTGACCTCCTTACGAGTCGCACGTAACGTCGCGGCCTTCTTGTCCTTGGACTGTTGGGCTTCGTATGTGCTAGGCAGCATATTGGGGAACAATTTTAGGGCGATAGGTAGGAGCGCTTCGGCGAAGGGAACGATGATGAAGACTGAAAATGGAACTAAGCGTCCCAGATCCTGAACTGTGCGTTGCAGCTGTCTGTTCTCTCGTCGGGTCAATTCGTAACCGGCAGCCATCTTTAATGCTAGCTTGCTGCTGATCTTGACTTCCGTCGCCAGAAGCTTGGTGCCGTCCCAGTAGTGTTGGAGTTCATGCTTGATCTTTTGTCCGAGAGTCAACTTCTTCTCCTGTTTTCCTTCTTGCTTCTCAACATCTGCTGCCTTCTTCGCGGCCAACGCGGTCAAGGACTTGGGTTCGGCAGAGGGCTCATCGATGGAAGACTGTGTTGCCTTTGCAGTGGTTGCGTCCTCGGCTGCTTTCGCTTTAGCCTCGGATGCCTTCTTGCTCGATGCAGGCGTGTCTGTCTTTGGAAGAGGCTTCTTGGCCTGCTCTGCGTTGAAACCAGGGGGTGGTACGTCGGAGAGCCCAACCGAATGCCGTTCGGTTGATATACTTCTAATGGGAATCAGAAGGGCTCGCACAGCGAAATCTGAAGGAAGTTGGCGGCTCTGTCGCCCAAGGTAGGCTGACGGAAGAGCGAGGCCCGGTCGAGCAGCAGTCCTCCCTGCAAAGGGGTTTATTAAAACCGCCTTGCGGGCAGCGGTTCTAGAGGATGCGCTCATATCGATAAGGGGGTGAAGATAACAGTAGACTAATTAAGCATACAGGAGTAGGAAGATAACTTTGGGAACGGCAGTGGGTGTGTAAGTGCGAGGGTGTAAAGGCGCGAGTGTGTGCGGTTGTGCGGTTGTGCGGTTGTTGCAAGAAAGTTGTGTACAAGAGTAAACGTTGAGAAAGATAGGAATGAAGAAGTAGCTTTTTCTCGCTCCCAATGCAATCGGGTTATTAAGGTAAGGTTATTACATTGCATGACCCGACCCCCGAACGACTAAGTCCGGACGACTTACATGCAGTACATCGTTGGTAAAAGCCTAAATCACGTGGTGATAATGACCGATAATGACTGATAATCACAATCTCCGCTTATCCGCCCTTTCTGGGCCGTTCTGTACTCCATAATTTTACTCCATATTTTACTTCTTCGGACATTTCCGGCTCGGACTACCTATGCTTCCGTACTTAAGGATAAGTACCTGAGTACCTGAGTACCCAATTCAATTACGTCAGGCAATCTCCCAGCTGGTGCCATCTGGTCTCCTATTTTCCATACGTATTTTACTCCACCACAAGAGCAACTGAGCAAGTATTGATGTCACTAATAGTAGTCGTAAAAGAAATTCAACCATGTCAGGATGATACTAAACTAACCGTTAGAAGGTACATACTATGTAAGGTAGGTAGGTAGGTACAATAGTATGTACTGAAATCTATTACGCCAGCCCGGGTATCCAGATATACAAGTAATTTACTAAGTAACGATAATGACTTGCTAACTCCAAATGCTCGCTTCGCCAAATGCTATATGCTCTCTCCTTTAATTTTTCCCCTCCCAGACCCTAAGGTAATTAAAGGATATCTTCCAAACAGTACAAGTGTTATCATGTTTCGAAGAGGTAGAATATAATCAATGAATAATCATTCCTGATGTTGAGGTTATTGCCGTGGTCTCGTAATGTTCGGGCCCGTACCGATTCCCGTCAGCGTTCGCATCGCCCAGTGTAGCCAGCTTTCTGTTTCAAGCTGTATCTTTAACTCGTCTGCTCTCCGTTCCACATCGCCCACTTGTATCTCGAACTGCGCAACGCCCTCCTCTACATCTTGGACGCGGGAGACAAGAGCGTTAATCTCGTACTCTAGCTTAGCCGCCTGTACTCCAACGTCTCCAAGTGCTTCCGTGATACGCGCCCTTTGCGCTGCGATCGTCTCCTGCGAATCCTCTTTGGTCTGTCTGTATGCATCGGCGAGCTGATCGTAGAGCGCTTGCAATTCCTCTTGTTGGCGCGCGTAATAATCATCCAACTCCACGACTGATTTAACCTTGGAATCGGCCCACGGCTCAATGCTCTGCTTAACGTCGAGAACATTCACGTACAGACTCCTCGTGAGTTCCGTCAAGTAGGCGTGCTTCTCTGGCATTTCTATGCTATCCGGATTCGCGTTCTGATCGATGCTGATTACCTCTTCCCAACGGAGGACGGCTTCTTCAGCGTCTCCGAAGGAAAGCCTCCGCGCCCATCTAGCCTCATTCAAGGGACATCGTTCCGGAAGCCTTGAAACCCCGATGCTGTGACGCCTGTATAGACTAGGTAGGATGGCACTGAACTGCTGCTGCTCCATCTCAACGAACGGACCTTGAAGATCACTTTCGGCGACAACCGAGTTTGCAACTGAAGACTCGACCACCGCTGCTACTTCATTTCGCACCTCTATAGCTTGTGAACCACGTTTGAAGTCCTCGTTTATCGATCTTTGCGCGTGACCATTCGCTTTAGGCATCGGCCGTAGTTCTTTAACGGGCGTTTCCTCTGTCCCCAGTAGGCCTACCGAGGCCGGGGCAGATTCAGTTTGAATCTCCCTGTCCCTCCTTATGGCGCTTAGGTACTCCTCCGGCTTAGTCTTCCAAGTAAATGCCCTACCAATCTGACCTGGCCCCGGACCAGAACTTGGACTTGGCATAATCCCCGTAGAGGAGTCGGATAGCATAGACGACCGCGGCCCGGTGATCGCGGTTTCCGAAGATTCGTCTTTTGACAGCCGACTATTGTGACCACGTTTTTGACCACCTCCACTATAAACGGCATCCTTTATACGTCCAAGACCTGAACGGGCATCTCGAGCGACGCTCTTGAATCCACGCCGGATAGCATCCTTATCCCCAGGGGTATCCGCTATGCTAATCGCGGACCCCGGAGCTGGAGTTGAATAGATCGGAGTGTCTTCACGCCGGCGAGTTTCTGTCTCTTCTTCCAAAGGTGTCGTATGCGTCCTCTTTGCTTGACTAGAGGGCTCATCCTTGCCGAATAGGATATTATTCATATCGGGAATAGGCTTTTCGTGATTGTCAGCCGTAGAACGTTTAGGCTTGCCAAACCATAGCCACTTCGCTCGCTCTCCAGAGGCCAAGCTGATGAACCTATCAAGATCCAGAGTCTCGATATCTCCAATCCCACCTTTATCACGTCCGCTGACCATCCCAAGGACAATCTCGCCTCGCTTCCCGCCTATTTCGGTCATTGTCGATTTAACTGCTTTCTGTACGCCCCAGCCTTCACCTGCGGCTGCTTTTGCAGTCACAGTATGAAGCTTGTGCATGGTTTGCCGATCCAACCGGCGTGTCCTCTCCAGCTTCTGGTATTTTTGGAAGTAAGAGATGCCTTTCTCGGTGGCGTCGATGTCGAATACATCTTTTGGGACAGGTGCTCCGAAGTAGCTCAGCCTATTTCGCGCGCCCATCAATAATCCAAGCAATGCAGCAACAGTCGTCGGACCTAAAATACCATCCGCCGGTTCTATGTTGTAGTATTCAGCTCCGAACTCGGTCCACCAATCCCCAATAGCAGTCTCGGTTACATCGCAGAGCAGCCCATCAATATAAACCTGCTCCAATTTTCCAAACAATAAGAGAGCCACTTGGCAAATCTTAACCAGCTCAATAACAACGTCTGAAAACGGCATCTTCTCGGTTGTCTTGTACAGCTGGTAGAACTTGGCCTTGGCGGCTCCGGTGGGTTCGGACAAGGTCATGCCAGATCGACCAGAACATCCGAGCCTTTTGAGATCTTCAATGACGATAAACTCCTTTCGATGTTTTTTGATGTCGCCGTCAGGAACCGGTATAACGGTTAAAGCAGAAGGGAAGCTACTCAAGTTTGTTACCATCAACTCGCCATAATCCGTTTCTTTTGGTCGTGCATGATACTGTTGGATAGCTTTGAAATAGAGACGCAATTTTGGTGACCACGCTTTCTCGTCGGCCGGAACACTTAGCACACCTACAACAACGACGTGTTTGTTGTCCCCAGTATATGTAACGATAACGACAGTAGGCGACTGGCGGGAACAAGCCCATTGTTCAACTAGGTACAGCTCGTACCCTCGAATTTCTCGACTTTGCTCGGCGATAGTAACACACGGATCCCCTTCAAGATACCTAAAAGCTACGGGGTCTGGAATAATGACACGGCGGCGCGTAGATGTAATATGTCTCAAGTCAGGGGAAACCATCGTCGCCCGATCCAGCTGGCTCGAGGCCATATTCTTTTGCGCCGAGGTCCTCATAGGTGCGGATTCGCCATCGCGCTGTCCCCTATGCTCAGTCGAGGATACAAGCGGTCGCAACGACATGGTTGCACTCCTAACCCTCTGTCTCGTACTAATCTAGAGTTCATCATGCGTTGAAATTGACATTCGATAATAAAAACATAGCGACTGGGTAGGTTAACAAAGATGACGCAGTAGCACAATGGAATTCGGTACGCAGTATTCCGTATTGCGTATTGAAAGCTGGCATGTGACGAAGGTGGTAGTGGTAGTGGTAACGGTAACGTAGGTGGTGTCGAATGTTACTTTGAAATCCAAAAAAGGTGAATTAGCTGGAGTTTGACGGGTGTAGGCTGTAGCTACCCCTACCTAATCAAGAGTTACCGCTTCGTTGGTCCGTGTATGTACCACGGTAAAGTACATGATAAAGGGAGTTCCCCTGAAGTCTGTCTGGGCAGCTGGGCGGTCGGTATTGGAGCCAACTAACAAACGTAGCGCAGGGGAATGCGACTGAGTGGGGTTAATTGGGGTTAATATGCGTCATTGCTACCTACCTAGGTAAGTAACATCCCCACATCTGTAAAAGAGACAGTCCACAGACAGTCCGAGTACCGGCTAAATCATGCGATTCTGGGGCAGGCCCGACTGTTCATATGAAGAAACTCATTAATATCCGGGGCTTACCGCAGTGCCAGGAGGTATGTAGGTAACTAACCTAACCGCTTAATCGGTATCGTAACTGGCGCATAACAATGCAGGTCGCCATCATCTGACTTTTGAGTTTGACCGTACAACTCTTAGCCCGCTATTCCGTACTTCGATACGTTATTCCGACAACCCCCCTGGGCCTTGGAAACTTTCTTTGTCTGTTATAAACTCGACGGTTGGACCGTCTAATAACCTAATCTCTTGTCTCTTGCCAATTAGTGAAACTCATCTTTGCGCAAAGTTGAAACCTTCATCACGAGGACACAAAGTATAGCCAGCTTAGCTTTACTAGTCATTCTCGAGAGTCTCGTGCTCAATTTTAAAATGGCGTTTCTACAATTACAGAAGGACCTCGAAAAGCTAACCGGTTCAGCTAAGTTATCCGATGCGGTACAAGATGTCGACAAAGTCATAGACCTTCTCACTGCTGCGCGGGAAAAGGTAGCATCAGGTAAATAGGAGATGCTCGAATTGACACCACACCATTTCCCCTCACGGCATTGACATCGACATCGTACTAACTCAAACACATAGCAAATAACCCTCATACTACCAATTTAACCCTCGCTAAGCTACAAAATCCCATAAAGGAGCAACTAGATGTCTTAAATAGCAATTTAAGACATGTCTACAAGGCCCAGAATGAGTTCAACAAGGCCCTAAAGAATGCTTTACCTAAAGCCCAGGGCACTCTCCCTACCGAACACGACCCTATGGAGTCGCACTCGACTCTCATAAACCGCGCTATCGTCATGCATCTACTACGAGAGGGCCAGTTTGGCGTGGCCTCGACATTTATCAATGAAGCGCAACAACAACCCGAGTCTCCGCAACGGCCCAGGCCTACGCAGATTCGGCAGCCCGAATCCCAACCATCCGACTCCGAGTTTCATCCAGTCATGTCTCCTGAATACCTGCCACCTACCGACGCTATCATAACCGACGCCGATATCCCTTCCGACCTAACGGCATTTCATTCTCAAGCCCTCCAGTCCTCCTTCGCCGATATGTATTCCATCCTCTCCGCCCTCAAAGCACACAATCTATTACCCGCTATAAGCTGGGCCAGAGAGAACTGCGTAGAACTTGAAGCGCGGGGCTCCAACCTGGAATTTGAGCTCTGCAAGCTACAGTTCATATGGCTGTTTAAAGGTCCTGAAATCAATGGGCTACCCAATACGTCGGAGAACGGGGTACAGGGCGCATTACAATATGCTAGGGAGAATTTTGGTCGTTTCCAACACCGCCATCTGCGTGAGATTCGACAGCTTAGCGCCGCAATAGTGTATTCCCGGAACCTGGCAGACTCGCCGTACAGTTCTATATTTGACATCTCGGCAGCCTTTGATGAGGTCTCGGCATCATTTACACGAGAATTCTGCTCACTTCTGGGTTTATCAGCCGAATCGCCCCTCTACGTTGCAGCTACGGCCGGGGCTCTGGCTTTACCTCAACTAGTCAAGTACAACTCTAAAACAAAAGCGAAGGGTACCGAGTGGACAACGGCCAACGAGCTGGCCTTCGAGACACCGCTTCCCCGGAGCATGATGTATCACTCCATTTTTGTGTGCCCCGTGAGCAAGGAACAGACTACAGAATCAAACCCGCCCGTCATCCTACCTTGTGGCCACGTTCTAGCAAAGGAAAGCTTACACAGGCTAGCTAAAGGTAGCCGGTACAAGTGTCCGTACTGCCCTAGCGAAGGTGCTGTCAAGGACGCAAAGGAGATCATATTGTAAGCATGTTGCAGAACAAATATTAATTCGTCAGGAGTTGCGCGCATGGGTTTCTTACGCATTAGCTGGGAATGGGATTGATTAATTGAATTTAGCGCATGGCGACAGGGTTCGGTCAGGGGATATCGCTTTCACGAGGGTCTTGGAGGGCGCTGTGCCAAAACTCAACTCGGGCGTCGATACGCCGGGATGTACTTAACGTACCTATTTAGGGTTATTACCCTATATGATTATAATGAAGTCCCCGGGGATTGTATTTATTCCATCCTCCTTGCCAGGATTGAAGATTCAATATAGTTAAAGATCAAAATTACATATCACGGAAGCTGAATGTTTTTAATATTCCTTTATACGCGAGTGGCGTTTTCAAGTAACTAACTGCTCGAGTTGTACTTGTCTTCTAAAGTTAAAATTTAGCAACCTTTTCGAGTTTAAATAAGACTAGTTGTTTTCGCATGTAACTAGGTAGGTACATATGTACTACTTTGCGTAACTAATAAAAAGTATAACTGTAGGGTTCTAGCCGCATCATATAGAAAGACGTGTGCCGGCTTCCCGTAGCCGCACCCGGGCTGTATAATTACCTGTTCCCCTCCCCCCCCCCTTCTTCCTTTATACCCGTGGGGAAATTGTATTAAGCAAGTCTTAAATATTTAGTTACTAGCCGGTCTTCCGTGTCCTGGTATTCTATGTAAGGGAGTCTCATTCTACGAGCCAAACAGGCTAGGCTAGACACCCCGTTTAACAAATTTAGAGATAGATAGAGTTTTAGTCCTTCATAAGACTTGTCCGGCTATACGGCATATACTCCTAACTTCGGATGATACTATGTAGGTAATTCTCCTATTCTTCCAACCCTACACCACTCATAATTTAGACGCATCTGGGAATGGCCTGCTTATGTCCTTAACCTTTAGCCCTGCATGAGTTTTCGGGACCTTACGTCCAGACAATATCATTAACCTGCTGTAAGGACGAAGTTACCTAGTCTCCGGTACCATTAAAAAAAACGTAGACATACATAATGAATCAAACCGCAGAACATCTGCCTCTATTCTGCTAGGTAACTACATAGACTATGTGCTTATAAGTCTGACTTTGATGCTTATCGTCGTCTCTACCGGAAGAGACCCCGCGAACCATGCAACCTGAACCCCCCCAGCGAGAAATATCGAACTGGGGATGGGGGTATTCCCTGATCACCTGAGCACCTGTCTACTACTAACGCGCGGGTACAGCAATGACCTCTCCCCTGCCGGGTGAATGCTATCCAGATTTCCACTTTCCACTAAGCCTGACGCGACACACTTGGGGCGCAGAATGTTTGTCCTATAACTCCATCGAAGGTCGAAACCTAATTTCGACCCGAGTAAACGCCAGAAAAGGACAAACGAAATTCGCAAAAATCGTTCCTCGTCTTACGAGAAAAACTACAATACTTGGGATATCTGAAAAAATAAAGAAAATGCTCGAAACTAAAAGGTCGTTTAATCGTATCGCTTTGTACACCTATTTGCTATCTCATGACTAGTCGATCGTCATTCTGGTCGGCAGCTGCGGCTGTTTGACGTCGTGCATGGAATAACTAGCTTGGTCCTTGTCGATCTCCTCCCGAGGGGCGTTGAGGTGCTGCTTTAAACCGGCACCGAAGTTGAACATGCAGACCAGAGCGTTGACGATTGTCAGAATGATTAGGACAATAGTAAGTACTGCAAACGTCGTCAAGGATTTGCGAACGGGTAGGTAGTACTTGTATTCGTAAGGATCGAAGATTCGCTCAAGCTTGTAGATGAAATACGTAAGACCGCCGAGATAGAGGACTATGATAATTATCATGCCTATCTTCCATTCCCGTCGCGTAAACAAGGCCGCGCAGAGGAGAATGGCGATGGTGATAGGGATGGCGGCAGCGGTTAGACCGAATTCGGTAGATGTCTTGCCTCCGACCACGACTAGGAACTGGATAGTGAAACCGACAAAGAAAAAGAAATCGAATTTCAGAAGGGCAATGTAGACCTGCCAAACATGATTAGTCGTGTATAGGGGCGATATTACATGTGACAAACCTGGTAGTGCAGGAATCGCTTCTTCATCCTGTAGTCGGCTCCTATATGCTTCAGGATATCCCAGGCGAATTCCTGGTAAAGCTTCCAAGCAATGAAACTCAGACCAACACTGGCGAGGGCGATGATGCACGGCATGGCAATGAGGACACCTTGGACTTCCTCCCACACGTCGAGGTCGTCGAAAGCGTTATAATTATTTAGTCTGACGATGGCCACACGGATCTGGTCGATTTGGAGGGCGCTGTAGATGAGAAGAGCAAGGTTGGCGACGCAGAGACCGATGACTTGAATGGTGTTCTTCATGCGTAGTGCATCCCAAGCTAACACTACATCGTACAGGAAGCCAAGGATTAGTAGGCCGAGGAAGGTTGGGATGGTTCTTATTTGAGCTAAGCCATCTTCCATATTTTCGGCTGAACCCCAGTCTGCTACAGTATTCATGTGTCTAAGGCCAGTTTGAAACTGGGCAAAGGCGTATCTGAAAAGGGGAAATCAATTAGTTTGACTGGGAGAGGTATTCGGCGATAATAACTTACGCCTCGAAGACGATTACAATGACGGCTTGTATAGCAGCGATAAGGAAGAATAGGCGCGGCCATTTCCTAGTGAATATCTCGCCAGTAGATTTCGCTAGGCTGCTAGCCCGATTACTCTTGTTCGCGGCCATCTTGGTATCGCGACGGCCGACGTACTGCTGTGGATATTGCGCTTGCGAGTACTGTGCGTATTCTTGCTCTGGAGAATGAAATGATTGATTAGAGGGGATTTGCCGGAAGCCCGCTGAATCCCCAGCCAAAAAGGACGGAGATGTGTGTCCGAACGCCAGATTGTTGGTACTGGACTCCTCTGAAAATGAGGAGTCGAACAGATAGCGAGCGCGAATAGAGGATGGAAACGATCGAGAAGCTTATTGGCGAAGTTATTATTATGACTCGGTCGATGACTTCAATTCGTTTAACCGTTGACCTGTTATCCTCTAGTTTTTTTTTTCCCTTCTCCCACTGCTTCAAGCAATGCGAATAAGAGCCTGGCGGGGCTGGGCACCTGAATAATAATGAAAAGGGAACAAAGGAGTTAGTTGACGACAAAACAATCTTGACGTTAGTAGAGGCTATCAACGCCAATCTACGAAAACGTCGCGATGTATTGTGGATGATAAAAAACAATCGATGGCGAGGTTTTAATTATTGATTGCGAAGTCGAGAGAAGTTTGGACGTGCTGGACTGCCTGAAACAGATTGATGAGTTTGATCCGTGACGAGGGTGAATGAAGGCAGGGGGGTTGTATTCGGTTCTGTCCGCGGCCTAGACTGGCAGTCCAATTTGCTTGGCGGGCTCTAATGTGTCTTGAGTATGCGCGCCAAAAAGGAATCTCTTGGGGATTATTCGGTGCTTCTTGTCACAGTTAATCTCGAAGGATCGGCTCCTGATTATTCGACGAGTCGAAGTCGAAGACAGGGTCTCAGCGAGCGGTAAAAAGAAAGAAGAAAAAAAGAGGCCAAGTTAGTTACTGTAGGTGCTTCGCATCGTGGCTTGATGGGTTGCAACTAAGAGTTCGGTCGCTTTGCTGCTTTGAAGAACGAGGCGCAGTTGGAGACCAACACGGAAAATAGGGATAACGGGGGGAATCCGTGTGAACTAAGCGAGGGAATAGTCTCTGTAGGAAATGCGACGATACCGTTTGTGTTGTTTTTTTGTCTGATATGTCTAGTAGTGAAAGGGATGAGAAATTGAATATGAACGGTTATTCGGATTGAATGTCAGATGTTCTGCTGACGGGTGGACGGGGGGGACGCGGATCAACAGCTGTAATTCAATCCGAATTTCAAATGGGCTGTGCTGACATTTGACTCGACATTTGGAGCTGGGGCTGTTTTTTTACGGGGATGAGCCATGCGCTAGTGGTGGGGATGCTGGGATAGTAGGACTTTTTCGGTAACTTCTGTTAGTGACATTTGTTAGTAAATTTGCTACATGCTTAGTGTCATGCTAGCGAAGACTACTTTTAGAGATTTCCATTCTTGATGTCGGGAAAGGGCATCTCGACCACCTTTCTCCCCTACCTTCAGTACCCAGGTACCTTTACTACGAAAATACGTACATGTATGTATGCAAATGCTACTACTAATGCATCACTTATAATGAAGGTTACGTATATCTAATGCTTAAACTATAGTATCTCTATCAGTTGGTGCTTCATTGGATACCTGTACGTATACAAATAAAATCCCTTGGTATTCGTAGTCCATGTCCAGTCCTAGTTATTCGAGAACGCCTCGACTTCGTATTTATGAGTCTGTGTAACTACCAAGACTACTTGGCTGAACTGTGGCATTCAGGTGTAGGTATATATTCTGTCCTATTCACTTTAACGCTTGTACTGTAAAGTTAATCAGGTTGATCGGGAGTTTCTTCTTCGAATGAGCCTTACACGCAATACGGAATTGGTTTATTTGTATGCATGTACAACGTAATACATTGCGTTCCCATCTACCAAACCCTGTGAGGACCCTTATGCAGCAAGTTATTTACGAACCGCTGTTATCTCAGATGCACAGGGACTTTCAGCCTAGCGGAGTCCCGTTCGCGAAATAATCCATATAATCCATGGAAATATGAGGTGGACAGGGTAGCGCAATGCCAAGATGGCTCAGCCCCTTGGATGGTCAATGTTGATCACCAAGCTACCTAACATATCCATCCTCTTGTGTAAGTTATAGGCTATTACGATTGTTATGAAAGCTTTTCAATAGTTGCTATGTGAATGTTATTTGATAACTCTTATTTGTTTGCAACGCAACTTCTCTTATTTAAATGTCGGAGTGGATAGGTTGTAAGGAGAAACTCTAGTATAATTGACTAATAAACTCTGAAACGAACCTCCACATTCACAATTCGGCCTTTTGCATTCCCTCGTGTTTGTTACGTACCTACTTACCTAATCCTTGTTAGAGCCCTTTTACAGGTTTATCACACGGAATTCCATTAGATGCATTAGATGATGCATTAGATGGAAGTTGAAAGTTGGAACTCAGCCTCGGACGATCTGCACTGCCACGGGCTACCTCCAATTAGGTAATCAATTAGCGGAGGCCCCACGCTGCTGGCAAACGCGCATTAGCGCATCAACGCATCAACGCAACTACGTCAAAAAATACTAGACACGCGATTCGGCGTCAACGCAAAAAATCTACTTACTACTTGCTACTTACCACCATACTTACCTTACAACCCGTAGCGCCTTAATACCACCCGATATGATGGAAATTGACGAGGAGGACGTCTTACGCGCAATCGCGAACGGTGGTTCGATTGACTTGTAAGCATACACTCACTCGCTATGGCTTTCGATTCACTTTCGTGGCAGGGTTTCTTACTATTAGGAACAGTTCAATATGGCCAGCTCTATTATCTGGAATAGTGGCGCGAATCGAAAAGGTCGGTGCCTATTATATGTCAATATTATATGTTAACTTTAGGCGATCAAGTATTAAACTCTGCAAGTAGATCACACATCATGAATTCCCAATACCTAACCTGCCATCCACCGCGGTTGCTACTACTGCTATTCCTTCTTCGATACCACATCCGCCTTTAGCTCGACGTTACTCAGAACCCACAGAGACCTTCCTGTCGCCACTACCGTCGTCACCTTTAGAGCCGACGAGCTCAGCGTCTTCTCAAGATAATAAAGAAAATACACCCATTGCGCCGCGAGTAAACCCGCCGTCCACATCAGCTCCTGCTGCTTCCGCAAGCTTTCCTCCCGGCACGCTACCACCACAAATCATCTCTATGCTTACCGAGATAACCTCTACTTTAAAATCTACATTCCCCAAGTATCCTCCACATACTTTACAACGCTTATCAGAGCTTGTCCTAGCACCTAGAAATCATTACCGCACATTACCAACTTATCTCCATGCCCTCGATAGAGTCGTCCATGTGACTTCGGGTCTTAACATTTATCCACTCCCTCCGGCCGTGCCGGATATGAAAACAGCATCGCTACTAACGAATGGAATATCCGATACCATAGCCTCGCCGTCACCCTTCGCCGCACCCGGCAGTGACGAAGCTCTAGGCGGCGCACTCTTGACTCCTATCCCCTGGCTCCAGCCAAACCAGCACGGAATCGGTGGGCCCTCGCAATCCTCGCTAGGAACACCGGGAACAAGAAGTCCTAACAGCCAAAATAGCGGGGCGGTCGGCCCAATAGGTGGTGATCTCGAAGGCGAGGTGCGTACGGAAAGCACCGAGACCATCGATGGTCCCAATGGTGTTGGTAGTATCGAGACGGTATCAGTGTCGGTGAATGGAATCCCCTCAATGGGAGCCCGTGGCATAGGCGTTACTCAAGGCGAATTGCTTAGGCAGGAACAACGTGCCGGCGTGGTACCCGTCAGCCAGCTTGTGCCTAGCCATCACGTACACGGCGGGAATCCGCACGCCCAGGTTCACCGGCGGGCGTCCACCTCCCCGAGCACCGAATCCCCTCAAAATGCGGCGACGCCGACTTCTTCATCCGGCAGTCCCGAGGCTGAAAGGAAGTCCCAGTCTCCTCCAAATGTAGATACTCCCACTTCTAGTAGCAGTACTGCCGCTCCTACCGTAGACGCCGACGCCCCTCTAGGCTCGGTTGTTGGCACGGACGAGGAGAAGCCGCACGCGCGCGGACCCGAGGAAATTGGGCCAGAGGACATGGGCCCGCAGCACGGCAACGCGAGTCTCGGGAGCACTACGATCGGCAGTCCAGGCGGTGTTGAGATGCAAGGCATTGACGTCGAAGCAGCGGTTGGTCGGAAAGCGGTAGGGGGCCGTGGAAGTAGCAAGAGTCCTCCGAAGACGGGCGCGGCGGGCGACAAGATGGACGTCGAGACATCGGAAAGCGAAGCTAGCGATCGAGAAACGAAGCGCGAGGCAGAGGACGAGCCGGAGGGCGCTGCGGGAGCGAAGAAACTAAAAGAGGATAAGGAACTTGCGCCTCAGACTACTGGAGAAGGACAGGTCGAGGCCGAGGCCGAGGCTATGGATACTTCTCCCGACGACAAGGGGGAAGCGAAAGGGGTGCAGGGGAGCGTCTAGGACAGGCTTCCTAATCTCCGCAGATGGCTGTAGTTGTTTGTTACGAAAGCGAGGAGAGAGAGCAAAGAGGGACTGTCCGGTCGCTGGTCGCGCGTAAGATAAGGACAGTTATTCCCAGGTCGAATTTGGTTGGAACTGGCACAGGAGAAAGGAAAGGGGTATACTGTATTTTTTTTATTCTCGTTCGGTCTTGGGATTTTCGGAACTTGTGACTTGATACCAGACGGAGGTGGATTATGGACTGTCGGAGACGGCAGTATAGCCATTTTACTGCTGTGACGTAGGATACTTTGCGTGAATGGACGACGCGTCGATTCAGCTCTGGCCTGCATTTATACGCCGTGGATTATTTCATGGAATGTTCACTGCACGGGCATTGGTAACCAGGGGATATGATTGTGCGTCGTACATCGTGATATTATTACGTAGGCTACCTAGCTCCGTACACGTATGAAATGCTCGTTCAAATCCATGCCGAGTGCCGAAGCTTCTCTTGGTGAAGCTGGTTAGAGTATGATACATGATTCCGTAGTCTGTTATCAGATCTCAGTCCTTTCGCATAACGCCAGCAAATTTTCAGCGCAAGTCAAGTCCGAAGCGCCAACATCAAGCATCTAGCGGAATATAGTAAACGGCCATCTTTTAACCAAGTATTGAGTTATTAAACATAAGCACTTCCTCCCTTAAAGAACGGTAGAAATGCTCTCGCGCTCAATGACGCTGTTCTGCTTGTCATCACGCTTCACGCGGTAAAAGTAGTCGCAGAAATCGGAGCAGCGCATGTGTCGGAGGAATTCCTCGTCGTGTGTGATGACGATGAGCTGGAAGTTGGCCTGCGCCTTCCGCGCCTTGATGATGGAATGCAAACTCTCCGCTAAGCTTCGAATATTATCGCGGTCGAGGTTGGTCGTAGGCTCATCAAGCGCGATCAGTCCGCAGCCGATACCGAACGATTCGGCTAATGCTAAGCGGATGATGATACTTGCTAGTACTTTTTGTCCAGCCGAACATCTTCCTCGCATGTCCATCTCGGTGTCCTGCTTCACCATGCAAACTCGGTAGTTGTATGAGCTGCGGCCCGTCGTGACCTCGCTGTCCGACTTGATTAGGATTGTATCTATGTCGGTGCCCTGGTATGTGCTCTGCCACAGCTCGCCTGCAATCCGGTTCACTTCCTCCATCTTGAGTGCGTGGTATCGCATAATGGCATTGCTGAGCGCTGTACCATACTTGCCTAGATCCTCTATCACTGCCTTGGTCGTCTCCACCTTGATATGTGTCTCACGATACTTGTCATTTGCCATTTTATACTCGGTTTCCCACTCGTCTATTAGACGCCCCAACTCACCATCCTTGCTCATCATTGTTCCCTTTATAGAACTTATATTCGCGTTCAGCATATGGCTTCGTGATTCCCAGTGTTTAGCCTCGGCGTCGAGCCGTTCGTAATCCTCGTTAGCATTACGAGACTCGAGCTCTTCGATCTCTCGTTTGAATTTTTCGATGTCTCGAAGAGTTTTACGGTAGGTGAGATTGTCCATGATATTCTTCTTTCTCAACTCACTATTGCTGACCTCCTCCTTGATTTTATTAGTTCGTGCTGTTAAGTCGTTCATGTCCTTCTCGATGCGCTTAATGACATTATCGAGCGACTGAATTTGTCGCTCATTAGCGGCGAGAAGCGCTGGACCGCCGCGATCCAGATAGTCTTGTATATCGTTGTTAACCAACTTGAGCTTATTCACTGATGTCGCAAGCCCGTCACGCTCATCAGCAGCTTTCTTCTCTTTCGCACGTCCCCTCTGTTGCGTATCATCTCGGATAGCCTTGGCCTTGGAAATCTCGGGCTCGATTAGCCCTATTTCTTTATCTGCTTCTTGGATAACTTCTTTTTGCTTGTTCATATCGTCCTTCTGAGCTTGAATCTGGTCTTGGAAGTATTTCTTCCTCTCAAGCTGCCGACTAGCGTCGCTGATCCTATTGCTTAGTCGACTCCGTTCAAGTTCAAGAGAGCTTATTAGATCCCGCATGCGCTGTCTGTCACCTGATAGCTGCGAACAATTGTGCTTTACCACTTTCATCTGCTCGGCGCATTTGTCTTGCATTTCATGGATCTCGTGGGTGCTTCGAACCGCACCGCTAGACTGCTGTTGAGACATAATACTCTCCACCTGAGCTTCAGCTTCTTCGATCTCTCTCTGTGTCTGAGAGATGTTATGTACCGTTTTCCTCATTGACTCGAGGTCTTGCTTTTCCTCTAGTCTTCCTCGGACGATCTCGTCCATCTCCTCAACGCTTTGCACCAAGACCTCTTCTCTTTCTTTAGCTACTTGGATCTCTCTATCAGTATCGCCTTTTTCTGACATTAGTCTAGCGTATGTTTCACTTTGAGGACGAACAGCTCGAAGATTTCCTAATAATTCTTCACACTCAGCCAGCTCGGTTTGCATCTCCTCTTTCTTAGTTTCCCCGAGCGCTTCTTTGATTTTCTTAACCAAGCGCGACTTCTCACTCACGTCGACAAAGGTGCGATCGCAGAGCTTACACCTATTGTGTTTATTTAACACTTTCTGGCATTCTAGATAGTAGTCCTTAAAGTGTTCGAAGAGGGCTAGATCCTTTTCCAACGTAAGGATCTCTTCCTCGAGACGCTCGATCTCTTGAGGTAACTTATCAACGCTCGGTTCGGACGTAGAATCTGCTGCCTTGAGCGCATTAAGTACCGCTAACTTGCATCGCTCCATCTCTTCATTATGCTTCCTGGCCGTCGCTTGTGAACTAGAAAGTGTATACTGCACTTGCTTAAGTTGCTGGACAGTGTCGTCGCGCTTTCGGACTGATTCGTCATAGGCCTGTGTCTTCAGCTGTAGAGCATTCTGAAACTCGCGACTAATGGTTGAAGGCTCCCACGAGCCGCTGACCATGCCAGATATCTTGTCGCTCCAGGTACTAGTAAGAGTATCTAATTTCCGCTTCTTGTCAGCCAACTCCATCTTGCGAACATCTAATTGCGCTCGGTCAGAAAGGAGCTTGGTAGATTCCATGAGTTCGAGCTTAAGTTTATTATTCTCAGCCTCGAGTTGTTGCAATTTGCTCTCTTCCTGCTGCAATCTCGTATCGAAGTCAGCCTTCTGCAATTCCTGAGTAGCCTGTCCGAGCCGTTGCTCTACATCTTTGAAAGATGCGTCAAGTAACGCCTTGCTGCCTTCATCAACCTCCACCGAGCTGAGGTCTTTTTGGAGGGCCGCAATTCGTTTCTCTATCTTGCCAATTGCTTGCCTCGCAAAAACGCGGTTTTGCGTATGGCGAGCCTTCTGATTGTCCAAGTCGCCAATGGCGGCCCTCTTTTTTTCGAGCTCATCCGCATTTTCAGACTGCAGACTCTCGAATTCTCGCTTCTTGTCTGCTAGGAGAGTTTGAATTCGCTCCTGAAATGCCTGGACTTTGCGGTCGTCCAGATCTCCATCGAACCCACGAATACTATGCGATTGGGCTGCTTGATGGATGTGCTCGATCCGCAAAGCAAGCTGGCGTTCGTACTTGGCTTTGTCGGATTGGTGCATACCCTGTTCTGCGAGTTTCTCCTTTATCTCATCGCCGGTCTTCGAGTGATCCTTCTGGTACTGCCGGAATTGCTCGATGTTCTCTTTATGTTCCTGTTCAAGCCTAGTAACCCGATCTTCGTACTGTGCTAGAGTGTCCTGCAACCAGTCGTCGGGCTCGTCCATCTCAGTCATTCTGGATTTCGTCTCCTCTAATTTCTGTTGAAGGTAGCCAAGTTCTCGCTGATTGCTCTTCAAATCGTTCACGATATTCAGAAAGCTGTTCGCCTCCCGATGCATCTCGACAGCATTCTGATCAGCCTCGTTCTTCTCCTTCTCCATCTGTTCCCATTCCTTCCGTAGCCGCTCTATTTCTTGGAATAGTTCCTGAGATCGCTTTTCACATCTGTCAGCCTTCTCCTTGTTGGCTTTGTCTTGGCCTTCCATGATCTTATATTTTTGTAGATCCTCCCCTTGTTTCTTTTTTAGCAGTTTAAGGTTGTCGATTGCTTTGGTATATTTCATGGCCTCGAAAATTTCATCGAATCGTTTTTTGAGAGCTGAAGGTTCACTCATAGGCCATAACGATTCGTCTTGATGGCAGAATATCACGGCGTCGAGGATAGCTGGGGCGACACCTAGACTGGTAGGAACGGCGGTGTCGAGGTTAATTACTCTAGAAGAGGTTGAGTTCTTTTCACCTCCGTGGTCGGTGAGGAGGGTACCCTCTAGGGTTTTCTGGGACCTCGTGGTCTTCTTCACGGTGAGCTGTAGACTACGAGTGACCACATAAGTAGTATCAGGAGGAACCTTGAACTTGAGCTTGACCTGCGCCAAAACCTCTCGTTCTCCGCATAGCTTAGGATCGTGAATGAAAGCACCTCCCTTGCTGTTGGGAGGAAGCTCGCCAGTGGTGGCATATTTAAGACACTCGATTATGGTAGTTTTACCTGAGCCATTATACCCCACGATGAGAGTAAGAGGGGTGTTGAACTGGATAGTCTCTCGAGTGAGATGACTGAAGGACCGAACCCCCGAGATGGACAGCTTGTCTATCTTAGACATCGTGACAGATCAAAGTCCCGAGTTTTCCGGACTACAAAGCGGTCGTCCCATGCTATGAAACTAATATTATCTAGTAGTCGTAGTCCAGAGAGCTTCGCTAATTAATGAGAATTCTTGAGATGCGTATTTCTTTAGTTGGTTTTTTACGTGGTGGCAATGGTTTATGAAGTTGCTTATGATTAATTTTTAATCGGACGCGTCGGGGTATAATTTTTGGAGGGGGACGCGCCTTAAGAATTGTACGTAAGTTGAGCTAGTTGAGTACTAATGTATATCTGGTACTAAGTTAGTACCTGCAGCAGCCTAAACTTAATTGCCTCTTAGGCCATTGCATAGAAAGCAGGAGCAGGCAAATTCAATCCTAGATCTGCCCTCCCGGTGTAGTTCCACTTTATGTATTGTACAACAACGTACCCTGGTAAACGTAATAGACATACTTAAACAGATGTAACAGGAGTGCAGCTTCATTGGCGAGTGTTTAATGGCATACCTAAAAACCAACATTAAATGTAAGAAAGAACTGCATTATGTAGTATACTCTTATTTTCCCATCTAAACCTACCTACATACAGCATAAAACAGAAATTCCCAATCCCCGGCATTGTGCAGAAATAAGCAAGATGCTTACATGGTAAGGTAGTACATGTAAGAAGATATATGTATGTATCAACAACCTAGGTTAGCGATCGTCCGACCTATGGGTCTTTTTCTCAGATCGCCTTGGCTTCCTGACGTATTGTGAATGGGTATGTACGTAAAGAGCTACCGCCGTAGTACACTATAAGGTAGTAGCAGTAGTAGTAGCTTCCAGGTTAGTAACGTCCATAAGGTGATGTACCTACCTCCTAATGCACATATAGCTCTATGGAGTAATTGACCTTCCGTACAAGTACAAGTACAATTCTAGGTCATACGGTAATCCATTTTGTTAATCGAGAAAGTGAAATCCCATCCCGTTTTCTTCGATATGCCCCTGCCACCTTTATCAATCCCTCATGTTATTATTGCTGCTACCCCAGCTTAACATCTATCTACCTATACTTCTGTAGAGGTAGGTATGCTTTAACATATGCTTGAAAGTTACCTACCTACCTACCTACCATTAACCTATAATCTTCCCATCTTTTGCCTGGCTCTTCCATATCCAATTCTACATATACCTATCCACCACCACATCGGGATACCCGGTTCAGAGTTGTGTGGATTCCCTCACTTTTTTTTTAAAAAAAAAATCTTCTATCCTCTTCGACCGTCCTAAATCATAGTTCATCGAATTCGACTAAACCGATCTGCCCCTCCCATTCGTTCTTTTATTGTTCGAGTGCGATCGACCAGATGCTCTTGCTGCAGAGACCCGAGTGCTCTCCATTCCCCAGTATCAAGACACACTACTGCTGCGTCGCATTTAACTACGATTCAGATTCAAGCAGCCGCCGCCGTCGCCGCCACGACCCACTATCACTATCATGGACCACGGACCACCACCAAACCCTAACGACTTATTTGAGTTTACCGCGCCGGTTACATTGAACCCGGTGAGTACTAACGGCAGTATGCTCTCATGTCTCAGCCGTGGCGAATGCCGCTAGTCTTAAACTTTGTGCCCTAGCCCTACTAATAATGAGCTTTATACATCAGATGACAGCCGCCGACCAGAACGAAATGATGGCGCTCTACGATAGCTCCATGTTTACAAGCTTCGACGGCTTGCCAATGAGTATTGATGGCCTTAATGATATGACTGGTGTTCCGCCGCAACCATATCCACCAGTTTCCGCTGCGCCAAACCCGCAGGCCGCGCTTATCCATAATGACGCTATGCAATTTGCATCAAATACCGGTGATAGCGCAGTCCCGCCAGCGCCGAGTACGGGTATGGCTCCGAGTTTCCCTACCCCCGCGCAGCCTACCCTACAGGGAGGGAGTACTTTGACCGAATTCACCAAGAGGAGGAATTGGCCCGCAAAAGTTGTGGAGGAGCTCAAGGACTTCTTGCAGATACTGGACGCTCACGGTAGAATTAAATATGCGTCACCAAGCGTCACGTCCTTGACTGGTTATGAATCGGAGGAGCTAATTGACCGGTTCATTAAGGATCTAATTCATCCAGACGACCTTGGGACCTTTACCTCGGATATGAACGAATCTATAGCCACCGGGAACCCGCTGCGCATGTTCTATCGTCTTAAAAAGAAAGATGGCAGCTATGCCATATTCGAGTCTGTCGGTCATGCACATATCGCCGCAGCTAAATTCGCGCCAAACCCGGAAAATCAGTCACCCTTCTGCCAGTCGGTATTTATGATGTCACGGCCGTATCCCACCAAGAATGCCTCCCTGTTAGACTCATTCCTAGAACACAAGATCGAAAATGAGCGACTAAGACGCCGAATCGCGGAGCTTCGAAGGGAAGAGGAGGAAGAGGAGGCATCTCAGCAAAGCTGGTTCGCGAGCCAAGAGGGCCGATCAGATATCGCCGCATCAGAGGATACGATGATGACATCCTCTCAGAGTCCTGCTTTGTTCACCCACACAAGTGTAGATTCCCAAGCTATGCCGCCTCCAGAAAGACCAACGCCGCTCAATATAGCATTAACAAGGGAGAATCTCGAAGGGGTGACAGCAGGAAACCGGCCAGATTCTATTAGGGATAAGATGGCAAGATATGAGGGCGCGTCACATACCGACACTATCGAGATGCTGACTGGTTTGAGATATGTCGAAGGGGAACGAAGTCGTGGTATCACTACCGGTAATTCTAGTCCGACCCTGATCAAGGGCGACGTTGGCATTGCAATACCGATCGATAGAGACCCCAGAACAGGAGAAAAAAAGAAGAAACTTAAAGTCGCAGAAGAATATGTCTGTACTGACTGTGGTGCGTATAACAAATCGCGTGTAAGCCGCACGGATCATCGTTCTAACATGGCTCAGGAACACTTGATTCCCCAGAATGGAGAAAAGGCCCTCAAGGGCCTAAGACTCTTTGCAACGCTTGCGGCCTTCGATGGGCGAAGAAGGAGAAGAAGAAGAATGCTAGCAGTGGAGGTAATATGGGCAATTCCGGTCCTGGGCATCTTCCTATGCCTATCATGGAGCAGCAGTGAGGGTCTCTTGAGGTTTAATGGTTTTCGTCCCGAGTGAACCGATAATATAACCCGAGGTGTATGGCGTATGGGTATTTCCTAAGGTATATGATAGTGCTTTACGCACAGCGGGCATTTCAAATTGGTCGGGCTATGGGCACGGAGTCGGAATAAAATCACGGTGTGCTGAGCTTTTACGAACGAGCTTATTACACGACATTGTCATTTCTCCTTTTTTTTTTCTTCGTTCTTTTCTTCGAGATACCTGGGAACGAATATGGTTCGGGCTGTACGATTCACGGGGATATCTCACAGGCAACAAAATGGGTGGCTATGGACTACTTAGATGTATACGGTATATCATGAGACAAGGAAATAAGAATGCTAGTACGAGGTCTTATCTCCTTTTTTTTTTTTTTTTTCTTTCCTAATTTGAGGCTGGCATGTTGAAGCAACGCTGTAATGAGAGCTTCTAGCGACCTTTGTTCCCTTTCAATTGTGGCAAAGCTTTCTATCTACAACACTATTCAGACCCTTTATCTACACCCTTGACCCTCTAGCATTCAGACGAGATAGCTTTTATTCTCTATAGTGAGCTCCATTCCTGCGGGAATTTTAACGCGATAGTGTATGTAACATAGGTATTCTTACGTACCGAGCGCCATTTTTGACGACGCCGACCTCGCCATCGTCTCTTCGAGCGTCCACTCATTGAGTTGCGGCGCAAATCCCGTAGCGTAGTAGCTACAACGGCGGCAATAGGGGCTCGCGGCAAATGCTCGACGACAGGGAATGCAACAAGCGGTTATGTTTTATATATTCTACGTAGGGTACGCTCTGTTGGTTGGTGGGCTAATAAATACTTTCATTTGTTGGTCTAGACCGTCCGCCTGGAAGGGTCCATATTACGGGGTCTTATATGGTTACACGATCTCGATCGCATGTATCGAGCTTTCGCTCAGTAAGTCAATGATCGGCGCTCTTAGGAGGTCAACTCCATATGGAATTTCGTTGGATTTTTTTTGCAGAACTATAGTTCAACTAGATACAACCAACTTAAGCTGCGCTTTATTTCATAAAATCATGATGTGAAATATATCTCAAATGTGCGGGCTAGCAATGCAAGCGTCCCGTTGTAGGATGCTCGCGGGACGGGACCTATTTTGAGAGGAACTTGGATGCAAAACCGATGATGCCTGATGATCCCGAGGACTCCGCCTTGCCGCCTCCTTGGCTCTTCAGGTACATCTTTAAGGCCATCTCGCCAGCTTTCATCACGGCGGACTCCTTGCTACTATCACTAGAGACCTTGCCCTGAGAAGCCTTCTGGTCGAAGAGCTGCAGATGAGGTTTTTAGCACGGTATCTACAGTGCAAAAAAGCAATATCTTAGGAGTACGTACCTTGCTTGCTTCAGCCATGGCGAGACCTACGAAAGCACTCTGGCTGCTACTCTCCTGCGCATCCGTTAGCTCTTTGTTTAGTAGCACAGCGTTTTGCAAGCGGGGTTTTGGTCGTACATGGGCACTCTCGCTCTGACCACTGGTAAACAGTTTAAGAGCTTGCATGGCGGCGGCGGAGCCTAAGCTCTTATCGTCCGCGTCGTCATCGTCATCGTCGCGCTCGAAAAAGCGCTTGTGCTGCTTCACGGCGTCATCCTCGTCTACGTCTTCTTCGGCGAGGGCCTGCTTCTTCTGGGTCAGAGCACCTAGTAAGGTGGTAAACAGGTCTTTGTCGCCGGAGCTCCCCGCCTGTCGGCTCGCGTGCTCAGCCGCTCCGCGGAAGTCATCGTCGTCAGAGCGAGGATAGCCACCACCGGCAGGATATGCGCCACCGTGCGTTACTAGAGGCTCGTCGTTAGAAAAGTATTCTATACGTATGAAGTTGATTCGTAGTTAAGGCTCACCGTTGCCGCCGATATCTGCAGTTACATTGGAGTGGTTAGCTGCTGATTTGACCCTGAGGATCATACGCATGCGGGGCAGGCATATCGCCAAGCTTACCTTGCTGTCTCTCCCCGCTCATGTTGGATGTCTAGGTATCAGGGTATCTAAGCCGAGGCAAGGTTAAAAGTAACGAATGTTAGGGGGGTGTTTAGGTAAAAGGCGACCTGTAAATTCGGGACGATGAAGAATCGAGGAGAGTAAAAAGCAATAATAAGGGGGATTATGTATTTTCTAGGTTAGAGGCGCATTAGCTAAAAGGGACAAAACGTTTATCTACACTAGTCTCAGACCGAGACACCTGCGTCACAACTATAACGACCTAAGCTCAGCACCATCCAATCCATTGGACGATGACGTGTGCGGGGTATTCGCACTACGTTTAGGATTGTGCTGGGCATTTATTGCCTGGGGGAAAGGGGGGGCCAGTAGCAAGTATGTAATACATAGCGAGTCATTTAACAGGAATATACATCTAAGCTGAGTATACGCGTAGTTAATCAGAATTGAAAGTATGCGTTACGCTAATGGACTAACACTGATATGGGACTAACTCACTCTTAATAAATGCATTTGAATATAAGTAGCTACATATGCTCAATTATTAAGAAACAAGGATATCTCCGTCTTGAAACTCCCAAGAGATATTTCCACTCTTCACTTTTCAACCATCCGCTCCAGCATATCATAATCAACATGATCAATAAACTCGACTGATACGGCAAGGTTCTCCAAAGGTACGTCAATACGAGACTGCCCAGCAATTAAAGTCGCGTGTTTCCTCTATATCTACTATGCATGTACTTGAATTGGAGACGGTAGTAAATTACTGCCATTAGGTATTCAGCCCCCGATTCCCCCTCCTTTTCCTCAAGTACGTGACTCTGGAGCTTGTGATCTGGAGCTTTCTCAGCTGCATGCAGTCGGCTTTCAGATCTCCCCCAGCCCAATCACGTATATATATCACACAACTCGCATTAGAATGGCTGGACGCAGCATATGCAAATGGTCCAAGGTGGCTTGACTATTGGTTTCAGTCCTCTTTTCCATTACCTGGTTACCTACCCTCACTGCCTCATAAGCTAAAAGTGCATAGGTACTGTCATTTCTCATATTCCCTATTTAGAGCACGCACGCACCCCGAGATATTCACCGCCTCGTATCAACTGTCATCGTACAGCACGTGGACCATCGCGTCAATGAGGGCAATTCTAACAATACCGAGTGGTATTAGTATCCAGAGTGACTTCGTGGAATACTAGAGTACCCTCACCCCTTGCGACTTGGTATGTACAGTACCTTTGATATGTAAAACTTCGCGGGCGAGCCAATTATACCTACCTACTATTATATCTGTCTACCTATGAACCATGTACCAACACCAGATTACCTACCTAATATTACGAGTTGCAGTCTACAACCAAAACCAGTGAATAGGAGGTCAAACATATTATTTGCTACCATTGTTCCTTTAGCAAGACAAGTAGAAGAATCGAACATCTGACTTCACGTGAGGATGCCTACGATAAGGTCAATCTCTCCTATAATAGAGCTGCCGGCGTGACGACATCAGTTCATTAAGAGGGTAACAGCGAAGTCCAAAAATAGTTCTCGGCTAGCATTCTGGCATTTCGAGTTACCATTTCGAGAACCATTTGACCCCTTTTATTACTACTTGATCAAATTTTAATATACCCGATGTATCGTCCACCACGTTTCCTTGTTATCATTCCATGTAATTCTCCGAAACGTCGCATATCTAAGAACTATGTGTTAGACCTCTTGGGTTACTGAAATATCTACGACAAAGAGCTCGTAGCTATATCAGTAATCCCCCACGCAAAAAGCTGGGTTGATTTCCCACACCTTGCTCTCATCTTTACAACCATGCAGGGAGACGTGGGATGTGTCGATGTGCTCATTATCGGAGCGGGCCCCGTAGGCCTCATCACGGCATTCCAGCTTGCCAAGTTCGGCGGCGTCTCCGTCCGAATCGTCGAGAAACATGTCAAGTCTGATCAAGATGCGTACGGCCGTGCTATTACGCTCTTCCCTCGAACAACAGAGATGCTTGACCAGCTAGGCCTTGCTGATGAGCTGCTGTCAAGCTGTTTCGCCTGTCGTGATACGGTCACTTACAATGCTCAGGGTGAAGAGGTCGACGGTCGTGGGTGGAGTTTCATGAAACACATGCATGATACAGCGTTCGATTTCGCCCTTGTCCTGAGACAAAAGTTCCAGGAAGAGATATTTCGAAACGCATTGAAGCAGCACGATGTGCACGTAACAGCGCCGATCGAGTTAATAACCGCTTCGGTTGATAGGAGTATCCCCGTTGGAGGCCATAAGGTAACAGCAGTTCTTCTTAACCGCCAAGATGGAGCCTACGAAATTGTGAAATGCAAATACTTGATTGGTTGTGATGGAGGACGCTCATCTGTCCGGCGCATCTTCAACATCGCTTTCGAAGGTTCTATTAGTGAAGATCAATGGGTGAGGATAGATGGTCAGGTCCAAACTGACTTGCCTAAACCTCGCTCCTACTGCTCAATCGAATCCCCAACACATGGAAACGTGCTCTGGGCCGCCTTGGATCATGGAGCTACGAGAATTGGCTATGCGTTTACTGATGATCGGGCTAACGCATATCAAGAGTTCGACGAGGCCGCTGCTGTTAAGGAAGCTATTGCCGCAGTTAAACCCTTTAGCCTTGAGTTTGAGCGTGTCGATTGGTGGACAATCTACACAGTAGGACAGCGCATAGCCGAATCTTTCTTCGTCAAAGGCTGTATATTTCTTGCCGGAGATGCTTGTCACACCCACTCATCAGCCGCAGCGCAAGGAATGAACGCCGGTATCCACGATGCTGTGAATCTCGCCTGGAAACTAAGTCTTGTCCTCCGCGGATGTGCAAGACCTGAGATCCTCGAGACATATCATACGGAACGGTTCGTGAATATATCAAAACTTATCGAGTACGACAGAGATATTAGCCAGCTCATGTCAAATCACCTACCTGAGAAATGGCAAGGTGATCCAGATGCCGACGTCAATGTGGTTCTGGCGCAGGTCTTAGAAGAGATTGGAACTTTTACCGATGGACTTGGCATCTCATATGAGGTTCAACAAGACAACCCCTTAAATGTGGAGGGTTCATTTATCAGTGCGTTCCCACGAGTTAAGCCAGGAATGAGAGGCCCGGATATTACACTCCTGCGCCCGGGAACACTCGAGTCGACAAGGTTAATCCGTGAGCTACCTAATACCGCAAACTTCAACATCTTAATTTTCACGAGGAATCAAATACCCGCTATCCTAAAGGTAGTGTACGACGATATAACACGCTCGCTAGCACTAGAGCGGCCTATTCTTATGAGTGCGTATTTCATTAACTATCAGAGATCATATCATATATTGTAGAGCTAGGCTGACAAGGAAATAGGTTACTTGAAATTCATCACAATTCTCCCCAAGCCTACGCCTTCGCCATACGAGTCCCTCGGACACGAGCCTATCGGGCGTGTTTATTTCGACAAGGAAGATGGAACTGCGTACCACCGATATGGAATCGACATCTCGCGGGGCGCAATCGTAGTGCTAAGGCCAGACGGCTGGGTTGGTACGATGATTGAGTTGGGAGACAGGGCTGCTTGGGAGCTTGAAAGTTATTTCGACAAAATTCTCTTCTATCGTTCGGATTAAGCCTGGGATAGAGGGTTGTATTCTTGAAGGCTTCGCTTTCGGTGGGGCTTGGATGTGTCGTCAGGTATCATTGTATATCATTAGAGCCTTATTCTCTTATGTCAGGCGATACTCTAGCTCTGTTCCCCCCTGGGGAGTACTCTAGACGTCTAAAGCGCCAAAGATGCGCCGCTGTATCTACGTAGGTAGTATAGAGCAGACCAATAGACGTAAACGTTATCATCATCATCATATATCATTAGAGTAGTTAAGAAGGACAATAAATCTAGATAACGGAAGAGAGCAACCTTGTTGCTTAAATAAAGTCATGTTTTCTTATGTGTAGTTACAATCAAGTCCTAGAGTTTCAAAAGTCGATGTTGTATCAGGGTGCTGACAAAGGTAAGAGGCTAGGGGTGCAACGGCAAATCATACGATACAATATAATTGTTAGCATGGCCACGTACCTACCTCTATATACGTCAGGACTCATGGTAGTTTGGGAAATTTCAAGTCATTTTTCACTTTAATAGAGTGATGATATAACTCCGATTTCTAATTGCTTATATCCCAATACACACCGAATTCAAGTCTCGCGGATTATATAGGACTATGATTAAGCCTTAGGTCGACTTTGAATCTGGCATAGTTAAGTAGAAGCATAATCTAATGAAGATACTTGAATCCTGCTTTTATTTGCTTCTAGTGACTAAGCAGATTTATGGCAAGCAGGTGTCGAGTTAATATGTATGTAGTTAAGGCTCCATAACCGTAGTAAGGCAGCGGGGTGATATATTATAAGTGGTAACCTCACTGCCGGCACAACAGTTAACCTTCTAGAATCAGGCCAGAAACTGAGGGGAAATCCTTCTTGTGAATAGCTACTTCGAATCATACCCCTAGGGGTTATCGTAGGGTTAGCTACCGTTTCCCTTGGCTGAACCGTTAACCGTTCGATATACTTGCATATGTGCCTAGGCGTATCCGTTTAAGAAGTAGGGTTCAACGTTGGTTGTTTGTGAATTCCCGATTTTGACTACCTCGACAAAAGATGAGACGATCTAGACCCTATTCACTACGTAAAACTCCTTCGGGTTTCAAACTGACCCAGGGTCTTGCGTAAGCGGCAGGGTATATTTCGAAGAAACGCATGTGAAGTTATGGAACTACTTTAGATCTATCTTAAACAGACCATCTTTAGTAGATAAAAAGGGCTACACAATGCTCACCTTACTTTTAGTTGCGTTAAGGAGGGGAAAGTAAAAATACTACGGATCGAGGAGGGATACATAGACTTCGGTATCACTGAGTTTTAGTCAAAGAGAGACCGAGTTTTGAGGGGATAAAAAGCTAACAGACGTGAGCATGGTAGCTGTTACGATGTTTAAAGAGATTAGAGACTTGACCTCGACCGTTGATGACAAAGTATGTTGGCTACCTACCTTCATGCTTTACACTAGTAGAACGGTCGAGAGAGTTTCGAACTTCCAACAACCCCTGTCAAGATTACGGACAGTTCTTGGATTTGGGCTAAAGAATATATTAGACGACAGTATTAAACTAAACACCACCAACCCCTGCACCGACTGGACTCATGATGCCGAGTGCCGGAGACCCCCAAGACCCCTATGAGGAGGCATGGCCAACCTTCTCAGGTGGACCACCACGTGGCTTGGGGAATCCTTTCATCCATATCCATGTTCCCGGACGGCCACGCTTGCAGAACCTACACACGCAGTAGTGTACATATGTATGTACGCAGCAGCAGTGAACACAGACATGAAGCTAACTACCCCGAGACCCTGTATGTCTCGACGCAAAGTAACCTGCGTAGGCACTCTCACCGAGAATAATTAACGCATCACGGAGATTCTCCCGAACGAGGCGATAGGTTACCAACAATAACCCCAAGGCAATCCCCTACATATATACATACATCGTGAAGCCTTCCACGTTTTTGCCATGTGCTTACGCATGTATTATATTTATATACGTGAAGGCATATGTACGTAGGGTATGTATGTACATACATATATATGTAGGGGACACTTAATGAAGTAGCCTATATAATGTAGTCGCGAGTAGACGGGCCGGTGTTACATAGTTACTTGAAGGACCAGGGTGGCCGGTGGCATGATAGTGGTACGATGGAGTGAAAAGAGTAGGTTAGGTAAGTATGGAGAGATGATGCATGCATAGCGGACTTATAATCAATTAGTAAATGTCCTATATATAGTTCTATAATAACACGGTCCATCGTAATACTATATATACTATTTTATCCCGTCTCCTCGCCCTCGCCCTCCTTTTCTCGCAACTCCCTTCGCCATCGCATGCCCCTTTTCACGACGAAGTACAGACAAGGCGACAACAATAGGTAAAGCACCGCGATGATGGTGTAGGCTTTACCCGGCCCTACAGCCCTGATAAGCGGATCGATAGCTGCCGCCATGGCGGCACCTAAGAGGAACTTGATAATATTATTCGCCGCGCTCGCCGCACCCGTCTTCCCCGGCCGGATGTCCGCGATGAGCGCGCTGAAGACGCTGGTGGCACTGACAAGGCCTAGCCCGAGCAGGAAGACTAGCACGCATACGACAGCTACCGAAACCTCGTTTTCCAGGGCCCATCCCCAAGCCGTGATGACGACCATGCTTAGGATGAGCGGCGGTATGGCAACCTCGATCCGTGCCCGTTCAATAGGGAAGTCTAATAAATCCATCTGACGGGTCTGATCTACCTCTATTCCCAACTTCCGAGCGTGCCGCCGATAATTCCAGTTCATTCCCTTCCCGACTAGTAAGACGGAGAAGATGGACCCGACGGCCATGGGTAGGTAGATCAGGCCGACTTTGAAGCCATCGAAACCGTATAACTCGGAGAGCAGGGTTGGAACGGCGGTTGCTACAGCATAGACACCCGCGAAAACAAGACCGCCATACAAGAAGAGTAGACTAAGCTCCTTCTCGCAGAGGAGAACAAGAGATGTTAGGAACTTGGACCAGGCGAAGTTCTTCTTAGGAAGGGGTTCGGTCGTCTCAGCAATGGCTATAGTATTACTCTCGGTATCGGAAGCGTCCTTCTTCCGCTGGCGGTTCCGGATCAGCTGCATTACCGTCTGATTGCGTTTCCGCGGCAGGATAGAGCCATCGCCCACGACCATACGGCACGTCTCCGGGAAGAAGAAAATCAAGACGAGGAGGTTGGCTACGGCACATATAGCCAAGAACCAGAAGATAGTCCGCCACCCCAGATACTGCGCGATAGCACCGCCGATGACGGGTCCTAGACTCGGCCCCAGCGTCACTGGCACGGCGATGAAAGCCGTGTACTGCCCACGCTCCGCGCTGGTCGCGATGTCCGCCACAACGCCCTGACATAGAGCCTGCGTGGCGGATATAGTAGCGGACTGGAAGCAACGGAGGCCCAGGAGACTCCCGTAACTGTCAGATTTAGCAAGGCCTACATTGGCAACGATGTAGAGCACAAAACACGCCAGGTAAGCCGGCCGACGGCCCGCTGAGTCGGCGAACCCGCCGATAAAGATGGGCGTAACGCCCTGCAGAATCATGTAGCTGGTGACTGTGAGATTGATTCGTGTGGTAGAAACGTGCAGGTCATCAGCTGCGATATTCAGCGCAGGTAAATAAATCTGGGCCGTCCAGGAAGCGAATAGAGCGCTGAAGGCGGCGCTTAGCACGATCAGCCGCTTCTGCCACGGCTCGTATACCGTGAACCGGGGCGGGATCTCCTCGACCGCCGGAGCATCCGCCAACTCCTTGGGCACAGCATCGGCGTCGGTAACGATAATGATAGTGTCGCCGCTTATCTCACTGGGCCTCTTAGGGGCCTCAGGTAGGTCAAGAGGCACCGCCGCCGAAACATCCTTCTCGATAACTACTGTTGTTGTTTCCTGCTTCTCTTCCATGATTGGTTGTTCTCCGGTTTATAGTGGTTCGAACCGAAACTCACGTGAAATTCACGTTGGAAGCTGCGTGGTGGTCAAAGCTGGAGAGGGCTCGCCAGCAGAGCGCAGCCAAAAGCGTTCCGGGGCGCTGTTCAACTTCTTTTAAGAGTATAGGATACTCTTCCGATACGTCACGTCGCGCCATGGAATACCGAGATTAGCTTGTATGGGCGAACAACGGTGCTCGGTAGTTCGTGGTAGAGCCATAGTCTCGCCCCCAGAGGGCTGACTCCTTGTCGGCCCTTCAGGCGGATGACAGTCAAGCCTAGGTTGTGGCTCGTGTGGGAGGGCTTTTTTCGTCCGTCCATCTCGCCTCTGGAAGTCTTGGCGCCTCTTATGAACCTTGAAGGGCCTGAGGGCTAACAGCTCATAGTCCCACGGCTAGAACATATGCTGACAAGAGTGACAAGAGTAGACTTGTCTAGGCCTTAGCTCCTGCCAATGGCAGGGGTATAAGGTGCCAACCAGGCACAGCAATAGTCTCGTCAACGGGAGATTCGGGATCGGGATCTGTGTAGTGTGGTAGCGATGCTGTATTCGTGAAGCGTAGGTATCGACCCACCAGCTCTGTGTACGTGTCATACTACAAATACGTACCAGCTAGCCCAGCCCTACATGGACATACTCATGGACATACTCTTTAGAAGATACATGGCTTGCCGACTGACCTTATCTCTAGTACATGTTGGTGGTACCTATAGCGTTTGCTTATAAGCACCCATGAATCTCTTTGCACAATATCGCCCCAAACCCAACTTATGCTGTGCTCTACTACTGAGGTTCTAGCTCTCGCCGATCAAGCTTTAACCCTAGTACATACATATAACACCGAGAGTGGCGTAACTTGGGGCAGTTCTCGACTAAGCATGTAAGTAATTCTCGATGATCACACACATACAGGCGGGAAGGAAGGTAGGATTCGATTCTAGCAGACTTTTCCATCTGAGGCGTAACCGAGATGTGATGATGAGAGCATTACACCCAGGAACTAGAATGGAATTCAGATCGCGGGCGACCGAGACCGTGGGTAGCGGAGCCCTGGATTGAAGGAATACGGGAATAGGGGACTAGAAGAGGAAATAGTGTACGGTATTGTACGCTTTAGGATAAGAGTCAGAGAAGCTGCAGAAATATTATGCATAGATGTGTGTATAGTCAGATTACATACGTATAATATCTGGTGCTGGGCGCTCATATCTGGTAGTAGTTGGGTTGGGGCGCGTGTGCGATGTATAGGTAGTGTGGATGTATGCATGTAGGTACTTACATCACAACGTGTATAATTTCGGCCGGGATTAACGGCACCGGGAAATACGATGTTGATTCAAGGTTGATCATATCGAATCGGAATCTCGCCCGCATGCGGATCTATCCTAGTAACGGCTCTACATTAGGTAGTCCCAGGGGCTTAATCCAGTTAGAGAGCTATGTAACGTATTGTACTTGATAGCCACACTCCTCCCCCCCTTTCCCCCCATATATAAACCCGTATAATACTACCTATATACGTAGTATATGCGGACCGAAATAACAAGGCACACCTAGGTGTAGACACTACTCCGGCTGAACGGGACGATGTCACATTCATACCGATCCTGCAATCCCGCAACTGCAGTGCGATAAGGGCGTTAAATTAGGATAAATAAACGACCGTTGCATCGGCAGTAGCTCGCTTCCAATGACAGCTCACACCGTAGATTACCGATGCCCTTTGGTTGGGTCGCCTTGTGAGACTTCAGTACGATACGTACATACCAACGTACATACCGCGACCCCTGGAGATACCTAAGTACGCCAAATCAGGTACTGAGTAAATAGTGTAAATTGTCGAACCAAAATTTTGAGCTCGTCGGCGCTAGGTACCGTAGGTATGCCAGACATGCATTGCACCCCAATGAGACCCTTGTGGCGAAGCGAGGAGCTGATGAGGGATGATGGGCTAGTAAGGCCGGATCACCGGGTCGGGGGTTTATGGAGGACGGGAACGTGGGGAGGGAGGAAGAGGAGGAGGATGGGATTTTTACCCTCGGGTCTGTCATGATCAGCGCAGCCTCGCGCCGATCTTACGGCGTTCAGCTTGGGGTTTTAACTTGTGGCGTCTGGACTACAAGGTAGAGCCTAATTGAGGTGATGGCATTTATTAATTGCCAATTAATAGTCTGTAGAATATGCTTGAGTACCTAACCTAATTAGCTGATCTTTGCAGTTGAAAGCAAGTTGTCAGATACAGTTGAGACATCTAAATGTAAGGCATACAAAAAGCAAAATAGTAATGCTATAATGAAATTCATGTAGACCCAAGAACCCAGTATTATTACTATTTAGTTTACTATACTATAGCTTTGCTTTTTGAGCTATGCGCCGTAAACATGGATCGTCTTGTATGTAATCATCAACAACGCCTCATCATAAGATAGATATGTACATATTTTCGGTGCCGCCTTTCCCCTAACTTAGTTCGCGAGTGGTGCTACGTATTTCTGCTGTGGCCGCCATAACTTCACCGGTTGTGCTGCGCAATAACCTGTCAGTACGGAATCTCAAACGTGGGGTACGTCAAGGCGTGGGGGAGGGGAGGGGAAGGGAAAGGGAAAGGGGGGGTGACTTACTCAGGCTTTCGCGCCAGTGAGCCAGCGCGCCGGGAGTCCTCGAGAGGATGGTGATAGCGATGATCATGTCAGTATCGAAACCCCTAACCAAGTAGGTAGCACAGGTCAGCATGGGATACGTTATGTTAGATGGAAGACAAGACCCGGTTGCTACACGCCGAGAGATGTCATGCTACGGTAGAGTCGCACTTACATGGCCGTGTAGAGGAAGCAACCCATCAGGTCGGCATTTGCCTTGAGGCCCCTCTCGATGAAGTAGGCGTCCTGGTTGGCGTACTTGTCGATGGCCATGGCCACGCGCAGGAGGGGGTTAGCATCGACGGCATCCTGGTGCTCCTCCAGCAGCTCCTCGATAAGCGCGACGCGGGGGTCCCGGGTCTTGTACACACGGTGTCCGTAGCCGAACAGCCGCCCGCCCTTGGCCTTGATGCGCTCGATGAATGGTGGAACGCGCTCCGCTGTGCCGATCTGCCTGAACGCCTCGTACGCCAGATCGATCGCGCCGCCGTGTAACGGTCCGTATCCGCATATGATGCCGGCCGTCACCGCTGAGACCGGGTCGATGAGCGTCGAGCCGGCGTGTAGCACGGCAGCGGTCGAGTTGGTCATCTCGTGGTCCGCGTACAAGATCCATAGCTTGGCCAAGCACTTCTCTACCTGAGGATCTGTGATACCCATCATCAGGAGCAGGTTCTGGAGCAACGACCGGTTTGGCTCGGGAGCGTTCCATTGCTTGTCGTTCTTATGGCAATATACGAGCGAGATCGTGGCTGCGAGATATGCAATAGTTCGTGCGAGGGCCTCATCGGCCACATCGAGGTGTCCGTGGAACATGGCGCTCTGCTGGTGACGCGTCTTGCAGATAATGCTGTCGCTAGCTGCAAAAGCGCTCATTCCTGCGATTATCATAGGGAACGTCTCCGCGTCGCGGCTGGAATTGGAGTTAGTGATACTATGCTATGCTATGTTATGCTATGCTACGTTCCTTGCTTTATCAGTAAAAAAAGAAAGGGGTAACCGTACGGGAATGATGAGATAACATCCTTGACGCTTTGAGACGGATTCATAGCATTGCTCATGACCTCTCGAACGTGATCCTTTTGTTGTTGAGTAGGAATGCTGCCCCAGATAATCAGGTGCATGATGTCTTCATAAACGTATTGGTGGAATAAACTCTCGATGGGAAAATCCCGGTATCGAATAGTGCCACGCACGCCATCACTGTTCGTCAAAATGGTAAGTAAATGAGGAAAGATGGTGAGTAATAGAAAAGATAGTATTATAGAGAGAGACACACATATGAGTAATGCTTGACTCCATGCAAGCTGTATATTGAAAGCCATTGTCCATGATGTGAAGTGGACGAGCCTTCAAAGAGGTAGCTAGATCTTCTTTACTATCCGGAGCACCAATTCGGGCAACATCAGCAGCACGAATATAATCTCCTTGTATTGGGATTGTATAAGACTTCCCCGTGCGGGAGTCTGTGACATCAAGGTGATGCTCCGTTATTCCCGGCATTTTTGAGTCGATTTGTTGAATAATAGGTAGTTCGGGATAAGGCGAAAGAAGGAGAATAAGAGTGAGTTAGGTTAGGTAGGTAGTTATTTCAAACGTACGATAGAACTCAAGAGTAAAAACTATTCGAAATGATTATTTCGCAAACTATTTGAGATGATGGCTTTCTGTGGCATTTGTCCGGTACCATGGGTTTTCAGCATTTCGTAGGGCTAGACTTTGGGGATCCCTGAATCCCGCAATCCATTAATCCCCTGTTCCCCTGAATCCCCAGATCCTGAAATCCACGAATCCTGATACTCATCGTCGGTGGCCTGATATCCGCGCCGCGAAACTTATGTTATGCAATGGAGTTGTTGAGTAACTATTCTAAATGTTTAGATAGGAACTTCGAAATAGCTATATAATTCATTCCAGCTCTAACCTCGCTGTTAGCTCTCATTTCCCGGCATCGCACTCGTTCTCAATCTCCTCTTTTAATCATCAAGTCCTCTTTCTCGCTCTAACTAGACTTCTCGTTTACATTAAAAATGGCTGCTGCTGCTGTTGCATCTACCACTGGCCTTATGGGCATGTGGAATGGCACTAAAGATGGCAAGCAAGAAGGATACATTGACTGGGCCAGCGGCTCAACTAATGTGCACGACCCTCTGGAGGTCAAGATCGAGGTTGAGGACATCCGAACGCTGAACCCCCAGCCAAACTACGAGAACAACGGATACGGGATTGTGAAGCACAAGTCTTCCTTGACTCCCGAGCAGTTCTTAGCCGGCAACGACCCTGAAGGTACGTTTTTCTACTCACGAAACTAGCTATTAAACCAATCTGGGATGTTCTTGTTAACAAAATCTTACCGTCTTAGGCAAGAAATACATCCAGGATGTCTACTTCAAGGAGGTCGCGGAGCTGGTCAAGCAGATTACTGGCTCCGACACTGTGGTCCCCTACGTATTCCGCATACGCCAAAACAGCATGAAGGCAGGCGAGTTTGCCGCCAACAAGCTTTCGCATGCTGCTCTTCCCGTCGCCCACGTCGATCGAGACGCGGTGACAGGAGAAGATGGTGTACGAGAGATCCTTGGCGAGCAGGCGGACGAGCTGCTCAAGCAGGGCAAGCGATACGCCCAAGTCAACGTCTGGCGCACAATCGACCACCCCATCCAGAAGTGGCCCCTCTGCTTCATAAACCACAGTGGCGTCAACGGCTGGAGCTACGACACGCACCTGGCGCGCGTGTACCCCACCAACGACCCCAGGATAGCCATCCGTGGCGACAAGAAGCACGACAGCGTCGTGAAATACGACCCGGGGTAAGTACATACAAAATCCCACCCCTCTAAACTCACTCGCACGTGGCGAAACGGGGCTAAAGATGTTATGAACAGTTACAAGTACCACTACGTAAGCAAGCTCGACCTAGACGAAGCTCTCGTCTTCTCCTCCTTCGACTCGGACGTGACTAAGGTCTGCCCGCACGGCGCCTTCTGGGACGATGCTAGCCCGGCGGATGCGCCGACGCGCCGATCCATCGAGGTTCGCTGCTGGGTCGTCTTCGACTAAACTCGACAAAGTTAAGTTAATTGTTCGCTCGATCGGCAAAAGGGGAGAGAGAGACTCGGGATGACGGGATGGTTTCTTGATTCTTTGCAGGAGAAGGGCCGTCCATCATTTCTACATCAGGCGCGCTTGTGTCTCTCGGCCATTTCAAAAAAAAAATAAAGGCAATTAGTAGTAAAATAGTTAATACAAATTCCAATACTCTGTTAATATACTAGATATAAATATAAATAAGGTGCTAGCTAGACTAGGAGTAGCCGCGAGGAAGAAGAAGAATTGCTTAGGGAGGGATGTTGGCGCTTCTTTAGGCAGAAGTCTTAATGGGGGGGCTCAGGGATAAAATTAGCGAGCGAGTTGAAGAAATCTTGGGGATCTAAAAAAACCTGATTTCTGATGGAGTTGGTGGCGATCGCATGGGGGGAGTTACTAGCGGAAGCGTATATTAAACGGCACGGCGAGACGGGGCCGTAATGTCGATCCTCCTGCCCCGGTATCGTCTTCGCCTTGTTTCCAAGTGATCGACGCTCTCGACGTGGACCCAACTACGGACGAGGGAACGGGGTTGATGCGGAGCAAAACACGGCCTGGTATAAGCTGCCCACCATTAGAATATTGCCAATTCCGCCGGCACTTGACAACGCGAAGGATCATGACGAGTAATTGACCGAGAGCACCCATAATTTCACTTTTTTCCCTTGATTAGTTCCACATCTGCAACTTTCAGCTCTCAGCTTTCCCTCCTGACCTTCTTCATCCCGTAGATGGGGTATCCAGTGCCGTGCCGTGCTGTGTCTTGTGCGCATCCACTGGGGCTAAGTACACACCCACTTCACCGACAACACACTGCTATGTACTTGCTTCCAGATGCAGATGTCTAAAGTCTTGGCAAAATGACTAGGTCATGGTGACGGGTAGACGGGGTTCCGTATTTGTTCGGTCGTGAGGGTCCCCCAGCGAAGTCCGCGAGCCGTGACCCGTGGGATTGCTTGAAGGGGGGGGATGGGGGCCAGCCAGCCAGCAAAACGCAGGTCATGCTGACCTGCAAGCAACTCTGATCTGACCTGACCGGTGAGCTAGTTTCTCGCAAGTTTTCCTCCTCCTCGCCCGGAAAGCCCGGCAGAAACGGCCATCAAAGACTAGGTAAGCCAGAATGGTAAGCTTTTTTCGCTTCGTGCCGTAGTCAACCGAACGCCGAAATAACCTCGACTTCGATTAGAATGGCGAGTGATGATGGTATACCACCTTACATAAGTAGTAGGTTCGGGCCGCCCCGGCTCTCCAGACTGCGTGACGGGGATGACGGGGCACCTATGGGAAGGACTGGATTAACGGTGACCCAACCTGTACTTTTGTGAAATTTTCCGGGACCGTGGTTTGCCCGTTCTTCGGTAGCTTCGCAGGTGTTTCGGCAGTTGTGTTTCATCATAAATATCTGTGTGGGAGGGTCTTGAGGTGTTATTGCAGGGAGCTAGGCGCGTGATTCCGATTGCTTCTCTCGTACCGCGGACTAGTTGTTCATTCATTCAGTTCCATGCAGGTGGTAAGTAGTAAGCACAGAACAGCGCCAACCATAGTTTTGTTTTGGTTTATTCTTTTATCCTTTATGGTTTCTGTCCTCAAGAAGCTATCGTATTGGAGGATTGTTAGCTGAATACGGAAATAATTGCCGACTTCTCTTGGCATCAAGGTATCCATTGGCTCTAAGTGCCTTTTTTTTTCCCTAGCAGATAACGTAGGTGGTAGGTAGATCCGTATTTTGAGGTCGCAATGTCTCGCAAAGTCTCAGCTTCAAAATTATAAACTCTTTATTAACCATCTGTTAATGCATAGATCAGTCAACTGAAGCTATTCCAAGTACTCCCGAAATGCCAATATAAGCTCATTACTTATAAGTTATTTGTAGGTTACATACTTCATTATTATTAAAGGGTTTATATTTGTTTATATTGCCAAACTCTCTTTAGCTTTACAAAAGGGCCTCCTAACCTTCTCCGTCATAGTTTATAAATTTGAAGGCTTAACTAGGTATCCGGAATCTGGGGTTTATAAGGGGTAGCAAGCCATACTACCGAATAGATTACTTGGGTGGTATATGCACGCGTCATTACTCGTATACGATCTCATTTGGGATACGCGTCAATGACGTTTTAAATTAATTTTGTGACATATTTTTTTCTTACACACCTTGGAAGTTGCATCTAGAAAAACCTTTGATACCTTCAAATCGAAGCCATTAAAAGCACCCTCAATTTCCTAATGGGGGAAGTGGGTTCCGTAGCTTGGGTAAGCTCCGGGGTCGGTACTCCGGGAAGTGGGGATTAGGGATGGGGAATTAGGGTTGTTTTTAATAGCTCGAATTCCCAACAGTACCTAAGAGCATAGCTAGAACCGCGGGTACTTCTTTACCTATCGGGCGTGAGGAAAACTCGATTATGTGATTGAGACGCGGACGCGTGCTTGTGCCCTACTTGTAAGCGCGCTTTTATACTCACGGCATAGGGTGCGTTAAGAATCAATACCAAAGTATTGATTGGTTCAACTAATATATAGGCAATAGTTAGGGGTAGTGGCAACATTACTTGTGTATACACTAATTCGATTTTATTACCCCTTTTTTAATAAACCACTATGTATCTATTCATTAGTGAATTCTTTCAAGGGTTTCAACGTAGCATTATAACCCCCCACCTAAGGAAACCAACTTAAGGGCTCTTGAGGAATTGGGCACCGATCTTTACCACATTTCACAATTGTGTGGTTACAGTGATCGATGGAATTATTCTTATTATCTTGATGTGATCGTGATCTGCGCCTGCTACTGCAACCGACAACGTAGCGCCGCTCTCATATTCTCATATTCTCATAGTCTCATACTCTCATACGCGTATGTATCTGTCCTGAATTCGATGACGGATCTTCAATGACAGGGGGTATAACCAGTTTGTCTCCTAACTTCGCCTTGAACCTATTCGTACCTGGGCGTTCTCATCTAACTACCAATACAGTCAACCAATACAGTACCTGCGAGTTGTCTCGCCCTATATGCGCCCTGCGGTAGGCATCAATTCGGGGGTGGGAATCCGGCCGCTTCTGAGTCGCCCATAGCGCCCGCGCCCCAGTCCACCGCCTGCCAATGAATATCTTGGGTGGCTGCCGCTGCTGCAGCTGCTAAGCGGGGATTACCTAGGACTGCAAGCCGGCTAGGACGGGGTCGACCATTGGAATATCGACGGATCCTGTTGCAGCTCTGCTTGGCCAGGTGCGTATCTCTCGCAGAGTTGCGAGTGAAAATCGCCCCGCATAGGGGGCAGACACCCTTGGTGCTGGCTCCTGACCTTTCCTTTACGTGCCTCACGAAGTTACTCTTGGATGAAAACTCGCGTCCGTTGCATCCGTGGTCCCAACATTGATGTTTTCTATTCCGGTCCATTGACCGGTCATCCGCACTCTGATTGCTTAAAAAATCAGACATCCCGCTGCTCAACTTGTCTAGAGCATTTGGATAAGGATCTACCGACGCCATGCTTCCTGATATGTGTTGTATAGATGTTACTGGTGCTTCGTCTCCATTAATACGATTCCGTGAAGAATCAGTGTCGTCGATCCAGTAGAGACTATTATATTCAAATTAGATAAATATACTCTTAAGCGTAGTCTATGGCGTCAGCCTACCTTTTGTGGGACAGCTCGTCGAAGATAGCTGAACCATCTAAGATGGGATCCACGAAGCCAGCAAAATCTGACGACGATGTGGTTGTTGAGCCATAGTAGTCTACATGCTCGGCGTGGCTGTGTGATGTCCTACTCTTCAGGCCATGTGTATGCTTCTGTCTCGTCATTGTGATATTGGTAGGGAGTAGTTATAACTACCAGTGGACATGAGGTAGCTGCAAAGAATGTTGAAAAGGGTTCTACTAGGCTACTGTGGCTAGGTAGTTTGTAATAATTGGATCTTGGTAGCGGGAGAGGCTTACTTGAGATCCTTCGTAGTTCATGGGCGTCTCACCCGCCTGGCCGGATATTAAATACTTCTGAGATATTAAATACCCTAAACCATTTGTCCGGCTGGAATCCATTACTAGCCGAAGGCAATGTATCTTATCATGGGAATCTGGCAATATGTCTGGCTCATCGGATTCTAATACCAATAATACAAGCCCCCAATCAATAGATCGCGGACTACCTAGGTACCGAGTTGACAAATCAGGAACAGCTCAGAATCGAACGTCTTTCTGGTCTGACAAAGGTTTCAGTGAACCTTTGTGGTCCCCTGGGAAGAGTATTGCAGAGCTGAACCACGAGGTCTCTGCAGCAATTCGAGAACTCGGGAGCCGGTCTAGAACATATGTAGTACTTGAGACGTCGGGGTCGGTCCTTTTTTTGCATAGCTCATAGCAGCCCCATGATTACCAGTTTACCAGTTTGCCAGTGCTTGTATGTGATAAGGGCTTCATCGACGAGTAGCGGGTCTCCAACGACCCCAGACCAGCCTCACTGCAGTGTCAGACTCTGCTCCCGCATCAAATCTAGGCCCGCGTAGATCCACAAAGGATGGGCATCTTGCACCCATTATCCTTTGCCCATGATCCTATCCAGATGTCTGAAGCTTCCCGGTCTAGCTGCGGTACAACGCTCTTCGTTGGTACCGTCTAGTAACGTGACTGATGCAGGCTCGTCGGTTAAAGTCAACCTTGTCACAGTTATAGACTGGGCTGGCCAACCAAGCTGTGCAGGACTATTGAAACGTTAACGGACCGGTCCGTAAAACTCTGAGCACCTACATACGTGTTTTTTCCTGGTTGACATTCTGCAAAGTCAAGATAAGCATAATACTAAAACCAACCGACTTTTTCCGTATCAAGTAGTATGACCCGGTGGCGCTCTATAACGGTTATACGGTGCCAGCGTATGAGGAGCCGCTAGGTATGATAGACAAACACCATAAGATTTTAGAGAAGAAAACGTAGAACCTAACTAGAAATACTAGAACACAAGGATTAATCAGCCTATAACATCCAGGTTAGAAAGAACGTTACCTACCTAGCCTAGATAAATCTTGGTTACTATATTTTTAGAAACCCTTATACTCTAATAGTTTTAAAATTCTCGGCATATTGTCTATTAACTACCTACCTAAGAGTTTCTATCAAGGTCGATTATACCTTGGAGTTATACATAAAGATACAAAAAACGCCCTTGTTAAGATCAATTTAACAATATCGTGGGGAACACGTTGTTTAATTTAAAATCAAGATCAAGTGCAATTTAAATACAAGTCCCAAAGGGGTATGCAGCGAGAGCTGATAAACCGTATTCGTAGAGCCAGGGCGGGCCACCCTGCGGCCAACCAGACGCATATCACACATGTAGTCCTGACATCACGACAAAACCCCTCGGACCCAACGCCGAGTCAAGTGACGCGGCACATCATGCATTCTGCAGAACCATGCGAAAAGGGGGGAGGGGAGGGGGGTTTTCGTCGTAACGTCGCTTAGAAAGAAGTACGGGAGGGAGAGAGAAAAGTTCGGGATATAACTGGGATATAACTGGGATATAACTTCTAATTATATCGTTGACAGCGGAAATGAATTTTCCTAATTGGTCACTTTCTAATGCGGACTCCAATAAAAAATAAAACATCTCTCTTAATGCTGATTCTCGATATATACACTACCCCCTTCGACGTTTGATATACCCATCACTATTAACATCACGACATCTTGTAATTACTCCCAGGCTTCTAGAACCTTGCCGATGCGAGGAGACTGGGTCATGCTATGTACATACTCAAAGTAATCCCTTGTAAGTTCGAATGGCCTGGCCGTCAGGTTCGGCACGTACTTCCCAACAAGCTGTTCCGGGTCGATGCTCTTCTCCTCGAGGTTCTTGAGTAAGAACGAGCGGAACGATTGCACTCCGGGTCGTAGGTACGAGCTATGAAACGGGACATCGATCCCCCGGAGCGGTACCGTAGCTCGGCCTCGCAATAGCTCAAGCGGCATAGGCTTAGCTCTCGAGTGCCGGTCTGCCTCTTTGATCACTCTGACCAGTAGATTGTTATTTTCCTCTGACTCGAGATGACGCACATCTACATTATGTGCCTTAATACTGTCCATAACATAGCCTAGCACGTCCAGGCCACGCAGGTCGCCTGCACAGACATATTGCATGTTGCGGATATTGTAGTTGACGATCTCTAGGAATGAGCCTGTGACGTCGCCGATTTCTTTGACTACGCGCTTGAGCGCCTGCTCGCCGAACCGTGTACTGGCCCGTGAAGGATCAACGGCGCACATCGAGTAGTCTGAGCGGCCAGCTTCGTCTCTTTCAACAGCAACTTGCATGCACAAACCGCGGTAGAACACCACTGACACGAGCGTCTCAACCGGCATCACCTTGGCGATGGATGCGAGGGCACTGTATTCACCTAGGGAATGCCCGGCGAAAATACTGTCCTTCTGAATGGCACCTTGAGCTCGTAGGTCCTCAAAGACTGCCATTTGCATCAGCGTAAGTGCTGGTTGTGTGAACTGTGTTGCCGAGAGCAATCCGGTCGGCGAGCGGAAGGTATACGACGTTGTATACTCCGTTATAGTCTTAAAAACCTTCTCCTGTTTAGGACTACCGTCTGCGGCCGGCTCGAGGCTTTGGTAGGTCATGGCCATGTAGTTTTGTCGGATGGCTTTGCCTCGAGCGCCACCGAAGTACACCGTGAGCTCCTTTGGATCGTTGCGGACGATGTGAAGAATAGAGAAGCCTACAACATGGCTAAGTTAGTGTTTTGTTCCAAGTTGCTTGAGGTAAATTAGGGGTGAAACCAACCGAAAGTATCAAGGAAATGTTTGTCGGCACGGTCCCAGACGTCTCTAGCTACCGCACTCTTATCATACAATTCCATTCCCATCCCCTTCTCTTGAGAACCCTGGCCTGTGAATATATACGCAGATGTGGGCTGCTCGATGATAGCTTCACCGACTAATACCTTTTCTCTTGTCTCGCCGCTCTTAACCACCTCAATTTGGATAATCATGCGGCCAGACACCATACCTATGTGGTGCAGCTGAACCTCGAGCCGATCTCCAGGGAGCACCATCCCGACAAACTTGACATTATAGTCGCGCATCCTGTGAGCATTGTTCTCCGTCGCCCAGGTCTCGACCAAGCTCCTGACCGCACCACTGGTGTACATGCCATGAGTTATCGTGCCTGGTAAATTGACGTATTTGGAGAAGACGCGTGAAACGTGAACTGGGTTGAAATCTCCCGACACACGGGCATAATTCTCGTTGGAGACAGGCGCTTCGATCTCTAGAGGAGCTTTACTATAGTTGTTCTGTATCGGGATCGGGTGCTTGAAATAGACGGGCTGGTCCAGCTCAGACCCGTTCCGAGCAAGGTATTCCAGGACCGGGTTCCCGCGTGAAGGCCCATCGGAGACGTAATTCACCGTCCCCACGCGGACCAGCTCCTTGGTAGTTGCGATTTCGATCTCGACCGTACCGCTGGTTTCGACGGAGGCAAATACGACCTTGTCGCTGAATCGGGTCGAGGTGTGTAGCTTGAATACGACGCTACGACCTAACAGAAGATCGTCGGCGTCTCCTTCTAACTTGAGCCACTTCTTGGCTTTTAGCACGGCAACTTCCTTGGGGCCCTTGAGTGCTACTCTGACTTGAGGCTCAGCCTTACGCTGGAACGTCTTCTTGTAGTCAGCGAAGATGCCGCGGTAGAAGAACTGCGACGTGACCTCCATCACGGGGTTCCCGCCGTCTCGCGTGATTGTGCCACAGACCTCAACCATTTGACCCGAGTCTTGGTTGATAATAGCGATGATTTCGGAAGTTGCGCTTAGCGTGTCGCCCTTCTTGAACGGAGTCGCTCCGGGGACCATGCGGAAGCGATTAGAGAGGTGGACAAGCTTCAACAGATCTCCGTCGACAGCATGGAATAGGGGCTCCATGAGAGCCTTCCAGCCGACAATGATAGCGAAGTCCATAGGCGCGAGATGATCTCTGCCAGGCCGTTGAATATAGGCCTCAGCAGTGTTACCCACTGCGCGTGCGAACTCACGTATGGCTGGGCTAGAGATGGTAGTTTCGCCACCATCCCAGGGTTTGACATGAGACATCGCTGCATCTAAGCGGATATCGGGTCTATCGGTACCAAACCAAAGCTTGTAGTAGAAATCTTTAATACGCTCGTCTCGAGAAGCCATTTCCTCATGGATAGGCGCATAGCCCGCTTCAGGATGATAAGTAAATAAAAGCGGGAGTATGGCTGGGCTACCCAGTGCGGTTCGGTGCTCGATGAGATATAAGGGAATGACGTTGCCAGACAAGGGGCCTATTTTCATCGTTGGTAACTGTTTTCCACTGACGTTTTCCTCGACGGTAATAACCGTCTTATCCGAGTCGTCTGGTTGTGCTATATGTATGACCATCCCGCGAGTAGGGGCAAGAAGACGGCGTAGTGGATTGGCTTCAAGGCGATACCCCTGAACGAAGACATCCGTAGTAAATAGAGCGCGACGCCACATAGTCTGATCGCCTGCAAGTAGTTGCATCCACTCATCTTTGTCTGGAACTGTTGTTCCCGGGATAAATAGTCTTAACTCATTTCTGGTCTCGGAAATAGCGACTCCTTCGAGGATAAGGCGAGTATCGTGAGCAGTGTCTGCCATCTTGTCTCCGAAATATTCAACAGTTGGTATATTCTCCTCACTACCATTATAAAGGTCTTGTGTGAGAATTCTTATATGGCCCCCGTGAATGCGATCGAGAATTTCTTTAATGGGTTCCTCGGTAGTAGTTGAGTGCTTGGCAGCAACAGGTCCGTGGAGGACGCAGACTCTGCCTACGTCCTGGTCGATCACTGCGTCGAGGTCCTCGGACTGCCACAATGAGTCCTTTTTGAACCATACTTCAAAGTCTTCATCTAGACATGGGACGAATGGTACCGGCTTTTGGTTAGGGCGCTTGCAAAGACTTAAGAAATGTAAGCAGTCCTGAGAGTTCATAAGCTGCGTAGCCGCCGAGGGATATATTGCGAGCAGTCTGCTGATGGTGGGCAGTGGGTCGTCAAGTTCCTTGTACGTCTTTATGAGTTGGCTGTTGGCTGTACTCGCGTGTGTAGCAAGGCGTTGCTCGACGTAGCTGATAAAGTCCCCTGTTAACTTGGCAAGAGACTTATCAATCCACCTTTTCTGGTGTTTGATGAACATAAGATCGATCATCCTGGAAATAACCTCGACATAAGTCATCTCCCGGAGGTCAACGGCTTTGCCAGAAGCAGTGAGGCCAAACCATGGTTTCTGGAAGTCGGCATTAAGCCGTCGAATAATATACTCTCGAGTATCTTTTTTCTTTAATTCGAGGAGGCGCTTATCCTTAGGTAGGCTAAATATTTTCTGGTCCATCTCAGCCCAGAAAACGACGCCGCGCGTGGCGAGCTTGTGGATAGGCTCTCCCATCTCCGATCGGACGGTGATGATCCCACCTCCGCCGACAGGTTTCTGATATGTTCTCTCCCATTCTCGGTCGTCAAGGCCGTGCGCATCAACGATAGCTTGCTTTGCCTCTTTAGATGTATGTGCCTCCCTGGCCACCATACACCGACTCCCAAGGAGCACCCCGTCAAAAGGCATAAGCGGGAGACCGAATTTCTTAGCCCAAGTGCCACTTAAATAGGGGTAAGTATCATCTGGGCCACCAAACCCGGAACCGGCCACCAGCACAATATTAGAACAACGCCGTATTTTACCGTACATCTCTAGGATCGGTTCGTGAAAATCTTCGCATGAGTGGTGCCCGCCACCACGGCCACCAGTCCACTGCATTATTATCGGAAACCCTGGATTAGCCTGTGCAATTTTAACCACCTGCTGGATGGCTTGGACGGACCCGGGTTTGAATCCGATTTGCCTAATTCCGAGCGTTCGGATGTATTCATTCGCGATCTCGAGAGATGGAACGCCGGCGCCAATAGTTAGCCCCTTTATCGGCAACCCTTTCGCACATAAATCGCGTATAAGTGGGATCTGCCAGGAAATAGCTTTAGGGCTGGCATAAATGACGTTGAGGACTATGCCGCGGCCGGGAGGAATCTCCTTTGAAATCTTCGTTATCGACTCGGTCAAGCTATTCGCGTCGTAATAGCCACCGCATGCGAGCTCGACTTCATACCCTGCTTTCATTGCGGCGACTACAAAGTCCCAGTGTACCGTTGTAGGAGTCATTCCGGCAATCATGACTGGCGGAAGACCAAGCAGCCTGCTCATCTTGGTATCGACGAACGTCCGGCCAGTGGAAGTCTTTATCAATTTCGGACCATATTGCTTAGCCCAGTTCGTGCCGTATGCAAGATCTGACCTCTTTCGAGCAAAGATCTCATGCTTGCAGCCAATTTCGGGGTGCGTCGGGTTAGTGATGTTGGTTGCGAGGATGACACGGGCTCCGGTGCCGTCTTTAATGCGACTTGTGAGGCCAGCAACACCTGCACTACGCCCGGGACCAAAGTCCAGTATATGTGTCGCATCAGGCATTGCGATGGACTCATCCCAGTGTACAGGATCTTGGCAAATCATCTTCACAAGAGAGGGCACAATGTTGTCTGTCCCCTGTAGTTCATTCCTGATGTCTTTCCCGCTGAAGGTTGAGTATACCGGGATGGCGAGCTCGCTGGGAGATATGATCGTCTCTCTTAGGTCATCTTGAAGCGCTTCTATAGCCGATCGTAGATAGGGGCTGTGGAATGGGGCCGTTATTGGAAGGAATCTGTTCATGATGTTCAACTTCCTTTGGCTAAATGGTATGCGAGACTCATCCACATTCTCGCTTGCTTTCACCCGGCGAAGTTGCTTATTGAGCCCGTACAATGCCATCGGCGGGCCAGCAACCACAAAGTTCTTTGTGCCATTTACTAAGGCTATAACGATATGTCGGTCTTCCTGAAGAACCCCATTCACTTTCGCAATGTGTTTTTCGAGGACTTCTCGAGCCACACCCCTAATAGAGAGGGCAGCGGTTGGCTCACCCTCGCCATGTGTTACCGAGTCCTCCAGAGCACTTGGTGGGATAGAGGGGAGTGGGTATGCCTCCTGACTGCGAACGCCAATCCAAAACAGTATCGTGAGCGCCTTTTTGCCCTGTATCTCAAAACTCTGCCAATCTGCGGATGCGGCGATTATGGCTGCGAGGATGACGCCCTGAGAATGACCTGTCGTACCCGAAAGGCGATTTCTCATGCCGCCAGGATGCGTTCCAAGGGCGGAAGTTGTGACTATATAATGAAGAATTTGCAGCAAGCCAATGAGGGGAAAGCTCACTGGCGCCGAAACAAGATAATCGTAATCCGGCTGGGAGTCGGGTTGTTCCAGCCAGCGCATGATATCCAGGCCGTGGGCAAAGGCTTGAGAAGCCCTGACGTCGCGTGAGAGGCGTTCAAGGAAACGCGCCGCAGGGACAAGGAATCGTTTTGTGAGTGTTGGATAGACATCATGAACATCCCGTAGTTCGTCAAGATAAGTTTTCGTATTACCCTGGCCGCCGAATACAGCATACACACGAGCGGTGCCTTTTAAAGCTGCACGCATGAGTGCTGACTCTGGCGCACCCGTAGGTCGCCTTACTGCCCCGACGGCGAGATAATATGACCGGATTACCATAAGTTTGTCAATATCATCCGGAAGCCCTGCGACAAACGCATGAACTTCCTCGCCGTGCAGTAGCTCCCTTTCGAACGACTGCAGGACGAAATTAAGCACCTCCTTATCGAAGCTAGGATCGATATGTGTTTCTACTTCCTTGGCGATGAAGCAGAGGAACTCCGAGACAAGCTCAATAATAGATAACGGGTTATAACCCTCATTATCCTGTTTGCTTGGGTTGATAAGTGTTTTGAGAAATCTATCTCGTAATTGAATCGCGTTGGCGTATAAGAAGGTGGGTATTATGAAGGTATGTTCGAGGGTATTGCTGATTAGAGTGAGCGGTTGAGATTGAGATCCCGTCTCAGGTTCTGGAGTGAAGATCTCCGGACTTGAGTCCGATCCATCTAAGTCTATCATGGCTGTGGTTTGGAATTGGAATTCCTGTTTGTTTGTTGGCGTGGACTTCTCCAAATGTTAACAATATATCGTATAAATCGCCAAGCCGGATGGGTGCAGAGTATGTGAACTAGAGCAAATAAATCCAAGTTCGCATTCGCTCGTTCAATCTAGGAATTAATTTTTGGATTTTACAAGAAAAATATTCATGAGATCTGTAAATATACGAATGATCAAGCTTGCTCGAGAGAAGTTTATACTATTCGTGTATTAGGAAAAAGGCGAGGGCTTAGAAATGGCTATGTCAATTCTGCCAAGCTACAATAAAAAAAGGCCTAAAGGCTAGGCCTGTTAATAACTGGAATGCGGGATTATGGGAGGATAGTAGAGCACTGGAACCCTATGATTTCCATGGGAGTTTATCGCCAGTGTAACCGGAATAAGGGATTGCAGGATTTGGGGATTCAGGGAATTGGGGATGCTGGGACATTACCGTAGGCCTAGAGTGAATAGAACTTCAAAGTTGAATACCTTGAATAGTAGCATAACTACCTGCTATCACGAAGCAGCATGCTGTTTTTATTGTAAAATTTTCAATTACATATTTTCTCTGTCGTGTTTCTCATTGTTGGGCGAAATCGAGTAATATCCCCTTCCACATATGAGAATTACGCTCGAGTCGAACATTATAGAGCGCCGCCGACAAGCTCAATAGTGAAGCTCGTCAAGATGGCACACCAACAACAACAACATGAGCGAGAGCTTGCTCATGTGCTCCTAACGGAGTTACTAGCGTAAGTTTCTCTTAACCAAATCGACTTGTATGGACGATGGATATTGACACGAGAGATACCTACCTAACAGATACCAATTTGCGATGCCTGTCCGGTGGTCAGAAACTCAAAGTGTACTCTTTGACAAAGTCAATGTTGAGAAACTAGTCGAGTTTGGTCCATCACCTACACTATTAAATATGGCAAAGAAAACTTTAGGCCAATTCAATCTTGAGTCGGACGCTGTCAATGGGATTAAGCGGTCTCTTCTCTCGACTAGCGCCAACTACGACGACCTTCGCTACGATATATCTCCACCTCCAGAGCCGGAGAGCGTAGAGAGGCCGGTATCACAGAGTAATCCGGAATCAGCTCCGGGGGCCAAGATACCTACTCTCGAGGCGCCCCCTGCGAGCACATCTATCCCTACAAAAGCAGATAGCCCAATCCCCGATGTCCCAATTACTGCATTAGAGTCAGTTACTGCGCTTATAGCAAGCAGTTTAAAAAAGCTATCTTTAGAAATTAAGCTTGATGAAAGCATTAAAGCAATTTCTGGGGGTAGGTCAATTGTACAGAACGAGATAATAGGGGATATGTTGGAAGAATTTGGGCCGTTAGCGGATGACGTTGAGAACATACCCCTTAAGGAACTTGCTGCAACAATTCAAGGCGCATACGACGGAAAGTTGAAGAAGTGTTTACGCACTCGAGTTGAGAAGATGGTTGGATCGAAAATGCCTGGCTCATTTGATTTGATCTCTGCAAGGTCCTACCTAAATGACAAATGGGGTCTCGCCTCCGGGAGACAAGACTCAGTTCTCTTACTAGCGCTTGGGCAACAGCCGGCAGCTAGATTAAAGAAGAACGAGGATGCTGAGGCATTCTTCGACACTATCGCTCAAGGGCACCTAGACAATGCAGGCCTATCTAGACAAAGTAGCACGACCGCAACTAGCCCGCAACAGACTATGCTCGATTCCAAAGTAGTACAACAGCTGCGCGATGAGCACTCACAGTTGAGAAAGAAGATTGCCGCCCTTCTTTCCGACGACGACGACGAATCCGCGACATCATCAGGAGCTGTTGATGATTCTGCAGAGACACAGGATAAAATCGATATGTACGAAAAAGAATTAGGCGAAGACTTCTGCAACGGTATCAAGCCCATCTTCAAAGCCGATCATCAGCGATCATATGACTCTGTCTGGAATTGGGGCCACGTCGATCTACTTGACGAATACTATAAGCTCCTAGAAGGTAGTGAGAGCCGGGATGGCCTTGAATCGGCTATAGCTGGCCTTAGAAGTAGGGCTAGCGGCAGACTCGAGAGGGCCAGGCAGTACTTGCTCGGCAAGGTATCTTCGAAAGAAGACAGCGGGATCGAAGGAATCAAAACGATGCTTAACAACCTCAATCCTAAATATACGAAGCCTATAAAGGCCAAACCGCAAGAGATCCACCACGGCGTTCCACACTCAACTCTGAAGCAGCAATCAGAACCTAAAGCCAAAGAAACAAAGTCTCCTCATATACTTAGGAGGAAAGGGGCTGAGTGGACTCCTGACCAACGATTAACAACCCTCATGAGCATAGACGACCAGATCGCGACGAAATCGTTTGCCGGAAAAGACATCCTCCTGACAGGCGCGGGTCCAAATTCGATCGGCATAGTCCTTCTCCAATCGCTTCTCCAGGGAGGAGCCAGGGTTTTAGTCACAACCAGCAGGGCCATGCCCGAGGCGGGCCCCATTTATCAGAAGATATTCGCGAGCTACGGAGCCAACGGATCCAAGCTCGTTGTTCTTCCATGTAACCAGGCAAGTAAGCAAGATATAGAGAATCTAGTCGCTCACATCTATGACCCCGTCAACGGTCTTGGATGGGATCTCGACTTCATTATCCCGTTTGCGGCACTGCCTGAAAAGGGCCGTGAGATCGACAATATCGATTCTAAGTCGGAGCTTGCGCATAGAGCTATGCTGACGAATGTATTGAGGATCATGGGTGCCGTTAAGCTCGCAAAGGAGTCGAAAGGCTCTCGTACAAGGCCGGCGCAGGTCTTGTTACCCCTTTCTCCTAACCATGGCACATTCGGGAATGATGGCCTGTACTCCGAATCCAAGATCGGGCTAATGACGTTATTGAATAAATGGTCCTCTGAGAGCTGGAGCGATTATCTATGTCTTTGCGGTGTCATTATTGGCTGGACTCGAGGCACAGGCTTAATGGCAGCTAACGATGCAATTGCGGAGGAGATTGGTAAACGCGGCGTGACCACCTTCTCGACGGAAGAGATGGGAAGACTGATAATAGGACTTATGTCAGACCCCGTAGTATCGATCTGCCAGACGGAATGTCTCTTGGCGGACCTGAGCGGAGGTATGGGTAGTGATCCCGAGTTAGCAGCGTTCATTGCCGGAATAAGGAATTCGATGCGCCAAAATGAGGAGATCAAGCGGGCCTTAGCTGAAGAAGAAGCCCTTGACGAGGTTGCTACTCGAGGTAAACCCACCGCGACGTCGCAATCAAATTCGACGCTACCCAAACCACCTCTAGTTGACCTTGAGCTGGGGTTTCCAACACTGCCTGACTACACGACCAAGTTGAAGCCCCTGAACTCCAAGCTAGATAATATGGTCGATCTAGAGTCAGTCGTAGTTGTGGTAGGCTTCGCCGAAATTGGACCGTGGGGAAACTCACGGACAAGATGGGAGATGGAGCTTGAAGGGGAGCTGTCAATCCAGGGCTGTATCGAGCTGGCCTGGATGACGGGACTTATCAAGCACAACCCCAAGCCAGCTCCTCCGACAGACGGCGCAGCAGCCGCGTGGCTCGATGTAGCTACCAATACACCTGTGCACGACTACGAGATAAAAGCGAAGTACGAGAAGCAGATTCTAGAGCATACAGGACTTCGCCTCATCGAGCCGAGCCCCCTAGACCACCCTAATCGGGATAGCAAGCAGTTTCTTCAGGAAGTCATTGTCCAGCACGACCTAGAGCCCTTCACCGCGTCATTCGACACGGCCATGGAGTTTGTACGAGAACAGGGCGACAAGGTTGAGATCAAGCAGATATCCAAGAGCGATCAGTTCTCCGTGCGTTTCAGGAAAGGCGCCACCCTGATGATCCCCAAGGCAAGGATCTTCGACAGGATCGTCGGTGGCCAACTCCCAACCGGCTGGGATCCGACGGTATACGGACTCCCGCAGGATCTCTGCGAGAGCGTGGATCGATGTACGCAGATGGCGCTTGTATGCGCCGCCGAAACCTTCCTCTCGGCAGGAATCACGGACGTCTACGAGCTGTATAAAACGATTCACATCTCGGAGCTTGCGAACTGCGTGGGATCGGGTATGGGCGGCGGCCAATCGCTACAGAAGCTCTACCGCCAAGGCTATCTTGACCGGCCGGTGCAGAGCGATATCCTAGCCGAGGTATTCATCAACACGACGGGCGCATGGCTAAACATGCTCCTCATGTCATCGGCGGGTCCGACAAGAACGCCTGTTGGTGCCTGCGCGACAGCGCTCGAGTCTCTGAACCAAGGGTATGATCTTATTACGAGCGGCGCTGCGAAGATCTGTCTGGTAGGAGGTTTCGACGATATGACCCAGGATACGTCGGCAGAATTTGCCAATATGAAAGCAACAAACAACAGTATGGCTGACATTGAGCGCGGCCGCGCGCCACACGAGACATCTCGCCCGTGTGCCTCGTCTCGGAAGGGGTTTGTCGAATCAGAGGGCTGTGGCATGCAATTACTTACCAACGCCAAAGTAGCCCTAGAGTTAGGCTTGCCCATCCGATCCATCGTTGCGCATGTTCAAACGGCCAGCGATGGCGTCGGCCGCTCAGTTCCTGCCCCTGGAAAAGGCATCATGGTCAACGTCCGTGAGAGCCCTAGCCTTGGTTCATCGCCACTTCTAGACATCGATTATAGGAGACGGTTACTAGAGCACTCCCTAAAGTCCATCCGCGAGCGTCAGGAGCTTTTCGGCCCTCTGGCGGGATCTGGTGGTGGGCCAGTTGACGAACTCGAACTAGCTGCTCGGCGCGAGGAGAAGGAGGCTCGACGCAGATTTGGCAACGCCTTCTGGACACATGACACGCGTGTTTCGCCCTTGCGCGGAGCTCTAGCCGTCTGGAACCTAACTGCCGACGACATCGGCGTCGTATCTCTCCACGGCACCTCGACAGATCTCAACGAGAAGAACGAAGTGGAAGTACTCCACCGGCAACTCAGCCATCTCGGCCGCACTCCCGGCAACGCGGCCCTAGCCGTGTGCCAGAAATATCTAACCGGGCATCCCAAAGGTGCCGCCGCGGCCTGGATGCTTAACGGGTGTTGCCAGATGCTCGAAACAGGGGCTGTCCCGGGAAATAGAAACGCAGACAACATCGACGTGGCGCTCGAGCCCTGGGAGAATCTCGTGTTTCCCAACCGAACGATCAGAGTCGACGAGGTAAACGCGTTCAGTGTGACGAGCTTCGGCTTTGGTCAGAAAGGGGCCCAAGCGCTCGGGGTGCACCCTAAATACGTCTTGGCGACGATTGGCGAGGGACGGTATGACGAGTACTGTCGCGTCCGTCAACAACGATACTTTAAGGCTAAGCAGCACTTCCAGAATACACTATACGGGGGCAGTATGGTAGTACTAAAAGATGATGCGCCCTATCCCAAAGCTCGACAGTTGGAAGCGTTGGTGGATGCATCCGCAAGATTTGGAGGGGAAGAGTAGTATGCTGTAAAGCATGACTTACAGATTTCTATAGTTAGGCGTTAGGCCGTCATTGCTGGAGTAGGGATCGGTTCGAAGACTTAGATACGTATTAATAGGAAATATACGGTATGTATAAATTCAAGTAGCAGGTAGCCTATATTCATGAATACGAGGTGTGTAAATAATACAAGTCGCTCTCTAATTATCGTCTCTGGCTCTTATATTCTAACCTATCTTCAAAATTTATCTGCCTTACGTCCGATAACCATTGACGCATCATCGCGCTTATAGTGCCAATTAAACTCCTTTTCTTCCTTGCAATACTCGCAGTCCTTCTTCTGCTCACCTTTCTTATGCCCCAGGTATCCGCACCTACAAAGAACACACCAGTGGTCGTGGAAGTACTTGCTACCACCGAACAAGTCTTTACAGCGGTCCAAAATACTCATCTCGGCTACCTCTTTATCTATTACGAAGTTTAGCTATTAAGCCGTTGAAGTAACGGGGTCTTTAGAGTTATTATAGGTAACAGGTAGATACCTTCAAGCTTTCTGGCAGCTTCTATCATCATCTTGCGCGCCTGGTCATAGAACTCGGCTGTAGGAGAGTCTTTGTTACGAAGCTTATTTATCAATGCTTCATCTATCGCACTAACGGCAGCCCAATCTCTCAGTCGAGGATCAGCGCCATGATCCAACAGCCACCTCACCAGATCAAGGCTTTCGTAATGATCCAGTGTAGTATTAGTGCGCCAGTCGCGATTTTGAGGGTTCTCAATCGCTTCTTGCAAAGGCCGGCTTGAATGAGGGAGTAGTTGGTTGACGTCTAAGCCGCCAGCAGCGATAGCTTCCTCTGCCCAAGTTATTCGTAGCGCGACGGGTGCAAGAGATAGGCAAATGCTTTGGATTCTAATTTCGGGTCTACTCCCAGGGCGGTTGGGGTTATCTCTGGCCCAATATTCTATGTCTTCTTGGGTTATAGGCCTTTTAGACGCCGCTACGTGGGGAGTCCGGGCCATGTTTTCGATTTGAGACTCGGAAAGGCATTAAAATGAACGCTAAACACTAAGTTTTAGGCCGTAGGTAGGTTTTTGGGGCTATATCATATATCGCAACTTAACATCGTAGAGATAACATCCGTTCGAAAAGATAAATAGCATATAACAAACAGGGATTTTAAACTTAGACAGAAGACTGGAAGACTCAAAATTATTCAATAAGGCTTGGTTATGGACAAGGCCAAGTAGCATCATGGAATGTTGTGGCTTGAACTTGAGGCTTAGCCAAGCAACCCCTGAAGTATCGGATGGTTCCCGTTTGCTGAAGATACGATGTAAACGGGCATCTGGCTGTTAAAGAAGTTGTTCATTAAGTAGCCTTGATGGTTGATAAATAGGTACTTACTCCTAATAACTTGTATTATCTAGAACTAACCATATGTAAATATGAGTATAACTAACCTTTATTACCTTAGTTGTATTGGGCACCATGGTCTAAATACCTTAAAACTCATAATATCATTAGAAGCTTCTTACTCTCATCCCGACTGAAATTTTCAAAGAAAAATTTACCTAGTTACTTATAGAAAGAAATATACTGTATTTCTAGGCTCGTTTGTCGGTTAGGCCTCCTAAGCTTTTAAATTGGGTTAAGAGTTGTGTTAGGATTCTGGGTGAGGCATCCGAAAGGGCTTGGGTATATACAACCTTCTGACTAACCACAAGCATTTATAGCCAAGCTTGAAATCCCTTACGGAACAATGAAGTTGTTATTGTTACAACGCTTTCCGGCTCCGCTTAGTGAGTGCAAGGCTTATTTTAGGTACTTGATTGACTAGCCAAATGGATGGGGCCCTTCACCTGGCAGTGCCTGGATGCATATATCGAAAAAACAACTGTAACCATCACGTACGACCATAGAATCTGGAAAACTCGGGATCCCGTCTGCTCTCCCATCGATAAACCGGATATCGCTGGACTAGTAGTTGGGTCGGTGACGACCAGCGAATCCCCGGTGTTGTACGTTTTGCATTTTTGCCCTTTTTGCCCTTTTTGCATCATCATCTGCTCCATCCAATTGTACCCTTGGGAATGAAATGTAGGCAGGTAGGTAGATAGACGTATCCAAAATCCCATGGACGTCTTTACACATCTCCAAAATTATATTTATAGTGCTCGATCGAGTGTCGACGGCTTTGTAACTATCGTAGTGTACATTTGTAAATACAACGGTCAGACCGCGCCGATCTTATCCTTTTCCTATTCTAACCGTCAATAGGACATCTGTAATCTGTCTCGCGACCGAAGTCATCCACCTCTCTATGGTCTCCGTTCGCCGCCCTCTTTGCTTGTAGCGCGTCTAGGCAAGCCTTGTGGTATATATGCCTGCAAGCTAAGACGACGAGTGGACCTAAGGGTTGGTCTTTTCGCCGTTCATAAGTGTCTCCATTCGACTCGATAACAGAGCCATAGATGTCCTGTTCACCATTTACCATATGCTCATCTGCTAAGCTGGAACCATCGCTTCGCTCCGTGCTTTTACCTTTCCCCTTTCCATTATAGGATTCGGCCTCTTGCGGGAAATCGGCCTTACCCTTTCCGCGCGCGATAGACCGATTGACTAATGCGGCCTTCTTTTCCTCTCGCTTCTTGTTCTCGATAGCTTGCTTCTCCTCCCATGCCTCGAAGACATTTCCGGAAACTCCAGGACCCCAAACTCGCTTCCCGCAAGCCTCGCACGTGGACCCCCTGGGCCGCCATCCCCGTTGCCGTAGCTCCACCGCTTCTTTAACATTGACGAACAATTGCTGCTCGAGGAGCCTATTTGAAAGTTGTAGTATGGATTCTTCATATGCATAGGCCGAGAAGATTGAAGTTAGAACAGCTCGAAGGTCAGCAAGGTTAGGAGAAGTGGCGGCTGCGCGAGTCAAGAAGGCTCGGAGGATCCGAAGGAACGTGAGGCTACCTCCTGAGCTTGCTATGCGATTGGTAGGAAGGACTCCATTCTGTGTGGATGTTGCTGTCATAAGCGCTGTGAATGTGTGCTGTACAAGTGAGCGCAGGAGCCCAATTAGCTTGTCGCTATCAAGGACCGGCGATGGAGAAGCGGTACTAGAGACTCTAACCGGATTAGATGGCGCAACAACAGATGATAAACGCCGCGTAATCTGAACCGTGGTGTCTATTAGCTCAAGCCATAACGCTTCGTCGGGGGAAAGTTCGCTAGGCGATGGCGAGTTTCGTCGACCAACCGCATTGAGCTTCTTAGTGGTTTTCATCTGTCCCTGGCATAGCCAGATACCAACATGCGTATATTTCTGCAGTCCTCTGAGCAGATCTTCGGCAGCTTCTTTGACGTCTATATCCTCGGAATGCTCATCTTCATTTGCTACTAATCCGTGAAGAGCCGACTCTAAAGTTTCCAAATGTTTAGTCAGGCGGCTCATAGCGTCTTGAACTTGCCCTTCCCGGGCCATAAGAATAACTGCTGCGTCGATTACTCCCGTGTCTTCCATAGCTGGCAGTAATTTGTCTAGCCTCAGATTTGTAGCCTGTACGATGCCGACGTAGTCTGAGACATGGGAAGGATCGTACCGACACATGAGTTGTACATATTGTTCGATGAAATCCCGGTCTAGGGTCGTATCTGGTTGCCTTGTAGCTTCGGGGTCGGGTTCAAGTAGAGCTCGGAGGTACGTAAACTGCAGTTCTGATCCCTTCTCAAGCGAATCCAAGACGAATCTATGCAAGTTGGGTGCATATGTAGCTAGGGTCTGGGCAGCTTGGATTGGGTCAAGCTCGACTAGGTCCCGTGAGTTATTTTTAATAACATCGTGCACATCTTGAATTTGTTTCTTAGTGAGATTAGCTTGGGGGCGTAGACACTCAGCGACGCATTCGAAAGCGTCCATTTGGTCTTCCGGGTCTTCGAAGTATGTTTGTAATAGCTTCCCGTATTGTTTGTCGTTTCTGTATGTCCGCTTTAGGATACGGTAAAAACATGCCTTCTTAAACAGGGGTATCATTGCTGATATGTCTGGCGGCTGGTATATAGAGAGTAGATATTCCGCACTCAACTGAGCATCTTCGGCGAGATCTATGCCGGGATAGTTGCATAGCCCAGACAAGACCTTGTCAAGGGTAGAACCTGGTATGAGAAGATACTGTGGAAATTTGGGAAGATTTCGCGCGATAAACATATCCAGATATATAGTATCCTCTGGTGCAAAGTCGTTTGGGTTCATGATCTCTAATAGGATGGACACGACATACTGGCGATCGACAGTCAAGCCGAATATTTGCTCTTCTGGTAAGTCTTTTCCAGTGCCACCGTTGAGTTGTTTCTCCTGAGATTCGTTCAGAAAGGGGTCTTCAAAGGCTTCGTTCAACGCGCTTAAAAAGCTCGGTGCATCATATTGTAGTATCATCCTGAGATACGGGAAAGATGGCTCTACCGTTTGCTTTGGTCGAGTGAGAAATATTTTGCTGCTGCCCTTAGGCCAACTTATGCTCTTCCCTGAAAAGAGAAACCAGTAAAGCTCTGCCTTGGCCTGGGAGGCTACTCTATCTGCCATCCTACCACCCGTAGGATAGACCCTCCCGGTTAGCGTGTAAGAGAGATATGGGAACATCTTAAGCGCATTAACTCCAAATATCTCATCTTCCATTAAATCTCCGGAGTTTGTATATTCGGTGTTGTGCACTAGAGGTATTAACAGAGTAAGTAGGTCGATAAGAGGTGTGATATAATCGGATAACGCCTGGTTCCAGACGTATATAAGGGCATCATAAAGGCCATGCTGCTTGCAAAGCGAAGTTATCTGATCGATGTCAAGGGTAGTAGTTTCCATATGACAGATAATCTCTTCTAGGCGGCTTTCCCAGCCTTTGCTGACATAGTGAGTAACCATGGCCTTGACGGCGGTTGGTGGCACAATTGATATGGTCTTTTCGAGAATATATGGTTCTAATACCTCTAAAAAGACGCCTTCGACGCCGGCGTCTTCATACCATTCATACATCTCATCAAAGAGGAAGTCGAGGTCTCCTACACTTTGGCAGGCGATAAAACAGGTTTCTGCAAGTTGTCGTAGATGTTGGTCATCTACTGAGGCCTTGTTCTTTTGCCGTTGACCAAATGCATATTTCAGAGATGCACTCATGATCTCCATTATCTTATCACGCACCATTCGATGCCTTAAAGTAGCATCTTCAGGAAGGCCAACTGTTAACTTATTTGCATCCCCTGTATAGTAAGTGGTTGCTAGCTGTATTGCACCAATGTAGTCGCCGTTCTCCATCAATGCTATTAATCGATCAGCCCAGTTCGATAACGCACCGATGGATACGTCGTTGAACCCTAGCAGGAAGATGCGGCCCTTGTATGCCTTGAAACTCATGTAGAAAGCATCTGCGACAACACCATGCATTGACGTATCGTCTTCATCGAGCTGCTCAACTAGATTGTGTAATTGAGCGGAAAAGAGATCAGCGTGATATATGTACTTATGGATGAGATCGAAAGCTTCCGTCATCCTCATCGAGCGGTCTTCAAGAACAATAAGTCTCTGCGTGATCGTCAGGACGGTCAAAACAGAGCGACTGAGCCACTGGACTGCCACAATTGCTTCTTCGCACGTCCATCTACTACGCGCCTTGAATTTGAGGGCCGGAGGTTTATCTTTACCATCCGTAGGTACCTCATCCACGTCAAGAACGGTGAGCACATTCGACCAACAGTAGACCAATTTGACTTTAGACATAGTGCTACCAGTGACAGGATCGGGGACCTTCAATTTGACGGCGGGAAACCACGCCAAGCAGCCGGTCATAGCACTATGCGGTGCTACGTCTTTTGGTCTGGCCGATTTATGCTGGGTCTGCGCAACCGGTGTCGTCGAGACTATTACAAGCAGATAAGGGGTGAGCATTGCCGTTAGGCCCATCGTGTCTGTTGCTCGTTCAACATTCCCAAGTGGTAATGGAGAAAAGGCCAATACAGTGCTAGGCTTCAGGGGCTTCCCTGATGTAGGAGGAGGAGCATCAGGGTAGCGGCCCAATATCCTCACCGTCTTGACCGTCCGCCCAAGAGCGCCAGTACCCCGAGTCGCAAGATGTGAAAATGCCATTCCGCGGTCGTCGGCGGAGACCAGGGCAGTGTGCCTAGTGCCTAGGAACCCTATATGGGTTATTGCTACATTAGGCATATGGCCATCTGTCGTCCGGTTTTGTAACTGGGTTGAGTCAAGGGGTGGAATATGGAGGAAGGGCCGAGACACCCGGCTAGTATCCCACGTGAAGATATTGCCGCTAGCATGGCCACTGCCTATCGTCGTATGATCTGCGGAGATAGCAATGGCGGTGATGGATCCAGATTCAACAGCTGTAACCAGTTAATAAAGAATTGCAAAAAGGGTTAAAAGTAGTGCAGACCTTTCGTGCCTGGGCCGATAATCATCTTAAGATTTTGATTATAATCAAACATTAGGATTATGCCTTTTGAGGTGCCCAATACGATGGACGCAGATATAGCTATACACGTAGGTGAACCAAAGTTACGCTTCCCAGCTTCGGAGAATACCTGCCCGTTTAGTTTCTTTAGCTTAGTCCATCGTACTACTTCCCATGGGGGCGTGGGGGTTTCGGTATCGCCGGATTCCAATAAGAATTGGCTGCTCATGGAAGCCTGTCTGCTATGTCCCGCGAGAAAAGCAGGCGACGACGGCCGCGGAGATAGCGTCGAAGGGGAGGCTATACGAGATTGGAATCGTCGATCGAAGGGTCTAAATGAGGGTGTAGGACTGCTAAGCCCAGGACGGGAAGCGAGAGAGGGCACCCTACTGCTCCCAAGGGAAGATATCATGGAACCCTGAAGCTGTTAGTTAACCTATACTCTCCCGCTTCTTAGTAGAATCGTAGCAAGTATAGAAGCTTACTTGAACCGAAGGTGAATCGTCGGGCACGGAAAGCAACGAATCGATGGGACTCCCGGCCCTTCGAGGCAGACCCTCGCTTGATCCTGCTTCTGAAATATCATCGCGATTTCGTAGGAGTTGACGATACCGATTCGCGACAACTCCATTTCCAGTAGGCTGGTCAGATATAATGCTCCCTGGCTCTTCTTCAACATCTCCTTCTACTTCTAATTGCTCTTGTTCTACCTCACGCTCCGGCTTAATTGTCTCCTCGTCGCTCGATATCCCCTCTCCATCGGGAGATAGATCTAGATGATCATCATCCATACTGGCAGCCCCATTGTCTTTCTCCGGGGAAGGCAAGCTCATCGAGACGTCCACATCGGGCGCATGACTTCAAATACGATCGCTACTTCTTGTATTGCTTTGCGCCGTAGCTTTAAGACGTATTGGCTTCACGATCTCGTAGCTATCGAGACCACCGTTACAGCTGCGTACTATACGTAGTGGGCTTGAAGCTTTGGGTAAGTATTAACTCTATGGCTCTGTCGGACGCGGAAAGTTAGACGGTGATTATCGGTACAAAATCGCGGGGTGGAGGACCGTAGAGCGGACGTGTTTCCCTTTAACCTGTCTGTAGGAGTAGAGGAGGAAGTGAAGTGGTACAAGTATTTTATTAGACGCTATTATTGCAGCACCTCTCGAATCCATTCATCTACCTAAAGTCGAGGTACCTAGCTCAGCCTTACTATTAGCAGGCATAGTGAATGTACAGTAGGAACAGGGGCTGCTGAGCTCAGTGAGGAACATCACCAATCATAAGCGATGGCCCACTAAAAAGCGCTAAATGATAAGCACTGCATGAGCCAACAAGGACGGGGGTCACAGGTGTGTAATCGATATCTTAGCTCATTTGACATCAACTTAGCCTTGCAAAAAGGGTACATTTTCATTTAGTACGTTATGTACCTAACATTCTTCTTCTATCCATTATTTATTACATATCATCACACTTCAAAGATCCCAAGTCTTAATTCGTTGCACATTCAAATAGTAAATAGTAAACCCCTTTCATTAGTTTCACCATGTCGTCCGTAGGGCCTCAATTACCACCGCACCTTTCCAAGCGCAAGCGTACTCCAGAAGATGAATCAGCAGACTCTCCTGCCGCAAAGCTACAAGCTACGGAACAAGCACAAACCAACCAGGACGAAATAGATCTCGACAGTAATGATGATGATGATGATGGCTATGGTCCACCTACTCCTCAGCCAGCAGCGAAAGCATCTATAGGACCTACCTTACCGCCCCCAAACACAGATGAGATCAAATTAGACGACAGCGACAACGATGACATCGGTCCATCCGCCCCACCGCCACCCACGAATACTCGACCATCTATAGGACCTACTCTTCCACCCAAAAACCAAGATGAAATCCAATTAGACGACGAAAACAGCTCTTCCGACGACGAGGCCGGACCAGCACCACCTCCAGCCCCCCCATCCGCAAAACGCGTCCACGGCCCCGCGCCTCCACCCGCCCCTCTCTCCGAGCGACCAACCACATCCGCCAACTCAGACTCGGACGACGATGACGACGATGACTACGGCCCTGCCCTCCCAACGTCAATCTCCCACATCCAGCGACAAACCCAAGCCCGCGCCGCCGAAGAAGCCGCTCGCGCAGCCGAAGCAGCCGCCGGCCCCCAGCGCGACGACTGGATGCTCGCGCCCCCAACCGCAAGCGGATACCGCGCGCCAGACCCAACCAAGCTCAAAAACCGGCGTTTCGCAAGCGGTCCGCGAACGGCGTCCAGCGCCGCGCCCGGCAACGAAATCAGCAGCATATGGACGGAGACTCCCGAGCAGAAGCGCAAGCGCCTCGAGAACGCCGTTCTCGGGCGCACAGACGACGCCGCGACGCAGACGCGGACCACGAGCAGCGGCCGCGGTGCGGGTGCGGGCAGCAGTACAGCCGCCGCAGACGCTCCGTTATCGAAAGAAGCCCAAGAGCAGCAGGACCGCGTGCGCAGCTACACCGAGGCGACGCGCGGCCGCAGCCTATACGAAGAACACCAGGCGTCGCGGCAAGGGCGCAAGCTACAGACCGAGGAGGAGGAAGACGATCCGAGCAAGCGCGCCTTCGACCGCGAGAAGGACATGAAGCTCGGCGGGCGCATCGGCACCGCGCAGCGCCGGGAGTTGCTGAATCGCGCTGCCGATTTCGGCGGGAGGTTTGCGAAGGGGAAGTACCTCTAGGGGTCGTCTGGACATGATTAGGTACCTACCTACCTAGGTATAGAGTATGGAATCTAGGGAAATACCTGAAGTGAGATGTGAAAGAGATAGAGGGACGGAGAATAGGACTAGATTTTTAAGTCGAATTATGAAGATACCCATATCCACAAACTAAGAGGGTCGAGACAACGAGATTTTTCATGTATAGAATTGCATCTAAGCCAGCTTGTACTATAAAAACTATGATACAACAATACAGTCAAGGCCTAATCTGCCACGAAGCAATGTACGAATATGAATATATCCATTCATTGCAATCTGCTTTCTAGCATTGCTCTATTCCTAGCTCGCGTATTTGCTAGCTAACAGAGGTAGATAAGTATATGCATACAAGGCTTACGCAGGGAGTCCTCCTATTTCGACAACACTCCCTCTCTCTCCTTTACTCCTTTGGCTCTGGGGGACACTAGAAAAAGAGAATAGCAAATCCTTTTGCTTCCCTACAACGATAAGATACATATCTACCCTCAACTAGAACTCCTCAAAAGGAAGGGGGAAACCCTGATGTATATACTGGGAGAATACCTCGGAACACCGCCTACTCCCGCGAACAAATGCATTGCGATACCCGACCATGTTTCTCGGTCCGTCGCCCTCGAAAGTTCGGGGTGCCGGCCAGGATCAACCTCGAACAAAAACCTAAAAGTAATGATGAAAGTCACAGGTTTTCCCTCCGTTCGCAACACAAACTCCTCAGTAGTTTCGTGCCCTCCGGTCCTCTACCGTATAGCCTCGGCGAATCACTCCGGGTCGGCAGGTAAGCTGGGCGATGTGCTGATCTTCTAGCGACTAGTTGTTGTCGTAGTTGGAAAATGAAACTTATAGAAAGCAGATACAGGGGTATGAGGATTCATTTCGCAACGTCGTATACCGTATACAGGATATGGTTGGAAAGACCATGAAACAATGCAATATTTATATATTCCTTGGATTAAGCCGATGTCTATGGATATTAAATTCCTCAGTTGACCGCAGTCGTTGACGGTCGTACACCCGCTTCCAATTGTGATGGTGTAGTGTTCGCCCCGCCATTGGCACCAGAAGCTGTCACCCCGCTTGCATCGGGGGCTTGCCCGTTACGGTCCCTCCGCATCAGCTCATTCAGTCGGAATGGTGGGAAACGACCGCGAACTCTTGAAAAAATCCCGGCGTTCTCCGCTGCGGCTGGCTGAGGCTCAGGCTGGGGGTTATGTCGACGATGATGATCTCGTGGGTGTTCTGAGCGATTTCTCTCCCATATCCGTGGTTGCCGGCTGTAATTCGCCGAATCCGAACCGACACCTCCGAAGCGACCCGCAATCATACCACGCGGAGCCCCCCGGAAGTTACTCCATGATGTGAATGTGCGCTGCGGAGACCTCGGCATATTCATTCGACCATTGTTTCGGGTCGGGTCGGCATTGTGAGATGTAGGATTTGCCGGATCACCGTCTGTAGGAGGCGGGCGTGGCTTGGGTGTATAGTAATCTGCCTTACAGAGGGGACACGACGCTCTCCGGTTGGTCAACCAAGGGTCGATACAAACAGCGTGGAACGCATGGCCGCAAGTCAATCCACGAATATCGTCGTTGTCTTCGAGTGTGTCGATACAGATTGCGCACGTATCGCCCTGAGTACCTACCAGTTCGGGAGGCAGAGCAGCGTCTATATGTTCGTCATCATCATCCTCTTCGTCAATACTCGCACGATGATCATGGTCTTTCATATTTATACTTTCCGCGGTTTGCGCATGGGTAAGTTTGTTGTCGCCAGCTTGGTTACTGTCGGGCGTGGTGTCCTGGCTCTCTTGGCTGGCGTGCGACCTTTCTCGATCCGTAGGTTTTGAGACAGCGCTGGGATCAGTGTGATCTTCATTCGATTCTTGTTCTTTGGACGAAATTTCCGGCACGATACCTTCAACGCTCCTTACGCTGTTGGCGCGGCTAGGCGGGGCAGAGACACCACCAGCAGTAGGCAACCCTTCGCTTGCACGGACTGAGACCCAAGCCTTATATTTCATCATGGGAAATTTATCGTTGACTTCATCCATCGTCATCAACTTCTTTTCTCGACGTCGACGATGTGGTCTGGCGGGCATGTTCTCGAGGTTGATAGGTTCTCCATTTTCATCCAATCCTCGCAGCTGTCGATTGCGTGCATTGTAACGAAAGCAGTATTTGACACCAACGATAATCCTATCCCAAATGTTAGATTGTAAGGTAGCAGCCGACGGCTATGCCGCTGGATATGGCTCACCAAAGGTTGGTAAAAACGACACCAAACCCCAAGGCTACAAAGAATAGTAGAGGGGAATTAGTCGACTGGCCACCATTATTCTGATCGCCATTGTTGGTATTACCCGTAGAAGGCTCTGGAGTCGCGGGCGGCGAGGCTGCTGATGGCGTAGGAGTGCCAGACGCAGAACTAAAGACGGAGGACGTCGGGTCCGGTGACGAGGCGGCCTGTCGAACTTGATGTTCAATCGCCCTTGCGACAAAATGAGCGCCACCCGCCAAGACCTGATTGAAATCAGCCATCTTCGCAAACAAGATGGCTACAATTGAAACAAATATCGGAACAGCCGATTAATCGTCAAGCGAGGGGGTCATCGGCGAAAGGCCTCGACAAAGAATCGTATCAACACGGTCGTATACTGAGCAGAGATGCCATTTACTGTCAAATCGCCGAGTGGGGAATTGAATTGAATCACGATCTACGTCCTCTTTATTTTTTCTTCGCGATTGTGTCTTCGAGAAGGGAAAAAGGAAAATAGCAAAATAGCAAATGATGCCGATCGTCGCAATATCCGCGGGCGGGAGTGCCAAGGTACGGGTGAAGTTGGAAGTTGGCAGAGGATTAGAATAACTAGTGGAATAGTGATCAAAGTTGTAATATACGTTATTAGCTTAGGCCTTCAGCCAAGGAGACAAGGGTGGAGAAAGAGGTGCGACCATAAAAAGGACAAGGAAACTTGGTGGATGGAGAAGCGCATAAGAAGGAAGGATTTGGGGGTAGAAAGTCTGACTGTTTTAGTCCGTCAGGTCCTGTGATATGTAAACTCGCAGCTGCGCAAGCAGCCAACTTTGAGACGGAAGTGGGAAGTGGCAGACGCTGCAGATGCTGCAGACGGTCCTTATCGGGGCTGGACGGGCTGGGCTTGCTGGGGCGGTTTTCGGTTTTGAACGCTTGGCTTCACTGATAGGTGGTGGTGGAACCGCAATTACCCAATCAAAAGGTTAATCTCAGTTAGGTACTTTAGTGTAGGAGCAGGAGCAAGAGCACTCACGTCTAAGCCAGACAAGGAAATAGAGACGCAGCTTAAGTTGACCCGTTTCGGCTCCTGATTTTAGACCTTGAATGAGATGTATTGTTGTCTAAACTTGTCATTCAACCTAATGTTTGTCAAATCTACAAAGTACAAACATAATCCAGTCAGTGGCGCACATCCGACGACGACACCTAAGCAAATAATGATTTTACGCAAAGTACCTAAGTTTCTTACATAGACCCTCGTATGCATGTTGTCTTATTACATCATGAACCATTCACAGTAATCGAAGTGGGAGCACAGGACAAATGATCCACAATGTGACTTGCAGAGACCCAGGGTTGTTGAGACTGTTATTGGTGTAATTTACTAGCACAATCAATATACACTAGTTAGTATTAAGATTAAGTTTTAAACTGAACAGCATCAAAACGTAAAACGGTTAGTAACTATCGTTTACAACATCGTTTAGTTATCTGATAAGAAAGGCTAGACTTGATTGCTGTTTCAGAACCTCGAAATTAAACCAGATCATACAAGCCTTTTCAAACCATACGGTTTCGGTGATAGTGGCGGTTTTCAATCTCCTTATGTATGGGAGTATGGACTTTACATTCCAAAACATATTATTGTTAGTTGCGCAGGTATTCTAGATCTCCAGAGAGATGTTAGATGGGCGCTTAAGATACAGCCTGATGTATAATACCTACACCCTCTTGTCCAACTAACATTCTGAACTAATATAGCGCAAGTCTATTCTACTATGTACACAATCTCTTGCGCCGCCGTCGCACTTATACATGGACACCTAACGCGAAAAGAGAACCTGAATAGAAAGAAACAAAGAAAGCGATCTCGGCAGCTCAGGCGGATTAGTGCGCTACCGCATGATACAGAATAGCATATTATTGCTGCACTTAATTCCTCCCTATCGAATTATCGTATACATAGCAACACATTTATCTCACGTATATTTATACTACATATGCCCCCAAGATAGTTCGTCGGTTGTCAGTCATACCCTGGAGCTGCATGTCTGCATCGACCTTTGGGATCCCAATACTGCCGCTTTCTTAACCTAGTTAGTGGATATCGGAATCTAAATAAGGAAGTACAGATCTATCTAAGACTTCTCAATACTACGTGAGCGTGGCAGAGCCCAAATCATGCATTCGGGAATGATGCCACAATGATACAGTAAGATACATCCTTCCAGGCCTTCTTAAAGGGAACATCGACAGGCTAGGACGACAGGCTAAGACGACAAGCGTCGAATAGCATCGCATCCAACGAAGATAAGAAAGCTAGTTTATCAACACAGCTCCCAGCTGAACCCACTGATAACTCATCACTGCCCACAGACATTCGAAATGATCAATGCACTGCGTCAAGAAGAGACACGAATTACGTCTTCATGTTACTCCTGACTTCATCCAAAGTTCTAGGCTTGGCGCGGGCTTTTGCGTTGCTAGCAGCTACTTAACTTAATAGTGAGCATTAAAGGTTTACTTCAACATGATTCGTTGTTTGGATGACTCCGGCTTGAATTCCAATTGAATTCAAATCGGGTACCATGTGCTTCGTGGCTGGCTGTTAGCGAACACGCGATAATGTCGTTCTAGTAATTCTCGGCCATCTTTATTGCGCCGATCGGATGCGGCTGCTGTCGCCGCTCCACGAATCATAGGTACGGTACCCGGCCAGCCTCAAACACATACCCCTTTACATGTAGAAAGGGCAGTGCCTCTTTGCTGGTGCCCAGAACTTATCACGGCTGGCCGATTCGTGCCAAGTATATGGTGTGTTTATTTGTCAACGGCTAAACCAATAGCACGTAGGGTAGCAACCGAAAAGCAATAAGGCTGATGTTAGTGCCAAGAATATCGTGGACGGAAACGAGAAGTTAGAAGTCGTAAGACCACTCTGTCTAAGCTAATGCACTTGGGTATCTTGGTGATATGTTCGAAGTAATTACATAGTAGCTATACATAGGTAAACTCTACTCCTTGTAAATTAGGACCGTTTCCCCATCATTCCGTAATCAAATACCGTCGAGTTTTATTCACCGACATTAATCGTAAACGGCCACCTTCTATTATTGTTAATACTATAGGTTTCATTAAAGGTGGATTGGCGGGGAGAACAATAACATTGGTTTGTTAAGGTCGTATAGGTCGGCCATGAGGTCATTCTCGACAACAGGCGATTAATGTCGATCTTCTAAGGAGCTAATGCAGGATAGCCGCTTAAGTATCACATAGTGCGACTCGCATCAAACAAGGCCTATTATGTGATTCTTCTAATCTGAATAGAGAGTCTATGTATCGTGTCTGGGAAGTATTTATTAATTGTATGTAGGGAGAAGAAATTAGGGACATAAAGGGAGTAACAAAGTAACGACAAGGGAATACCTTCCCCCAGATTATAATGTTACCAGAGGTTCGATACCAAACCCCACTAAGTCGATTCTTCTTAGGCCCCACTAGCCCCGCGACCGTAAAACCTTTTGTTATGGAAATACATATGCATGTATAGTCGATCGTGGCAGCTGACTGGCTGTTGTACTGTACTTTCCTAAATCCGGTAGACTAGTACGGAGGGAAGTGCTATCCCTTCCATATCTCTTCCGAGTTTCACCACCGGCTACCGTGTACCCGAACCCGATCATTTTCTCATCTACACCCACCTACATACAATTAGGTACACTACCTAATCTAAGCTTACTGAGATACTACCTAAGTAAACTACCCGCTTTTGGTATTCTCGTCATCGCCTACCTATCACCTCATTCACGCCTCTCCCTGCGTTGTTAGGTCAATGGCGCCAACACAACTTCCGGCTTCCGGAAACCCTCTGTAAGTCTAAGGCCGTGGCTGAGCAGGCCTCGTCAGCCGTACCCGGCCTTCCGGAACTACCTTACTGATCAGCTGGAATTACTAGGGTTTTCTTTGATGTTACGCTCGGAGGTAAGCGTTTCCGAATCTATTCCCGCCCATGCTTTCTTCCCAGCAGCAGGCCAAGACCTGAGTCTATAGTATCGCTTCCGTCGTAAAAAGATATCACGTGATCATATTGTCTACCTCATTAGATATTCACGTAGGGCTACGAGGCTTTCTTCATATTATTGCTTTGTCATAACGTACATTATCACCGGTTCTGATCAGTAGCAGGTGAACCCCTCGGGCGGATCACCTTTGAGCTCTTCAAGGATACTGTCCCTCGTACCGCGGAAAACTTTCGCCAGTTCTGCACCGGCGAGTCCAAGAATAGTCGGGGCCAGAGTCAGGGTTACAAGGGAAGCAAGTTCCACAGAATCGTACGTCTTCTACATCTGTGATCAAGATAATGGTACACTAACGAGTCACAGATTAGCAACTTTATGATTCAAGGCGGAGACTTTCTCAACGGCGATGGCACTGGCAGTACAGTAAGTTTGCTCGAGAGGCGCTGGCAGATGCAAACGCTAATCTCCCTTCTAAGTGTATCTACGGCACCAAGCAGTTTCAAGATGAAAATTTCGACTTGAAACATACCCAGAAGGGACTTCTCTCCATGGCTGTAAGTCGTCCTACCTTATCTTCCCCTATCCGTACTAACGGTAGGTCAGAACTCGGGCCCGCACACCAATGGGTCCCAGTTCTTCATTACTACTGTGCCTACTCCTCACCTTGACGGGAAACATGTTGTCTTTGGAAAAGTCGTCGACGGCCTCGACGTAGTCGAAAAGATAGAAAGAACGAAGACTGGCAGGCGTGGACGGGATATACCAGACATGGACGTGGTCATTGCCCAGTGCGGTGAAATGTAACAGTCGCTATCTAGGATAATAAGAGCCCCTGTGTTTCCATAACACCTTAAATATTTAATAGTCACAGCAAATAAGTATTCTCTAGTGCATACCTAAATTATAGTAACACTGATGGTCTGTTGACGTAACGTATTGTCTGTCTATTTATTTGATTGGGACCTCTGCGGAATAAATATAGCTCGTGGTGAACGAAAAGACAGCATCAGTCTTCATATTGATATATTGATATACTATTCTATAAGGCCAGTAGAATAGGTATTGACCAATACCTCTAAAATGAATACTTCAATAGTCATGGTACCCTTCATTGTGACGTTTTCCTTCAGTGCGTCGTACCTGAATATTATCCAACCGTTGCTATACCTATGCGTATTTTCGTGAATTCAGATATCCCAAAATTAGCTCACGGTATCTTCTGTTTCTAACTGTTCTCTACTTTCTAGTTACGCATAGGAGGTTACAAAACCTTTTTTGGCTTTTATAAGATAACAGTTGTCTTCTGTACTAATTCTCAACACTTGAAAAATTCACATCCGCACCAGATTTAGAGATTTATATTTGAAGTTGTTGGTATTCTCAAGTGGTAAAGAAGGTAAAGAAGCGCATTGCTTTTGTAAAAAGTTCTAAGTGTAACAGTAAAGACTCCAGCCGGCCTTGATGTTAGGCTACCATAATATAACCCTCGAGTAGGTATGCCTCGTTTTCGTGGTCTACCATGCAATACAATATCCGAGCTCCTTTAAGGTATTGCCTAGGTAGGTAGATAACCTAGTCGCGTCAGAAGGTTCCTCTCGCTACAGAATATATGTTAGGCTGCCTCCGGAATCGGAAGCCATTGCTCTCTTTTTCGACTAGCCATCTAGGCTGTTCGTTATTAAGAACTAGGCTCTCTTGACCCATCGCGTCATATCTAATAAAGAAATGGTCCAGACAAGAGCTCTTTAGAATACCCAGGACATCAGCTCCACCGCTCCAAGTCATTGAATGAAGACCCAGGTACTTAAAGACAGCCGGATTACAACCATTTAAAAATCGGCTTAGACATCCCGTGTGAAAGTAACAATATCTCAGCTCTACTTTCTTCAGGCTCGGCCAATCTCTTCGCGGAATCATTTGATCAAAAAGACATTCCATTGTCACTGAGAAGTAATTTATGTAGATCTCTTCGATATTTGAATTATTCAACGCAGCTAAGATATAATGGTATGTTAGCGTCCATGGTGGCCGACGGTGGATGCTGTTGCACGCATATGTGAACGTCCTCAGGCTCTGCATTGCGGCCGTTAAATCGGCCGAGCGCTCTTGGCTTGGTACATTTATTTCTGGCCTATATAATGCAGCGGCGATCCGAAGGCTGGTGAGCTGGACCCTAAGTTCACGGAGTGCTAGTGGTAGATCAAAAACGATCTCGCAAGGTGGCGATGCTGGTCTGTAATCGTCTCCTTCCTTCCATGATAATGGTGAGACCAACATGTTCATTATTTTATCATGTTCCATCAAATCAGAGATGGAAGTGTATTCGTAGCGGGACTCAGGGATGTCGTAGAATTCTAGTTGTCGGACACCAGACATTCTGGCTATTCCCTCAGCCACATGCCGACTAAAACGTCGTTGCTCCCGCAGAAGTTCCTGCTCTTCGTAAAGTGATCGGTATATGTCGTAGCCCGACCGAGCCATGCGCTCGAACAGCCCCTCATCGTTACTTTGCCCTAGATGTTGCCATGCCTCAGCTATCTTTAACCCTTGGTGGCATTCTTCGCGCATTCGGTTTAAGGAGATCTCCGTGTACAGTTCATAATCTCTATTTATTATTGATTCCAAGGCACGAACGATATCCCTTATCCTTTGCGCTTGATGAATTCCATAGGTACTCAGGTTTTCAGCTAAGGAACCACTATGGTAGTGTAGTAAGATACGTATTGACCGCACCCCGCGGGCTATGAGAGGATGTTTCGATATATCCTGGAATCGTTGAACGGAACGTAAGTTTATTTCGACGTTGACGGAATCCAGAAGCAGATGGGAGCTGACGCTGCAGAATTTTTTGCAAGTGAGACGCACATTCACGATATTCCGATTTTTGTAGATACGCGTGTTCCTCATGTTGGGATCCTGATAAAAGTTTTTGAACTCCTCGAATATCATTAAGAGTACCTCGCCAGGGAGATCGAGAATTCCTGAATGTTTGGTAGCCGACTCCATGTTTTGGGTAAGTTGTTTGACTTTTTCCGGAAAAATAACCAAGACGATAATACGAGTACCTGAGACCTAGGTAGTTAAGAGGCTGCTGTCAAGTAGAGTATGAGATATCTTAACGAGGACATATAGATGAAGAGACTCTATATGAATCAGGATTTGGGTCTCTTGCCTTTACTCATGAAGAAGCTTATCCTGGCGTAATTTCCTTATAAGGTACCTTCTATCTATGGTACCTAACTTAACTTTAACGCTGTCGCGACTGCTTCAACCTCTAGGGCCAGAATCTTATGACACACATACATACATATACAGAGGTATACATATTATGTGTCCCTTGTACGTGGGTACTCTAAACCTGCACTGGTACCTGACCTATTTGGGATATAGGTGCGTACCTACCTGGTACCTAAGGTTCTACTATGGTGGAAGCTACATACATGTAAGTACGGGAAGTATGTCCTCTTTGTTTCGGATAGGTACCTAGGTAACTACCCCATCTGGAATGCTATTAGTACGATTATCAATTCGGTGGTTGTTCTTTCAATTAGTCTTAATGTCCAAAAGCGACACCTGACCCCTTTTGAAAGCAATCTAGGTAGCTTTAAGTCGTGCTTTCGCTACTTCACCTTCTTTATTTTGATTCTTCGAAACTCACATTGACTACCTCTCAAGATGAGTTACCATCCTATATTTGATACCATCGCGGTTGTTTTTCTCGCACCAGTCGTTATCGGGTTTACATCCCCTTCATCACCACTGCGAGGAATCTCCTTATTTGCCTTTGCCTATTTAACGTTTCATTGTCTTTCAAGCTGCCTAGAGTATATCAAAAGAAGCGCTTGGGCTGCGGCTTTAGGAGGATATACACTTTTCTCATTTTTGCATTACCTAGACGTTGCTATACTCAGTGGTTGGAGCTTCGACGCTCGGGGTCCTACCAATGACTTAATAAATCGAAATGCAGGGGTGGGAAATTCAAAGCAATACCCAAATTCGAGGAGATTACACCGATTGAACATAATATCTCGCTTGAAGTTCGGCTTCTCAACTTTCTTCTCATGGCGTTTTGTGAATACACCGTACCAGGTCAGGAACGTGCCCCGGCTAGACAAAAGTTTGTATTCGTCTAGTCGCTTTCTTTTCTACACTGGCTGGACGATACTTGCTTGCTATCTAGTATTAGATGCAATGGACTCTTTGCGAGACAAGAATATTACTACGAAGTTGTCTTTCATAGATAAAATCAACCCGTTTTCTAGAACTGAGGAGGTCTCGCTTAGGGAGAGATACTTCGCTACCATTGGACTCGGTGTAAGCCTAATATCATTCCAGCGTGGAGTATACGCGCTCGCGTCCTTTATCTGTGTGGCTATAGGCCTAAGCTCCCCCTGGGATTGGCCCCCTTTTAACGGACCTATCTTGACGTCGTTTAGTTTAAGACACGTTTGGAGGTATGTGTCTAAGCCTTGAGCCCGTTATCAATGAGTTAACCAGTATCTAGCATATTCTGGCCCCAGGCTAACGGCCATTGGTTGCATGCATTGGCAAATTACGTCGTGTATAGCATCTTCCGCCTACGAAAAAGTGGTAGGCTGGTTCGGTATCTGCGTATATGCCTGATATTTGCTATTTCTGGAGCCATCCATATTGCCATTGACATCGCGTCAGGTACGTTACCACACACAAACCATTGCATTACTTGAGAAAAATGACTAAGAAGGGTGGATATAGGAATTCCGGCTTCTAAATCTGGCGCATTACGTTTCTTCCTCGTCCAGCCATTGGGTCTTTTTATTGAAGATATAATCAGCGTCGTGCCTGGCATTGTCCTACTGCCGCAGATCGTGCAACATTTCTTAAGCTTCATTTGGTTAAGTTTGTGGATGACATGGACAGCACCTGGTTATGTATACCCGATCATTTATAAAAGTGCATCAGGTGGCGGGTTGGTGCCTTTTAGTATTATAGGCTATCTTAAGCAAAACTTTTAGCAAATATCCCAGGGAAGATTCTCACTCTCGTTTATAGACACAATAGCCCTATTGGAGGGTTTATAATTGTATAACAATATTGTTTAGGTGATATTCCATACATACGGTTAGATTATTTTGAAATTTCTAGGTTAGAGACCTTCAAAGCCTCTAAACTCTACCTAAACTCTAACTAATTTCTCCATATTTCTTTGGCAATCAAGACGAGGTGACCTAACTAGAAATGTACAATAAGGATGTCTTTTCGCTAGAGCGTAGTCTCCCTATACGTCTGTGTATAAGCTATGGGCAAGATCAGGTAAGATTCGACCCCCATCCCCTCTAACTTCTTCTCATCCATCTTCTTACTCTGAGTTAGGTATATAATCCACTGATTGGCTGTGTTATACGCCGATTTATAGGTAGTTCGTATGTTCCCACTCACTTAAACTACCTAGTCATCACCAGGCGTTGCTAGGCTGAAGGCATCCCCAAAAGGAAGCAGATCCAAACTACTCCTAGTCAAGATCGAGAGTTCCGTGCCTGGAAATACAAACCGCGCAGTGGAAGAAATTAAGGCTGCGGGTATTAGACTGCTCTTAATTAGATTGCCATGTAAGACATTGCATTTCCACGTACAGGACGGGGATATATGGTGGTTAACTCATTATAGGGCTGTATACTGCGGTACTAAGTAGCTTACTGTCAGGATTAATGCCCGGTGAGGTTAGTCATACACAGAGTAGCCTTGCCTCCTCAATAGCCTCAACAATACGAGGTTGCAAGCAAAATTCTCGCAATAGGCAACGCTTATAAGTCTGATTCGAGTAGACCCCTTGGCGTGTGTGGTGCGTATGTCTACGTCTCCGTAATCTATTACCTTGACGCGTTTTTTTGCCAGCGACGATGTAGTCGCCTGGTGGAGCAAACCTAAAGTTGATAAATCTGGAGATTTGATTAAAGACGTGTATAGTAGTCCCTGAATCTAATATCGCTGAGTCTTTCAACGGGTATTGACTGATGTTAAACGCCGTGTTTGGTACTGACATCACGAAGGAGGCGCCGACTTGTGAGTTTGCTATCTGGTGGTTTAATTAACTATCCTCTCTTTTGGTGTTTTGCTGTTGATCCTCCCTTTTCAGGGTTTCGACCCTGGTGGCCAGATCAGGGTTATTTTTCAGGTTGATATTTACTAGGATGGTGAGTCCCTTATGACCCCTAAAATAGTCAGGTCGTTTTGACTCAAAGACGTAAAAGCACTCTTCGAGATCGTGACGCCCATGACACGCCTCACACTCCTTGTTGTTGCCTGTGTTGGGGCGTGGTCTTGCAGGTCGTTGAGGGCTAGTCTCAGCCCTCTTACGCTTATTGGAGCTACCCTGCCTTTTCTTAGGGTTCCTAGGGGGTTGTAAAGACCTCCCTTGGCGACTTGAATCAGTCTCTTGATCTGTATTTTCACCCTTATCAGTGCCGTAAGTTGGTCCAAAAATACCTCTATGCAGCTTACCTTTTTGTTTATTGAGTTCGAATATCTGTATATGTCGTCGTAGCGCTATCGACACCTCATTATACTGTAGGGTCTTGTTGAGAATGCTCTTTTCGAGGATGATGCTCAGGGGTACTACCCATTCAGGGATTACGGGTTCCAAGGCTCGTGTGAACGCATAAAACCACTCCTCGGGGTCGCTAACCGCCGCTAGTCCTTGTTGTTTTGCCCGTAAGAAGGCAATCTCCCAGGTAGATATCCAGCTATTCCAGGCTTTTGGGGCTTTTGTAAGCGGTGCTATAGCCTTATTATACTCCTCCCGGGCCTCGTTTTTTAACACGTATATGTCACGAGGGGGGTCCGTAGTCTTAGCTGCCACCTCAACATACCCCCTTTGATACAGTGTAATCGTCGATAGAGCGCTTTCGGCCTTCTTGAATCATTTCGTCTATTGACTGGGAAGGTCTTATAAGCTCAGCATCAGGCGTCACGTGCCTCGAATCGTGTACGTTTATTGAAGAGCTTGACCTCGTCGTCATTCTCGTTGTTGTTTGTTGATTTATAGTAAGTTCTGGTCGTTTTGCCCTAAGTGCCCTGAGTTTACGAAGGGGTATTGTGTCGCTATTTTTTTTAATTGTTTTTGTATGGAATCGACTCCGCTTTGTCCCCGAGTCTATTTACGAGGGTAGAAAGGCGTCAAAAAAGCTGGCGCGCCTCTAGGTTACTAATAAAAATTTACGGAAACGCTTGCACTCGCAAGCTCGCGCGGGCGTTTCGCGTTTCCACGTGCTCGCAGGCTCGCAAGTGGGATCTTTCCGAAGTCATGAGCGCGGCCTTATCTTAGGTATTTCGCGATGCATTTCGCAATGTATTAAGGTTCCTCCTTATCAGTTTCTTACGTATTTTAAAACAAGTTTGAGCGCAATATTCCTTGGGAAAGATGAGAATACCGCAACTTTAAGGGGAGGGTGACTGATATGTTTTGGCATCGCCCCTTTTTGGACATTCAAAATTTTACGTTAATTCGTCTATCACAACATCTGTCCTTTTGCCTATCTAAATAGTAACTTTTTCGATAGTCTGTCCCTTGAATCCCTCTAGGCCTTCGCCTCCCTATGTATTCTGTTAGATTATTTCTATGGTCTTGATATGTATGGAGACTTACGTAGCTCGTGAGTGGGGAAACCTCGAGACCCCCATCAGCATCTCCGTTCTTGACGGTTGCGCCAACGGCTTCAACCCACCGTCGACCTTGCTCTTTGATGTGTCTGCGGCTGGTTGTAGGGCTGTCCTCAGGCTCCTTCTCGAATGACCCGTCAGCCTTTTGGGCTGGGTCTGCATTCTTTAGCGGGGAGAACTCTTCTTCACGCTTGACCTCGAAGCAAGCAAATTCGTTCAAGTTTAGCCACTTGAAGTTGTCGAAGACAAATTGCTCTAGCTTGATGCCGTTGGGCGTTTTAGGATCTACAGCCTCGCCCTTCTCTGTGTCGAAGAAGGGAATCTTCTTTCGGGCAACGTGCGGTGGCAAGCTGTTCACAGCATCTCCCATGCTGTCCAAATATTCGAATGAGTAATAGTGGTTGACGATGTTGGCGGCGCGGAACTTGAGGATGCTGGGCTGCTTGGGGTCCATTGCTTGGCGGGTGGCATCGTCAACTTCCGAGTATTCGACCACGTCAGGCTTGCCATTCTTCTGGAGAATGAGACCGACCGACTCCTTGGCATCTCGCTTCCTCACAACCTTAGTGGCAATCTTGACCTTCTTTTCGGCGGCAAATCCAATGAAGATCGGATCCGCAACCCTGGCCAGGCAGTTGTCAACACAGTACGCATGGACATGCTTGATATTGGGTCGCATCTTTTCGAGAACCCCTTCGTCTTGTAGAGCCTTGTATAGGCCACCGTTGCCGTCGGGGGCAACTGCAAGTTTCCCCTTGCTCGCGAGCATGAATTTTCCGTCATTCGTGATGCAAGGGAGCACACCTTGCTCGAAGATGGTCACGTTATTGGGGTCGAGGCCAAAATAAGGCTCGCCCTTGACTCGGTTTGCGTTCTCCTCGGCGCTAAGCTCGTCGAGCTTTTCCTTCTTGAAGAACTTCTCAGTCGGCCCACGTGTGGGACCACTGGTCATGATAAACCATGGAATTACGGCCTTGCTAGGGTCTGCGGCCCGCGCAGCGGCCAGCTTTTGGATTTTCAGGATTCGTTCGGCTTGAATCTGGAAGAGGGATTTATGGGAAGGAAGTTTGATATCGAAGGCACCTTTTGGGGCCTTGCTTCCCAGGCGGGTACCCTGACCGCCAGCCAGTAAAACCACGGCAACCTCACCCTTCCCAATCAGATCTAGACCGAGATCATACCACCTTTGAATATCCTCCGGCTTCGAATCGTAAATGCTAGCGGTTGCCGACTCGGGAAGTGGCTCAAGGACGGTCTGTCCCTCTTCTGTTGGTGGGTTTAGAGCAAGGTCTCGTAGCTTCTGAACTCTGGCGGGGTCGATCTTCTGGAGCTGTTCGAAGAAAGCCTTTTGCTCGGGCTGGCTTAGGGAATCGAAATACGTGAACACGTGGCCTTGGCCGGCCTTTTCGTATACGGACTTGAGGTTCTGGACCTCGGTGGGAGTGAATTCTGGCATGGTGCTCTTAAGTGGTACTAGAAGTCGTAAGGATGAATAAAGGTTAATAGAAAAAGAGGAAAGCGGGTAGGAAATATACCAATCGCTTGCCAAAAAACAACCTAGAATTGTAAAGCTAGTGCTGACTTTATGGAAGAAGCAGATGCTTGAAGTTGAAGAGTCGAGGAAAAAGAAGAACAAGTACCTTAGGTAAATACGTAAGGGATCCCCCTAGCTGAGGGGCAGGAACGAGGGATCCCAGTGTATATCTGCATGTACATACATTAGTGTACAATACATTACACTTAACCATCCACTAAAGAAGCTAGATATCCCGTCCTGCCGGCATAACATGCAGACTTAGTGGGGTTGAGGGGAATTTAACAGCCTCAGCTTTTTGCTTTGCCCCTCCATCTTAGCGTGTTAGTGCATTAGTGACACCATCACCTAGCATCTCCTGTTTTTCTTCCGCTCTCCTATTCATCTCCATTATCTGGTTGGATGCTTGTACTTCCTATCTCTCACCTCACCGCTTCGACAAGCCATGCGGCGACGCAGCCACCTCCTATTCGCCACCTTATTCAAGCCAGATTTCGTATAGCCTAGACATTGCATGGTGACCCGTTTACTTTGTGTATCTGCACATGCGCCTGGATTTTTCGAGACAAAATATCTTATCCTACATGAAGACATACGTAATCCATTGAGTTGGTAAAGTGTAAATTGAATTTGGTAGAGACTAGCGGTACCTGACTCGCCGTACCTATCCGATCTGCACGTGTGATCGTAGTTTTGGAATCTCTGGGTCGCGGTTCCTGCAACAATCCCTGACAAGTCTTTCCGATCTGGCGTTCGATACGAGGACCTGGAGTCTTGGGTTAAAATCAACACGAAAGCTTCGTGATGCCATCTGTTCAACTGACATCTACTATGTATACATACTCAAGTCAGTCTTAGACTTATACGAACTTGTCAGATGACAATAACTGCACCAGGTACCTGACGTATTATACATTAGTTACCTAATATTAGTATTATATAATCCGTATTATATCTTTATCGATTACTCATTAATTCAGTAATTGCATAAGACCCTAGCAGATCTACCATGCTCGTACAGCAAGTCAAGATCACTTTCATCGCAGTGGCGATTACCCCGGGAATCCAATTAATACATAGGCCTTAACTGAGTGGCAACATGCATCCGGTATTAACCCTTCTCTTTCCTTTACGTGAAGATTTGCAGTAGTTGAACGTAACTAGACCAAGCTTTCTCTCCTTCAGGGGTCTAGTTATATGAGAACGTAACTATACAAGGTTGAATAATTCAGTCACTCCGGGGAGCAAGTCGCGCAGGCTTATATTCGTCATAAACCGTCGTGATGGTGGCCGAAGAAGATAGTCAAAAGACACGCAATTTACTCGGAGAGACAAGTTTTGAAGGCCGTCTTCAATTGAAGAATTTCATGTTCAAGGGGCCGAGCCAAAGCTCATCGTCTATACCACCACGCCGAAGCCAGAGGCTGCTGACACCTCAGTCTGCCGCCTCATCTCAGAGCTCACCCTCACTATCATCAGAAGCGCCGCCTAAATCGAAGAAGCGCAAAACACGTTCAGGGGTATTAGACGTAGACGAAAGTAGTAGCAGGAGTACACCCCCAGCATCGGCCTTACCCTCTCCAAAAAAGCGATCTCGAGGACCGTCTTCATACGCTCCACCCTCAACATACGCACACTTACCCTTACTCCCAGACGCTATCGCTCCAAACCTATTAATCTTGTTCATCGGCTTGAATCCTGGCCTCCAGACAGCACGTGTCGGGCACGCATACGCGCACCCATCAAACCTCTTCTGGAAACTACTCTACTCGTCCGGGATCACGCCGGTCCGATGTCACGCGTACGAGGACCAGACTATGCCTGCGCGGTACGCGCTCGGCCACACTAACATCGTGGCCCGCCCGTCGCGCAACGGCGCCGAACTGAGTAAAGCCGAGATGGACGAGGGCGTCGCCATCCTCGAGGACAAGTGTCGCAGGTGGCGGCCCGAGGTCGCGTGTATCACGGGCAAGAGTATCTGGGAAAGTGTGTTTCGTGTGCGTCATGGAAGGGCTATGAAGAAGGATGAGTTTAAGTATGGGTGGCAGGAGGAGAGGATGGGTGTTATTGAGGGGAATGGGGAAGAGGAGCCTTGGGAAGGCACGAGGGTGTTTGTAGCAACTAGTACGAGTGGGCTTGCGGCTACGCTGAGGCCGGAGGAAAAGGAGAGGATATGGAAGATTTTGGGAGATTGGTGCGTGAAGAGGCGAAAAGAAAGAGAGAATGCTACTACCGAAGATAGCAAGGATCCTGAAATATCAGATCCGGTATAAAAGGAAGGTTGTCTCCCTGTTCACCATTCTTACTGCTGATGGGGATTACGCTACACAGCGATATATGGCGAATTGTTTTATAGATACCCCTGAATATATATCAAGAAATTATATCTGACTAACAGCTACTGCTACTAGCTGTAACCATAAAATTATCTATTTATAATAAATCACTTAAGAATGGCCATATAACTAAAATGATATTGTTATTTGTCTAGGAGAAACCTCTAACTCTACGTCTGCGGCTATCATAGCTGGCAGATCCAGGAGGCTACTTTCTGCTGGTATACAACATGCAGTAACCGTATGGTCATAAACTTTACCCCCAAACCCGACCCTCTCTTTCTAGACAAAACCGGAACGCCTATAGGGATATCAACCGCCGATTTCGAGGCGCTGCCGCAAATCTTATCTCGTGGGTGTCATGCGTGAAAGAACGTACGAAGTCATATATACAAAAGAAGCGTAGGCTATAAATTAAAAGTGAAACCTTGGTCATTACGAAAGGCATACGATGGCGATTGCCGTCGTCACAACTGGCCACCAGCCTACGGCGCGAGCTAGTGTTTGCAAGCCAGCGCCCGCGTTTGGATCGTCGGTACCACCGGCCGACGTTGTGCCATTGGGTAAAGTGCCGAGGATGTAGATGGTTTTCTCGTGCGTAGTTTCGTTCTCAGCTACCGTAACAAGCGACTTGTTCAGGTTTTCGTAGCTGCCGTCTCCGATGACCGAGTTGAAATATGTCTGGTTGCCATTGTCGTCGCAGCCGCATTCTCCGTAGTAGTCGCATATGCATACGACGGGCTTGGTCTCGTTCTGGTTGGTCGTGGCGTTGTGGTAATAGTAACGGTTTGTGTAGGGATACGCGTATGCGTTGTAGGCGTTGTAGGCCAAGCTCAAGCCTACGAAGCCGAGGGCCCCGATCGCGGCGCCGCCGAGGACGAAAGGGAGGATACCTGAGGGGGTGGCACCGCCGGATTTGTACGGCTGCGTCGCGCCACCGCCATAGTATGACCCGCCTCCGTAATTAGGTCGGACACCGCTTCCAGTCGTTGTCGAACCGCCAGTACTGGACCCTGACGATCCGCGACCGCCGCTAGAAGAGCCTCCGGAGCTACCTGTAATGAGATTGTTAGTATATATGCGTCCCTGACGAATTTACTGCTAAATATAAAATACCAGAGGAACTGGAACCACCGCGACCGCTGGACGAACCTGAAGAGCCACCGCTAGAGCCACCGCTAGAGCCACCACTAGAGCCACCACTACTACCGCCTCTACCACCAGTTCCTCCACCGCCTTTGCGCTTCCATAGGTCCTCGCTCTGCGCAAACGTCTCCGGGTCCCGTTGTTCTATCGGAACATCCGGTGTCGCCACATCTGATGCGACATCTTCAACGTCGTGAATGGCCGCGGCGTTGATGCCTTGGCCAAGGGCGACTAGGCCTAAGAGAAAATGTGAAGTCTTCATGAGTAGTCGCGTTTGTTATGGGTATCAATAGTATCGATCGTAAAACAATTAAGCAATGGGGTCAAAGCTTTCCGATAGGATATTAAGGCACAGCAATGCTTGTATTTAGTTAGATGCCGATGATGGGGGAACCAGATATAAGCAAGAAAAGGCGAAAGGTGAAATATATGTAGAGTGATGACTTTCGATCCTCCTCTTTTGGGCACTCGGGGTCCAAACTGCAAACTGCGGTGCCAAGCAATCTTGGCAACCTACTATACACGATGGTGTCGCAGTTTAGCAACCGGGATGCGCTACAGGTGGCGGGTGTGGCCAAGTTTTAAGTTTCTTTAGCTCAAGGGCACATCATTTCCTCTTTGTCCTCTCGTGACGTCTACTGTTTAAGAGAAAAGAGTTACGCCTTTGTCTAAGCCGCCTGTTCATCACTTCGATGTGTGGATTAATTCACTTCTAGAATTGCTCTAGAAGGCATGTTATTGACTGACTCCTGCAGTAAGAAAGTAATAACATTTCAATAATATCAATAATATGATCAAATCATCAAGGATACCTATTCAATTTATACCTTAGCCTATCATGTGTAAGTATGTAAGTGGTACATGCAACGACTTACAGCAGAACAACCTGATTTGGAATACTTTATCCACGTGCATCTAAGGGCTATGCCACTTATGTAATAACTCTGTCAGGGAGTGTGCAATTTAGGTAAACTACATATGCCCGATCTAAGATGACATCACTTTTCCCAATTGGCAAGATACACTAATTATCTAGGTTACCTAGGTGCACAATAATCTCCGGACCATCTGCTCAGCCTTACAGTTGTCAGCATGAACCTTGACAAAGACTGCAAGATTTGGAAACCAATGGGAAAGCAATACATAGGAAACTAAAGTTAACGCCTCGTATCGCCACCCATTATTGAACACAGCAACATCAGTGTATCAGACTATCAGTGTATCACCCACTTCCGCAAAATTCATCTTGACCAATTGACCATGACGGACCTCCCGGGATCTGATCGAACTCTTCTTGAGAGGCTAAATGCCCTTAAGCCTAGCACCGTCAATCTGAGCCCGTCATCATCAAAGTAAGGCAATTTTGTATAACTTCTATTTTGCTTTATACCTTGTTAGGTATTTACATAGCTTGTTGCATGGTACCCTGAGTTCGCTAAGCGTTTCCAGGTTAGTTGCAGCATCTACTATAGAACCAGCCAAGCCTTTATCCAAAGAAGATGCTCTCACAGAAAGGCTAAAGAGTCTCCGAAACCAAAATGATAGTAATATCCGTACCACTTCCGGCTCAGGGATAAGTCGTAGAGACGACGGGACTATCACTTCGCCATCTTCAAATTCACCACCACAGCCACATCCCAATCCCGAAAGTTCAGGCACGGGCGTAGACGCGGCACAAACTTCATCTGCAGAAGATGTGACCGAAGACGAGGATCCACTCTTCTACACTGACGACCAGACGCTCGAAGAGCTTCTTGCAGACCTCGAATCCGACCAGCAATGGCTCGAGGAGGTACTAGCTGAAGACGAGCATCGCAGGGTAACTGCGCTACTCGAGGAATTGGGAGATGCCGCCAAAACCAGCCAGGATTCAGAAAAGGATCCAGAGACTAAAGGATCTCGCAACGAAAATGAAGGTGAAGACAGTAGCGACGATGACTCCGAGGGTGAACGGATGACTCGTGAAGCCGACGATATTCTCGCCCAGACGGCTGACGAGGTAGAATACGATCAGGCCAATAAGCCTTCGTCTCAGCCTGCTTCTTCACCTACTTCACCAAGCCACACCGTGAAAGAAGGTACCGAAGGCGGTAAGGCAGCAAATGAAAGTACACAAGCACAAGGGTCCAATGAAGGCGACCCCTTTAACTTACCAGCGGTTCCGTCAGATTTCCAGGACCAACACCAACGCGATCATCCCGACGCGTCCCAGGACGACGCCGACTTCGCAGCATCTATCACATCTCGCATGGCTGCGCTCAACGTCGATAGATCCACCGGCCCAGATCTGCCGTCGGTACCAGCAGACATCGATCCTTTAGGCCTCCCTTCGGCGCCCACCTTCGCGCCAGCTGATCGACCCGCGCCGGGGCTCATCAAGCGGTTTGGTTTCACAGACGAGGATCAGAAGACGTGGTGCGTTGTATGTTTAGAGGATGGCGCTATACGTTGCTTGGACTGCGACGGCGACGTCTACTGCGCGAGGTGTTGGAAGGAGATGCACGTTGGTCCTAGCGCAGGGTATGATGAGCGCGGGCACCGCTGGGAGAAGTTCGTCAGACGCTGACGATCCGTGGTTGGTTATTTTACGGTTAGGTTGGATTAACATCGTAGTTTTTGAGTTGCAACTATACCTAGATACCCTGCGCTGTGATCTATACTACCTACCTACCTAGGTACCTTTCCCTTGACGCCATTCCCCGAAAATGAAATAGTATCTGAAAGATCTGCTAACTAGCTGAATGCTTAGCCACGGAGGCCTCGACGGACTTAAGTCGCATTAATTATTCTTACTAAATTCGTTCATGAGGTGATTTATCTCGCAATTATTTCCTTATACGGATAAGCAAGTAGATAATGTAGCTCTTGGCATCAGCAAGCTGGGTACCTAGGTATGTAGCGAGGGTGAGTATGCCTTAACCGCAGTGAATTCTGCCTTACACATCAGGTGTATTAAGTCATCTTAGCTTACGATCTAGGTTGATGAGCTACGCATTGAAGTTGAGTCATATATACACTCGAGGGATGGACAAAACATAGGGATGATGGGTAAACTGGTTCGAACTTTCAAATCCGATAACTAACAGGTAGTATACACTAGAACCCTAAACCCAGTCATAAGATAATTCACTCGACACTCGACACTCGACACTATAGCATAGCCAAACATACCTATTCTTACATAGAGTTCAAAGCATAGTATTTACTAGCGAACAATGCTCGCCAGTCACCCATTTTTACATTCGCCAGAAGTCCTAGAGTAAGCTTCTCCCCAAAACTAAGATGGGCGCAATACCTCTTAATAAGAGAAACCCCCTTAGAACCATCATCTGCTCATTTAGCAAAACAAACATTCACAATGGTACATGCACATATACCGTATACCAGATATATACCAGCAGGAAGAAATATCTTATCCCCTATTTTAACATTCCATACCTAACCTAGCCGTACCATGCCCAATTTGTAGTAGTAGTAGTAGTAGCATAATCTCAGTATTACGACGCCGTCCAGTCCAGTCTGATCCACATTGCTCGTCTGCCCGCAAACTCATAGCCGTACTCCGTACGCATGTATCCCTTGTATTTTGACAACCTCACAATAAAGCTAGATAGATGTAATGCCCTTCAAGTATGAACCCATTCATTCCATTGTATACCTAGAACACAGTGAAGGGAAGACCAGCTACCATTTTAAAATCAAACTGTTTAAACATGTCTTCCCACTCGGAGCGACGTAGATAGACAGCGAATATCGTACCATAAGCCACCCATAGTAAAAGCGACTTCGTAGTGACTACTCACCTAGAGTAAGCTATGCTCCGGAGTCGTGCCCAGAACCATTCCCACCTGCTCCGTTCCCGCGCTTCGGCCGGCCCGTGATATCTTGCCAGGTAGCACCAAATCGGCGCCCGGTACTCGCCAGCAGACCTTCTTCCTCGTCCGCCTCGGCTTCCTCGTCGATCTCGCTGAGGTTGAGCCTTGGGGCGCGGAATAGGCTTGTCAGGAACACGAGCAGGAAAACGCCAAGGAAGGCGAATTGCGCCCAGAAGTCGATGGCGCCGAACACGGGCCAGTTAAGCGCGATGCGGTTAAGGAACGTTGACATGACAGTCGGCGTACATACGGATTGTGGTTTTGTCGACCATCGCCCGCGCGACTCGCTACCCGCCCATTCCGAGCACGGCTTGACGGCTTCGGGAGCATCGGAGCAGTCGGGCCGTCCGGACGGGTGTTTCGGCGGCAGATCACAGAACGTCTGAGTGCCGTAGGTTGCGTATTGTGGCGCTACCATCATAGCTATGGCGTAGTTGATACCTAGCATGATAAGTGCCAACATGACTGTCGCGATGAGTAGAGCCTGCGGAGCCGTGCGACCCTTGCTGATTCGAAAGATGCGTATCCATAAGAACCGGATACCGATAGCGGCCAAGCCCGACACGGAACTACCGAAGAATAGTAGGATTAGAAGTACCATGAGTATGTAGTCCACAGGGAATGCGCGGGCGGTCTGTACGAAGAACCAGTTGACGGGCTGGAATACGTTGATATGCGCCAGGATGTATCCGCAGTGTTCCTTGCAGACTGAGTTGGCGGCCTTGTCGATACCTGTGATCAACATAGAGACCCAGATAAGTAGTGTGATCACGACAAGTAGAATGCCTCCGACGAGCTTCAGCGGTCTGAAGACTGCGCAGATCTTTGACCACGCCCTGACAATGAAACCCTTGCCTTCGCCCTGCGCCTCGGCAGCAAGCCTTTCGCGACGCACCAATGTCCGTTCTTCACGAACGAGGGCCTCTAGTTCGCGCCTATCCTTGGCTGGCATTCCATCTGATCGACCAGCACTGCGCAATTCCAACTGTCTCTGTCGCTCCCTATTCTGCTCCAGCTGGGACGCGGTGTTTTCGGAGAGCTGCGGCGCGGACACGGAGGGGGCGGACTTGATGAAGGAGACGGGGAAAAGGGCGAGACCAGCACCGGTGTAGATGACATAGAGTAGGGTTCCCAGCGTGATTAGTAGACCAACACCGAACGTCAGCGCTTTCTCTCCGTGATTCTCGTCGAGGAGCTTCTTGAAGAAGTCGAGATCAAGATGTTTGCCATCGCCGCTGGCACCGGCAGCAGGAACGAAGAAACCGATGAGGAATATGATGACGATCAAGAGTATAAAAGCGATGGTATATTTGAAAGCTCCCCAGAGGCGCGAGCCGAATGTCTGGTTTCCCTCCTGCTCCTCGACTTCATCGTATTCCTCATACCAGAAGTAAGAGAAAGGGATGATAAGCAGGCAGAGCAGCGCATCGAAGCTGTAGAGGGAATAGTAAACGATCTTGAGCGTAAGGAGGATGTTGTTGACGCGTTCGGGAGTAGCCCAATCCTTCTTAGCGCCGAGGGCCGTGGATGTAGTCGAGGAGACGAGAGCGATGTCGACAGGGAGGAGGAAGAGAGTCGCGAAGAGAGAAGTTAAACTGACAATGGCGACAATAGTAACGATCGCAGATCGGTCGCGTGGGGTCTGCCATATAAAAGTGGTGATGCTAGAAGCAACTAAGGCCAATACAATTGCAACAGCGTAAGTTACCCAGATAAGGGAGGTCTGGACATAGCCTTGGGCAGCCATTTTTTGATGATGCTAGAAGTAGAGAATAATACTTTACAGTCCTGAGGCTACTAATAGAAAGTAATAAGAATTAGAATGGAAGATAATAATTGAGCATTGGAGAAGGAAAAGCTCGACGCAGGCAATTTACCCCGCGTTCCTAGAGCTTGAATATTGGAATGCCAGCGTTGTTGATGATGATGCTGGAAGCTTTGCTCGAGCTTTCGTTGTCATGACGTATTCCTTAAGTTTCGATGTTTCTCGACTTTTGCATGAACCCGATATATAAATATTCATTGGCATTTGTGTACGGATCCGTAGTGTTGGGATGATATCTCAATAGGCGATGTTATAATTATGGATAGTTACATAGCATAGAGTTGAGGCCCTGGCTGAAGACACAGACTGATCCTGTCGAACAAACCGCTATACCACTAAAAGGTTATTTGGTAATAGATTATTATCCTTTATATTGTATCGGACAGATGATAATCTAACAGATCCTCATCAACTTCTAAACTTTATGGCATACCTCTATTCGCTTTGACGTTCGTGGATGACTATCCCCTTGACTGGCATAGAACAGCAAATCCACTATTTTCAGTATCGATACATCAAGATTGGCTAAAGGATATAGACTGGTTGCGTTGAACTTTACGTACTTTACCGAACAACTATAAGGTTTTTGCTGTTTCATGCCAGTCAAGGGGATAATTATGGATTGTGTTGGTCGGGGATCTACGTGGCCTAATTAGGGTTACAGTTGTGGCAGCTGGCTACAGTCATGAGTCACTGAAGCAGTTATTGAAGCAGTCACGATCGAGGAAAGGAAGGAACGAGGCCCCAGGGCCGATTATATAAACAGACGGGGTCCCGTAGTCCTTTTAGATTTAGCAACGCACTCGCAATACAAGACCAGTTCCACATAATAGCATAGAGTTAAGGCCCTGGCTGAGGGCACAGACTGAGCCTCAACAACTTCTAAACTTTATGGCATACCTCTATTTGCTTTGATGTTTTTGGATGACTATATAAAGAGTAGGACACACCGCCGTAATTGCAAACATGGTTCATATACCTACAAGCAGACAAACACCCAAGTCCACCACCACAAATTTGAGACACACTTCCTCCTATTCTTCAAAGGTCAGTGTTCAAATTCCCTTCTAGGATAATAGCATACTTATACTACCTGACATAGGCTTATAGAGGTTTCTATCCCTCTTTAAATTTCCCTCATGGCCAACAGTCCTTCTCATCCCAAGTCGCTTGAAAGCAACATAAATCAACAAACCAAATCCATACTAATGAACCAACCACTCAATATCTTACTTGAGCTACGGGATCATCTTTCGCCAAAGGATACTGCAGCCCTACGCATGAGCTGTAAATCGGCATACTTCACATTTTCCCCTGATGCGAAAAAAAGCCCCGATCGTCAAGAGCCAGAGAACCCTCAAGTCCCACCAGAAAAGGCGTCTTAGATGGGACTTTTACATACGAAGTTACATCGGTACTCGTATTCTTTGGCAGCGCTCATTATACCGAAGAGTGCCTCGGAGCTGCCGTGCTTGCCTAATGTCAGAGCGTTTAGAGACCCAGAGGTCAGATTCTACCGCGTCCGCCTTGTTATGAACGAGCATTTGTTTAGTCCAGAGTAAGGACTTGGTCTTAATAACCTAAGAATCCGAGTGTTAGCTTTTACGAAGAGCTGAGCAATCAATTTTAAGATTCTAGATGAGATACCTAAAACAAAGAATGTATTTAGTATGCTGTCAGGGTATAGTGGGTCAGAGTGGCTACAGGGGTCTGTCTGCGACTATATAAGAGGCGCGAAGCGCCATCGTCAGAGGATAGAAGGCCAGGCGTTACTAGTTCAATACAACCTATTACTTAGTCTACCTACCCTAGACACTCACTTTGTGTATGATTAGCCTCAACGGGCATCAATCCTGACACCCATCTTCCATATTTGGTGAGGCACGAAAAGTCTACCCCTTTGAGGCTTCGTCCGACGTCCCAGATGCATTGGTAGAGTTTCAAATAAGTCCTAAGAGACCCTACACACAATAACTATCAATCCACATGTGACTAAACCGATATTTGGGCTTGTAATTAGTCTTACGTACCTGAAGACTGTAGAGGCTCCCGCTGCGTTTACCCCCTTTTCCCGACTTGAGCCTCAATCTTTGAGGGGCAAGTGGGGGCAAGTCATTACAAATTACTTGACGAAGTAGTAACATAATAGTCGGCGTATATTAATTTATTAAGAAGTGATATATATTTTACGTAGGTACCTAAGAGGTGTAGGAAGTATAGTACCAGCCTGTACTGACATCTCACTACCTATTGTGTGCTAACCTCCTACGTAGGTAGGTACCTAAGGCAACGATAGTTTGGTCCCCAATAGGCCTGACAGAAACGGCCAGTTGCAGCATTTTGGATGTCAGTGAGCCTATCGGTATTCCTAACATTGGTAACTTATGAGGAGGTAGAAGAGTAATTGTCATGCGGGGCTGTTGACCTGCAGAATATAACAATCAGGGTATGACAACTTACGGCCAATACTTCCAGTTCTCAACCTCGGAGAAGAGAAGTTGTACATATTGGTAGATTTTTATATGTCTCCAATTGGCGGTACTGATATATTAATTTGACGCACCAGGCTTATGCCGTGAGTGAATGGAATAATACGACCGACCTTATTTCCGATTGCCTTAAAGTAACCGCACAAATAAGTCCTACCGCGTTCCACGGCATTCACCATCCACAGTGTAGCAGCCTCATTACTTACTTTTCACATATCGTATATGCTTCTATAATTTAAACTCTTAAAAAAAATGAATGCTGTAGATATTGGTATAGTCGTTGCTACGGAGTCCGTTTTCCTGATACCAGAAAGGCATTTTGGTTGAAGCGTGGGACTGTATTCCCAGATGATTCCGTTTGTAAATTCTTTAGATATTCTTTCCCCTGTATTCTGATTGGACGAAGAAATAATTAACCCTCAGTGATGGTCGCAGTATTAGACCTCTATACCACTCAATGTTACATTCGCTCCTCAGCTGTCAGTTGAGTGTAGGTGAATTGGGGGCCATTTTCTCCATAGTTAAGAATATACTACTGTTTAAGTGGGCAACTTGAGGAGACATATTGTGCTAAGTAAAATAATACGTAGGAATTCATGCTCGTAACATTACTTTGAAAGGAGGAGTAATACATGTGAGGCTCTTATGCGAACTCTAGGATAAACGCATTGGTCGCCGCACCCCAGTAAGCGTCGAATTCAACCCCTTACTCGATACACTAACTATAAGCTCCGATAGTGCCTACGATCAACTTTCCTGCCGAGTAAATAATGGATTCCCTTTCGAATCAGTTACCACCGGAAACAGACCTTTGCAAAATACCGACTAGTGTTCCTCCTCCTGGACAATCTTTTGACCCCGACAACACAGATCTGAGGTCTTTGACAATCTGTCTTGGTGTTATCCTAACGACTATCGCGGTGGTATTTGGCCTTGGTAGGCTTTACGCCAACTTCCGAAAGTTGACAGCGGGTGATTGTGAGTTATCTATCACTTACACAAGAACGGTGCTAATGAAAATCGACCAGTCTTCGTATTTGTTGCCATTATATCCAATACTTCCACCGTGGTTTTGATGATTATCTGTATGCGATATGGCTTCATATATTCTTATTCAATTGATAACCTTCCCACCCCTAGATGCCAAATACTTCCGGCATATATGGGATATACCTTTATGCTGGATCAATGATAACTTCGGAAAGGTGAGCAACCAAATCATCTCCTTACCTTTTGAATTAACTTAGAGACTACTAACATCAAGATGTACCGCTTCCAGATAGCATATGCCTGGGAAATGACCGCGACATTCAGCACTTTTCCTGGCAGGGCGGCTACTTTGCTACTGTTCTACCAGCTCTTTACCATATCTCGCTCGATAGGTATAGCTATATGGATCGGCATGGCTATTAGTCTTATAATTACAGTTTGGAGCATATGTATCCTGTCTTACGGTTACGCTAACGAGAAGACTCGGGATCACCCTGACGACGCTGACGGTATCATAACCATGTGGATCCTACGGTGGTCACTTCTCGGGGGTACACTGGATATCTTGATCGACATTTATATTTTCATCTTACCACTACCTATTATCTTTAAGCTAAACCTTTCTAAGAAGAAAAAGTTGCAGGTCTCGGCTATATTTTTCATAGCGTTACTGTAAGAAATATCGCTGTAAATGAAACTTCTTTGGTTATTCAAACTGATACTCTCCAGGGGTATTGCTGTCAGCATCTTAACGCTTGCATATAGAATCAAGGCGGTGCAGAGCAACAACTTCGATAGCACATATAATACTGGAGTTGTGATGATATGCAGGTAAGCCTTCTATTTACCTTCCCCCTTTTACTTGTCGCGATGAAGAAAATATGCTAAGGCGACATGAACAATCTTTCTAGTCTCGTCCAGATGAATGTGACTCTCATAATCTGCTCTACCCCGGCATTCGTGGGCTTCATACGTCTCCATGTCTTAGAGTCACAGGCCTTCAAGGCTTTCCAGTCCATTCTAAGAGCCGGGAGCAGTGTGCCCAGCCGATCCACCCTGTTTAAGTCCTGGCAGAGCCCTAATCGACCTCGTACCGGACGTGATGAATCACAAAATAAAAAAGGGAAAAGTCTAAGGAATACGGCCGAGTCCGCCGAGGTAAGCGATACATGCTTGCTTAACAGCGGGGCTACGATAGATATCGATGGGCAGAGAAATACTCTCGTGGTTGGTGGCGAAAATAAGGAGAATGACATCCACTTAAAGGTGCTTGGCACAGAAGATATTGAGCATAGCTCAGGCTGCTCAGCCTCACTTCCGCCTTAAGGCAACGATAATTTATCTTTACGCATGAATTTCAAGCGACGTATGGAAGAGGTATGTTGTGGTGCCCTTATCCGCCATAAATTCTCGGCGTTCGATTGGAGATTTCGACTAATCAGAATTATCGAGTAAAAGGGGCAATCTTCCTTGGAGTATCTGTAAATGGAACGTCTCTTACTATTTTCATATTTATGCTTGACTGAGGTTTGTAAAGAGAATTTTATTTTATAATTATCAAAAATAATATCTACCTTATATACACTATTTCTAACGTCCACCTGTATTGTGTTATTTTATGTTGCTTCATGATTTGAGGGTCTCGACTTGGCTATGCATGTTGGATCCGCCCAATATTTTTTTCCACTTTACCTTGGCCTGCGTGCGGCTGAGGTTAGAGGCGGGTTCCCCTCTCCAATATACCTCCATAGTTGATCTCCATTTACTTAAGAATATAGGTAACTCCATTAGATTCAGACTACTAGGAAATATACGCCAAAGTAATCGTCTTTTCGGTGTCATAGTTCGGGTCAATATGTCTCACGACTTGAAATCTGGCCATCAGAACGTGTCTTATCCGTCCTTAAATCCGACTAACACTCGCTTTTGCATTAATTGTGCTCAACACGTAGTTCTTGACCAACTTCATCGTGTAAGCAAGTCGATAATGTCCGATACGCAACTATCTAAGCATACTAATGATATATACCTAGTGTATCGAATGCGGTCAAGATGTTCCGCGGTCAAACCCGGCCAGCCTAGCCAACGGTAATAACTCGACAGGTACAGGGGCTAGACTATCAGGACCTTCATTAGCCGAGCCAGACTGTGCGTTATCGATCAACAACCTCATTAATAACGAGGGTAAGGCGAAACCGCAGAAAAGGGATAGAATAGGGGAAACGCGTAAGATGCTCGAATCGGATATTTGGTCGCCGGAACAGCTGGAGCACTCTGCCAAAAGCAGCGCAACACGTACTGGACATTAGTTCAGTTGTAGCGGCGCCAACCTGATCGTATTGCAAACCCAATAAGTGATACTATACGCAATTGGCTACCTCCTATCTAATCTTCCCGACGACCCCAACGAATTGGTTAGGCTATATCCTCCCCTTAAGTGTTTCTCTCTCTAATGAGGCCTACTTAAGCAGTCAATCCCTACGAGCCGATATCTCAGCTTTAGGTACATATGAGGCAAACCCAAGGTGTTAATTTCTATAGGTCACTACCCAACGGCTCGAAAACCTCGTTTAACCGTCTCAATGTTCCTTCATACTAAATCATGCTTTATCTACAGAGTCAAATATAAGTATCCTTTTGAAATGTTCCGTCAAAGGTGGCTCATATATGTTGATATTTTTGTTCACACTTCTTGTTGCTGTTAAGCTGTATCTAACCGTTGCCGGATTTCGTATAGTTTCTTGTGGATATCCACTGTGAACACATTGGCAAACGAAGAGTTAAGAGATACGAACAATTCCACCGACTTTAAATAGTACTCTTTTGCCATCTCTAGATTATGAAGGTCGTCCTGTTCTTCAGGCCAACATGTGAAATATCCATCAGCCAGATCCATGTTTGCGAATGCAGCTTGTAACGGATTGTTAGTCTGGAGTTTGTATCCCTTGATCGCCCTTTGAAGTTTTCTTCTCCCACCGTGGAATCTGCCGAGCTTTATGAGCCATTTGCCGTAAGTTCGTATGCTGTTAAGAGTCATTGCGTCATTCCTAGGAAGTAGCTCTTCTAGGCGCTGGATATGTTTTTCGTAGTCGTCGCAAGCCTGTTGAACAGCCGTTTCGTCATCCTGTTTATACTTATAGCATTGTGCCATGCGAAGGGTGACTTGGTGCCACCGCAGGTCGAGAGCAATTATACTGTCTGCTTCACAATGTTCTCCAATGTACTTTTCGGCTTCTTTAAAACATTTTCTGGCTTGATTTAGGCTTTCCGGTTTACCCTGGAGAAGGAAAACGGAGCCAAGTTCCTTTTCGGCGAGTGCAGATTCTAAGGAGCTCCCCAGTATAGCTTGTAGTCTAGATGATGCCTCACTTAAAGCTTCCGATGCGCCAACAAGATCGCCTCGTAGTTTTAGGATAGTACCCAGATATTGTTCAATTTGGAGCTCCTGCACTCTGGCGTACTTTTCCGGTAGCGTTTTGTAGTGTCCCTTCGCCCTATTCAATAAAGTTTCAGCTTCATCGAGTCGGCCTCGTTGTGTAAGGACAAGCGCAAGATTAATATCCAAGATAAAATTCGAAGAGTCCCCTAGGTGTGCTTTCACCGAGGTACTGTCAATAGAATCGCATATAAATTTGAAACATGCCTCCGCGTGCTCAAACTCATTCCTATCCTTGTATATTATGCCAAAGTCGTTGAGGATAATATAGTAATCCGCATCCTGGCATGGCAAGTTGTTCATCTCTTGGGTTTGACTATTAGCGGACGCGGTTCCGTTTATCTCTTCGTTCTCTAAGTGGTCCATGAGTGACAGTTCGTCATAGGTTCTTAGAGCCCAAGCGTATATTCTTGCCGCATCGTCCAATTGTCCTCTTCGCTGCAGCAGTTGTCCAAGACGACCAAGACCTGGTAAGATCCCGCGGCGAATATTCAGGCCGTAGCTCTTAAGGATTTCTAAATTCTCTTTACATTGCATTACGTGAGGGAGAATCCAGCGCTGTTCTTCCGCGGCCTCCTTGCTGTCCTCATTCGGCAACGCTCGTGCGACGCTGTAGATTGCAGAATTGATGTATGACTCGACGTCACTCCTCTGAAGCGCAAGTAAACGTACTACTTTGTGGACCGCGGGATGAATGGCAATGCCACCCTTTCCAAATTCTAGATTTGGTGCTTGTTTAATCAAGGATAATGCCCCAAGCTGCCACACAAAATGCTTAAACTTATCATGAGGTATATCCGGGAACAGCTCGGCCCAAATACACCCGGGGTCCAAAAAAGCGCAGACGAGGAGAAACCCCCGAGTCTCTGACTCGAGTCTCTCTATGGCTAGACTTATTGTTTTAGTAAGTGTCTGATCCAAGCGAAGCCTGGAGTCGTCAAGAATACTCTCGTCTTGTGACCGCCAAATATTAATATAGTCCTCAACATCCATTATATACTGTTTCATGTACCGAGCTGCGCTATAGACAGACAACGCATGGTTGTCCAGGAGTTTTGCCAATTTGAGGTAACCTAAGATTTCATGAGCATCTATACAAGACCGTATTAGGGAATTATGTGACATACTATTGCCTCCTGATCCTTCTCTAAGGCCAAGGACCTTTTCTATTAGACGCAAGCTTTCAAAATCTTCTAGGCCATCAACATGAATGCTCGGAAATATCCGCGCGAGATCCGGACTTTGGGAGGTGGCTATTATGGTCCCCTGGTGAATTTTATCAATAAAGTATTGAACCCAATGTTTACTCTCTCCAATGACAGTTTTGCTCAAATCTCGAAAATAGATGTCGTCTATGAGGATAAACCACTTTGTGTTGCCTTTTGCGTTAAACCATTGAATGATAGCATCTATGCTTTTCTGTTGTCGATCTCGAAGCTCGTTGGATTCCCCGGTCGCTAAGAGGTCCCGCGTTAAATTTACCGAATCCAATGGTGGGACGAGACCGGGTATATCCTCTGCGAACCTGGCTAGCGTCGCGTTGAAATCGATTTCTGATTTTCCGGGAAGCTCGAAGCGGGCGGTAAAGTCTTTTGACCTCGCAAAGTGACGAGCCATTACCGACTTACCACATCCTGCTATTCCGTACAGACCCAAAATAGATCGGAAATGCGGAGTTGTGCCAATTTCGTCCGTCATTCTGTGCAAGAGACCAGATCTATCTATAAAGCTGGCTGCCTTATGCTCGAAGCTATCGGAATGGGTCTTCTCAACGTCGAAGCTTTCAGGGGTTGGCAATGCGGGCTTCACTGTATCACCAGACTTCCGTTTATCTAACGAATTCTTCCAATCGTTGTACATGTTATAAATCTCACCCGAAACGGTTAGAAAAGAACGGTCATCCGGACCCGAGAACTTGTTCAGCTTCAAGTGGTCTGAATATAGGTTGGATCGCTTCCAGCCAGGGACATGGGCAGAAGTTTCGCTCACCACCTATATAATATTCAGTTTGACGCACTTTTCAATAACCCGTCATAAGAACGTACCCTTCCTCGAATCAGACCTGGAATACCGAATCTCTTCCCATAGTCTGTGTCTTTTAATTCGATAAAACACCATATAGGCAACTTGAGCCTTTCCCGAAGTTGGCCGAAGGCATGTACTTTTTCTTCCAGATATTTATTATGAAGACTTAAATCTGCAATAATGCCGTTGTTGGAACCTGCAAAACTCATAAGCCACGCAGACATTGCGGCGATACTTTGCATCTTCGTGCCCCCGAATGGTGTTCCGAGAGCCGCGAACCCAATTGTCCGTTCGGGTATGTATCCGTATCTTCTATCACGGTCGGCATATAGTAAGCCCTATAACGTCAAAATCACATTTAATCAAATACGACACGTGCAAGAGGTCCTATTGACTTACATATAACACGACCAAACCACCGAGACTATGTGCGATAAAGATCAAAGGGCGATCCAAGACACCAGTACGAAAATAATGTAAACTGTGGATTAATTCCTCACCGCAGATCTCAAGGCGAATTTTAGGAGCGTTAGAGTGCCATCTCGATTCGTAACAATAAGTCATAATTCGCGCATTTGGCACTACAGCGGGAAGCATATCGGGGTCTTTCAGCCAGTGGACGTATGGTGGTTTCCCGTCCTCACCTTTCCAGGTCCACGACCAGTCCACATTAGAACCCAGACCATGAACCGCGATTATACTAGTCAGGATAGTTAGTTGAGCGAATCTATAGATACAGATGGGGACTTACTCGACTTCAATCTCCCCGGCAGTAGCACCCGTTGGGCCATTATATAATATTTCAAAGGGTCGTCGGTTTCTATAATATGTCTACGGTAAACTTAGTCATTTATTTGGGGTATATTGATTAGCTACGTAGGACTCGTTAACTACCTGTTTCCTGGCTCCTTGAGAGGGGCTAGTGTCACTATTCTCTCGTTTTTCGCTCTGTGTCGTCCTACTGAACGAGGATCGCATGCGCTGGAAAGTGTGGGACATCCTTCCAACAGCAGACAAGGCTAGCAGGCAAAGCGTTACAGAAGGACTTAAGGCTTGAGGCTTAAGAAGTAGGGATCTTTCGACACATAGATGACTGCGTCGAGCATATCATAGAATATTATACAGAGAAAGCAAAGCGAACCGGTTAGAAAATGAGATGCTTAGAGGGATACATGTTCATAGAAATGAGAAAAAAAACCGAACCCCGGTAATCCGTACAGAAGCTGACTGATAGGGTTACATTTTGACCGCCGTGCCCCCTGTAGGTCTTGGTATGTTTTCCGCCAATGGCTCTTATACTCGGCGGCTATCAACGGTCCAGCGCTAATGCTCCCAATCGGAGAGGTCAGCTATTTCAAAGTTAGGCGTTTAATACAAGAACTAGCCATTTCAAGGGCTATTTTTAGATGATTCATATATTAGTCCATTTGAATTAGGTATTCTCAGAGGTTCTCAAAAGCCCACCCGGACTAGTTTCTTCATTTCCATAATCTTACATATATAGTCTGTCCAATCAGAGTCTCGCTCCTAGGACCCCTTTTATTTCTTGTCGTGTAAAGACAAACCGCCATCGTAATTCACAATCTATATTGTTCGGTGACTGCAAGCGAAGCCCAAAGGTTGGAGTCGGTTCAGAGTAAGAATAACTCAACATTGACCCATATTGACATGGTACTCGAAATTATAAATAACGGAAACTTTGATGCCAAAATAAAATAAGTCTTTTATCGCCTGGGCGCGCAACATTGCTACCTGAGTCTCCTCACCGCAACCTTGTAAGCTTATTCTTCGCTTATACTTAAGTGCTCATATCTCATCGCTTCTTTGCTGAAAGATACGGTATATGAGCTGTAGTTGTATATTGACTTAGTCTACCAACTGTATGAGTGAGGAGGGAGGTCCTTCTTATATATACATTCCATGCCAAGATACCATGTACTGTACCTGAAAGTAGTCCCTTGACCACTCACTTCAACATTCTTAACAGCTCCTGGTTTATGATGAGATTTTATGTACTGTTTCTTTGTAATGAGACCATTTGAGGTTCCCATTGCATACCCCAGCCATTTCCGCACGCCACGCCTCCTGCGCTCGGTGCTTTCCACACATTATGCGTCGACCACCAGTGGTCGTGAAGTCTGTTAAGTACCTAGGTAGGATATGAGTTAGGGATGTTGTGGTAGTTTTCTATTCTATTTTCTAGAATATTTATCAGCCTCGCATGATAACACGCGAAGTGTGCACGGCGTCCGAGGTTTAACTCGTCCCTTCGATCGGGTGTAGGTTGATAAATGATAATATGGTGGCAGATGGAGTGACTGTAACTAGTTCGTAGTAGATAGCGGTTAGTCTCAAGGCCTCTATACAATGCAAGTCGGTGCGAAACACGTAGAAATAGTTCGCCCCCAATGATTGGAGTGCTAGAACTGATTATCACGAAATGGTCCTAGAAGCATAGAAACAACTTCGTTATTTTGCAAGGAATTCTATTTTAACTATAAGAGCTAACGACTATGCATATGTCAGGATTAATGCCCGTTGAGGTTAGTCATACACAAAGCGAGTGTCTAGGGTAGGTAGACCAAGTAATACTAGGTTGTATTGAACTAGTAACGCCTGGCCTTCTATCCTCTGACGATGGCGCTTCGCGCCTCTTATATAGTCGCAAACAGACCCCTGTAGCCACCCTGACTCAGGAGAAATATCGAAAGTGACGACCATACTCGGCGTTTTCGTAGTTGAAATGAAGCAACAATAACATGGACTAGAGGGGGTTATTCTTGGGTCGTAAGAGTGTGTTGAGTGCTGAAAGCTCTAACTAGGGGTACATGCGTGCGATTACCTCTATTACTGGGCTCATAGTTCTTCGTGGCACAGAAAACGTACCTATTATCACGTACTACCAAGTAAGGGGTAATTGAATATTTTCTATGATATATACAGAAAAAATCAAAAGTTCGTATACCTCAATAAGACTTAATCCTTGGATCGAGTTTCTACGCTAGAATTTATATCATGGTCACCCATTTATCCTTCACGGCGTCCTCCCAGAACTCCGGTCGGTCCCAAAATTCACACAATCCTACACGACGATACGTGTTGTGCGGTGCCTTGGTCTCGGTTCCTTTGTCATGACTTACAGGGGTAAGACATATACAGACGAGGGATTTAGGCCTTCCACCAGGGTAAGCAGGATACCCAAACGTTGGCGGCGGTACCACACCGATACGGGCAACAACTAAACAATAAATATCGTCTCCCGAACCCTCCCGATTATTCGGAGCCTGCGGTTCTGGCAAGACGGTTCTGATGTCCTGAAATGCCGAAACTATCGATTGAATATCTTGCCACCTAAACTCTGACTCCTCATCTATCCGGCGTGGCGTTAAGCGGTATGAGGGATTTCGAGGCTTGCTCTTGTGGTGCCAAAGCCGATTGCCCCCGGGGAACTTCCTTATAGTGCTTCTCATGATAATACTGCCAGTTGCATAATTCTGGGACGGACCAGACGTTTTGATATCTAGGACCACGTTCGACGGCTCCCAGGTAACATATGAGTCGTCTATAGGGTATTTTACCTTGCCGTTGATAGAAGCCCAAGTCCAGGATGGATAGTTTCCGTTCCTCGAATTTCCTTCCGAGTTATCGGCGGCCCACAGGAGGCTAGGGAATAAATGTGAGTTCTTCCATATCCCGACGACAAACTCATCTTGAAGAACTCGTTCCATAATCCTACTCAGACCTAGAAACGCTGGAATCTTATCCTCCTGTTTATCCAGTACTCGTGAGCTGTATTCGGCGACTGACTCTTGCCATATTAGGTATGTCGACTTTCTTTTAGCAATATCTGCCTCGGGTGCGTTAACCTCCCCTTCTTTATTTTCAGGGGATAATGCGGTGCTTCTAGAGCTAAAGAGATCATTTTCCTGGTAACGTCCTTGCGCAATACGCTTTTGCCGACGCACCCGTGAAAAATCCGTGCAGCTGCTATACGGATGCGTGACACCTTCCGGGTCTGATTCAGATCCATGGCAACTTAAGCACTCCCAGTATAATATCCCTGGTCCCCAGTGGATTATCCTAGTACTTAGAATCTGCTCCTGGAGTGCCCATGCCTGAGAGCTGTCCGGACCGGGCTTATAGAGCTCCTTTTCTCCATGGACCGGAATGACGAAATGGCCATAGTTATGTACTCCTCGCGCTGATTTACGCTTTTTAGGAACTCGCAAAGAGATCTGGACGGGACTAGGGGGGTAGATCCAACGACGTGGCCGGAATAATCCCCCCGTGGGGTCCTGAGAGTCATGAGCTGACAAGGTCATAGTTGCATTAGCGAATATGGTTTGCATTTGTGCCGCTTCCCTTTTCCTGTCATTTTCGTCATCTTGTACAACACATAGAGCATCAATCCAAAGGAAACGGAATCCCAATTGTCTTGTAGCTAAAATTGCGTCACGTAGTGTGAGTGGAAATAAGCTGAGCGGGATTGTGTTCATGCAGTCTAGAAGCGACTCCTTTGTTGTTTTGAAGTTGCTAGAACCGCCCCCGCAATATGAAAGACAAAGATATGGGGCATGTCTCCCGTTACTCTGATAGAGGAAGGGCTCAGATGTTTCATTTCCGACGTCGATGACTCGGGTAGGTAACATAGGGTTTTCGTCTTTCGACTCATTACACTTCGAATGATACAACCTACAGTTCTCCAGCCAAGAACGAGCAGCCTCAAAGGCTCGAGGTGAACCTGTTCCGAGTTCGGTGTCATCCGGGTATTTCTGGTGGTCTATCATAAAAGAATCTGTGGGCAGATTCAGAGATTAGTGGTACTGAACGTTGAAGCCATGATCTCTACCGTTAACACATACGACGACATGGAGGGAACATACCAGACATATTGCTGATTAACAAGGTCTCGGACTGGTTCTCATGGAGTATGAAAATCGTGAATAACCCACCCGGTAGTAGTATAATTTTGGGTGTTATTCCGAACTTTGTTGACTTTACCGAATTTAGGCCCGCCCATCTGCCGGTTCCGTAGGCCAAAGCATCCAGAATCAACACACATAGACAGCACCCATCAATTGCAGACCGTCTAAGAGAGTCTCGATCCGGGTGAAGTTCAAACGGATATAAATTTCCCTCTGATAGCTGCTTCAGGAACGCGGCACACTGAAGGCAGGTTGGAGCCCCTGGGACATTCTCTGGATTGGGCTTCTCTGCTATTCGAGACAGAATATCGAGAAATTTGTCAAGAAGTACCCGGCACGTTGATACGGAGCCCGTAGAAAACTCTTCCCAGGCGCAGAGAAACTCGGGGTGGCTTATAACGTGGAGGTACGCTTCCCGACAGTCAGACGGAGGAAATATTTTATCGTCCGCTAGTAACAGCTGGGCCATTTCTTGTAGGTTATCTGATTGAACCTCTCGGTTGGATATTTCCGAAAGTCGAGCACCGGACTTATAAAGAAAATCTATAATCGGCTCGTTTCTCTCCAGTATGGCAAGGTCAAGGATTGTCCATCCGCCCGGGGACAACTGCGTAAGGCTCGCCCCTGCTTCCACTAATATTGTTACCATTTGGGAATCCCAGGACCTGATAGCCTCGTGCAAGGGGACGATTCCAGCAGCTCCTGAGCGATGCGTATACTGGTCGTGAAAGGACCGCTCCTCGCTTTCAGCATTGACATTTGCACCATTTTCAATAAGAAACTTGACTTTTTCATATTGGGAAGAATTAAACTTAAATCGAAGGGCTTCGTGTAGCGGTGTTCTCCCGAGTGCGTTGCATAGATCGATCCGAGCACCGTTCTTTAGCAAGAGAGTCGCGGCATCGTAATGATGATGCCATAAAGATCTATGGAGCGGTGTGTTATAATTTGCCCAAGAAACGTAAGGATCGTAACTAGAAAGCACACAACCCCCGGTTGGACGTGAGCCGTCAATCTCGAGTTCTTTCCATTGGACGTTAGGATCTAGACCTTGTTTAAGTGCCTCTTTCATATCGTCTAGGCTGCATTGCGAACGTGAAATCTGTTGAGGCTGCTTCAATGCTCCCGCGAAAAGCGACATTGATGACCTTACTTCAGGACGCTCTTGTAGGTAATAGACAAGTCTGTATTGTGAAGAGGAATGAAATAAAAGTCCAGACAAAGCCGGGGGAAACGTATCTCGAGGTATGTTTTAAGAAACGACAACTGCGCCGCGTTGGGAGTCACACATATGCTACCACACGCTGCGCCAGTCAGCGTAGGACTCTTTAACTATCCAACGAGATTCAGCAAATTGTTGTGCTACAAGAATCTAAAATAGGTACCTAACCTATAGCCTAGTCCTGATTAACTTATTGAAGGACTATCGCCGAAAGCTAACGACAACGACATTCCGCGTAAGGTTACTCTATAAGCAAGCATTTCTATAGTCTTGGATACCCTTGAGAATCGTCGTCAAAATAAGCTCTCTCCATTCTTTAAGGCTTACTACTATGTATACTTGGCTACGACTCGGCGTGCCTCAGTATTCTTGGCAAGCTTGGTCATATGAGAGATCGTGTAGGTACTGCGTCGCTTGGCGATTTGCATTTCTATAAATCCTACCCGTGTGACGTGACGCTAAAAGGTACCTAACATTGGCAATCCTACAAGATGGGACTTCAGGAGACATGGTTTCTTTGTGAGAAAGGTTAGGTAATCTTCACATTTAATATTATTATTTAGTTTACTCACTAGAAACAATCTAACTATTATTAATCTCAATAACCGGTCCGGAATACACTTTGCGCGCCCAGACGGCGTAGTATATCACGGACCAGATCAGTGTCGCTCCAACCATCAGAGCGCTCATGTTCATACTTTCGGCAGTGGGGTTGACGTGAGTCGGCCAGAAGCTGAAGAACAACATGACGACGAGAAATGCACAGCCAAATGCATTGACGATAGTTCCAAATGGTTCTGGGATTTTCATAGGACCCCACGATAAGTTTTCGTGATTGGTATTGGTCAATGCTGTGTTCTCCCGGTTATACGGGCGGATACCACCAGTCAATCGTCGCCAGAGGAGAAGACTGTTTCCGATGAGATATGCGCCGTCTAAGCCATTAACAGTCAAGGAAACGATGTCGTTGAACGCCACCGAGGAGCCTAACGTGATAAGGGCCAGAAGGTAGGAGATAATCGTCGTGAGAACGATTGCAATTACTGGAATCGAGGTCTTGGGTTCAACCTAGGATTTTGATGTTAGTCTAGCAACAGGCCTTATGCTAGGGAAGATACTCGCCTTGCTAATGTAGAACCAACCCGGCAAACCCCTATCTCGCGCAAAGGACCACGTCATTCGAGAGGCAGTAGCCATTAGGGATACCATAGCGAAAAGATGCAAGACTACAAGGATCGAAGCCATGGTCTGAGCACCCTGTCGCGACCCTACACCCTCTTGAAATATCGCCATGAAGGGGTATTTAGTGGGTGTCTTTAGAGCAGAATCTATGTCGCCGATGCAGAATAATAAAGCGAGTAGACTGCCAAACCCTAGAGTACCATTCAAAAGGACGGTGAAAATCATTGCTCGTGGGACAATGACGGATGCATTCTGAATCTCTTCAGACATCTATAGAAAATTGTTAGTATATCCGAAATAGGGGGGGGGGGAGTTATTCAAATGTGCTTACGTGCACTGCACCATCCGCGCCTATTTCTTGTTAGCCAAGCAATATCCTCGCGGCGCATGAAAAGGACTAAGAACATACCGAGGAAGTTAAACACAGCCGCTATCATGCCAAGCATAAAAGAAAGACCTTGCGTCGGCCATCCTCCACCATTCGAGAACGACGTAAAGACTTCTTGGGCACTCTTATGAGGGCTCAGGTAGACCAGCGGTACGAGAATAGCAAAGAACCCGAGGATATGAAGGATCAAGACGAGACCTTCTACCTTTGGCAGGGCACTGCTCACAACCGTATTGATGAACACCGCAAATGCGACAGAGGCATACAGCAGCAGGAGTTTCTGCCAAGCTAACGGTACGTAGTCCGGATTCCCCATCACAGCAACGCCCTGGATGAGACCGGCGGCAAGATAACCCAGGCTCGCGACGGCAGCTTGCCAGCCGATGACCGTCAACCAGCCTCATAATGATATCTTAGCCCAAGCTTCGTAGCGACTAAGTGCATATTCAGACATACCGATAAAATAACTCGTGAACTTGCGCCAATTGTTCGGCGCCAACATGTATACCCAGTGATATTGACCTCCTGACGTCGGCGCCCTGCGCGGAGTGTTAGTTGTTTTCAAGCCTTGGTTGTGAAAGGTAGGTAGGTAAGTAAGTAATGCGCCTACATCGATGCTAGTTCTCCCATAGTTGCGAAGACGCAGAGCGTGCCAATCCAGACGATTATGAATCCGTATATAGACCCTGCGGAACCGCCATTCTCGTATGCTTGGAGGAAAAGCCTATGGGCATGGTTAGGTCTTAGTAAACAAAAGAAATAATAATAATAGAATAATGCGCATGGTGGGGAGAGAAACTTACACCAGTTCTCCTTCCCAGGTATTCATAACCGTACAGCTGAATCCGAGGATGGACATGAGGGCAAAGTTGCGCTATAAGCCGAAAATATTAATACTTGTTTATTGGTGTTAATAATACAAGTAAATGTCACGCATTACATTACCTTAAGCACAGGGATTTTCCCAAGCCGAGTAAGAGCCTGGTCATCGCGGTCGATAATCGACTTCCTCCCTCTTCCCGTCGTCTCCGTCGGCTCGATATTGAGCTCGGTAGACGTCGCCTCATTGTCGTCGCGCTTAGTCGACTTGAGCTCGTAGTCGTCCGCCATCTTAGCTTAGTTAAGAGGTACCTAACCTAACCTAACCTAACCTATACTTCCTTCGTGTCCTACCCAGAGGGCGACAAAGCTTCGCGGGGCTCTAGTTATTTGCGACGGCGTTCAATGGGAAAGAGAGGCATGGGATGGGATGGGCAGTAGGTAAGTAGTGGTAGTAAGTAGTATGTAGTAGTAATATTATGGGGGTATAGATAATTAAGAAGATCTTCCAGCTCGAGGAGAAGCGTGCATATTCTTAGTGGAAGGTTTCAGCCCCGGGCTGAAACCGAAACCGAGGGATTGAAATTATTGAAGCTTCCGAACAGGGCCTTCACGTTCGCATGTCCCGTTCTAGAATGCTTACGACGTCGGGGGTTGGCATAGGTAGGTACATACCGCGCCACAGCCGTTGGTAACGGTTGATACGTATAGAAGAAGCGTTTTTCTTCTTTGAAGAGCACAGATGAACAAGGGGGGGAGAGTTGCGAGATAACGGATGCGACGTTCGTTCTGCGCGACCTATTGGATTGGTCGAGTATCAATGCCTTCGGTCGTTAGCCGGAAATACTCTCTATTACGACCCCAGACGAGCTTTGATGTGGATGACCGTGCATCGCATTAGAAGGATTCGCCCGGGTATTGCTACTCCATTCGATAAACCACAGCCAGCAGATGTCACGTAATAGAGATCCTACCCATCAAGTTCCCTATCATATCATATAATACCTGGTTCAAATAAGCAGAATGATCTAGATACTCGGACATACAATTTAGAGACGTATTCCTCTCCTACTATATTTTATATTATAGCTAAGATCCGCCTTCAAGCTCAGCTCGTGAAATATTTCCAGTCTCGGACATCTTAATAACAAGTAGCCATAGATACCTTAGTGAAAAAAAGACCGTAATTCGTACGAGAATCCAGTGGCCAAGTTACAATGGGAATAACTAGTATAATTCAGCCGTGAACCTCGCCGCACACGGGCATTAGTATGACAGGTAATAAGCTATCGCGGGATGATTGCGGGATGTCCCGCCGCCACTACGCATTAGCGATATTGTAAGTACCGCCGCAGTTGAAGCTATCAACAATGTAAAAAGGTGAAATTTGATGTTATCATAAGAGAGACATTACTACTCGGTGTATCTACAGATTCGCACCCCCCTGATGCAAATTGACTATTCGCCTGCCGGGGTTGGCGAACTCGTAACCCCCCAGCTCTTAACTTGCTTGATGAGCTTCGACTGGCTAGAGCGGCTGCTAGCATCCCAATCAGGCGTTGTGTGCGCCGTTCCGACAGTAACTGAAGTAGTTACCTGGGAGTTTGCGATCCCAAGGTGTCCCAACTCGTGCGATGTAGAATGCGTAGATTTAGATGCGCCGGAGCCATCTTGCTTTCGCCCGTACCCGTACGACTTTCCCGTAATATTCCCACGGCGACGAAGGTCGTCGCTTCGGATCATTCCAGATTCTAGACTGTCTAAGAATGGCTTTAGATATGGGGCACTGGCAGTCATGATGCCCAGGTTTTGGGCCAGTGTCATCGCAACGCCGATGAGCCAGTATGCGAATGTAGCATCTTGGTGGTTAGATACCGTTTGAGACTCTATCATCTGCCAAATGAGTGCGGCGATAGTCCTGATATTTATATTAGTATTAGTACGTGGTTCTGAGATGCGATCCTTCTAGAGACTTACAAGATTCGAGTCGCAAAACACGATATGACGGTAATCTTGCGCTGTAAATGAGTCTGTAATTTCCATACGACCACGAATGGCAACCATATTAGAAAGAAATCGAGCACGATATTGACCACGTTTATATAGTCCCACATTGCATCTTGATCTATGCAACTATCTCCAAGGATTTCCCACGTCCTCGGCGTAACGCATTGGAATATTAGCACTAAGATGGAGGTCAACGCCCATGCAAGCGTAACCCCAGTGAGTATCCACGTTAGGATCCTATGGAAATTGATAGGTGATATAACTCTGATGAAAAAGATGACGGAGAGTTTAGAGAAAGCCTGGCTCGCTACGAAAAGGACATTTGCCGCATAGTAAGACTGGCTGGATGTTAGCGCTTAAAGTCTAGAGTTATCAATCTGACCTATGGAAGGGCCCGCGCACCTTTTGAAAGGATATAATATTATCATCAGAGAGGGTATTTTGGTGTCGTCCCAGCCCGTTCCCAACCGCGATAGATGCCGCTATTGTTTGCGCAATACTGAAGACCTAGCGAAATTAGAACACTATATAATGTTATTATTATAACCTTGATAGAGGCAACTCACCAGCGACGCTACAATCATCGTGTCGTCCCAATGGAACGACTTCGAAACCCCCCATTTCGTCACCAGCCTAGTGCAGACTAGGAGAAAGCTGCAAATGATGAAGAACCATGATACCAGGTTAACCACCGACCCGTGGTTATCGGGACTGTCGTGCAGGGAGACGTTCGTATCGGAGGAGTTCATTGAGCCTTGATCATGATTCTCTATTGTCGTCTCTCGCCTACTCGAGTATATCACATACTAACCTAGTACGAAGTAGCGGATAGCGGTGCGGTCAAGAATACCTAAGCCAAGATAATTTAGGTAAGATGGACTTTTCGGTGGGTTGGCTATTGTAATTAACTCAGCAGTAGGCTGAGTGAGTGCCGTGCAGGTCTGCTACAGCCTACAGAAGGATTCAGGCAATCCAAAGAGAGCAGGCGACCCAAAACGTCTTCTAACGCGAGCCGAGGGGTCAGCTCCTGCGCTGGATGCAGATCATACTAGATGGCTGGCATTTCAGACGGGCGATGCGTACAGCTAGAGCCTAGATTACAAGAAGCAGGTCTAATCCCGGGAAAAGAGGGAGAGAGAAAAGAAAGAAGCGTTGCATTGAACACACGTTTTCTCGAGGACAATGATGCATGTGTGAGAGAAAATACCACGAGAGGAAGGTTGTCTATCACCTTGACTGCTACCAAAATGAAAGCCGAGGGCGCCCTTATAGGTGCTAAGCATTGAGCTAAGCATTTGGGATGTAACGCTTACAAGACTTCTGGACTTCTATCCGCCGTATACATGTAGGTAAGATGTAACCCTCGTAAGTAGGGGCGAAGAGTTGTTATTGGTCGCCTTTCGACGGTTGTAGCGTTACTTATGTACGTTTGTCGAATATTAACGTCTATTGGTTCAACCCATACGCGAATACGATTGGATAGTACCTGTCCATCATGAGCGGGATTACGGTACGAGATACGGAAGAGAATACGACACGTGACAGCGTCCTACATCGGATCGGTCGCTATTAGGTATACCTAGGGAGGTTAGGTAGGTAGATATACTTGTTGGAAGGAATGAATGAGAAGGCTTTATCTTAAGTTTGATATTCAGCTTCAATTCGCTCTCACTACGGCTTCTCTCCCTATACCCCCTCACCACCCCCGTTCACCATGTCTTTGAAGCTCCACGAACTTACAAACGATGAGGACTTCAAGAAGATAAACGCCGCAGAGCACGAGGCCTATAGTAACCCGTTCAATGGCGTCTTTGAACTCACCAAAGGCACCTCGCCAGAAGAGGCTTGCGCCCGTCAACTAGTTTGGCATAAAATCCAGCCTGGTAGCCACTGGGTCTATGTTACCGACGAAAGCACTGGCGAAGTGATTGGGGGTACGCGATATATTATTTACGAGACAAATCCATACGCGGTCGAACAACCCGCACGAAAGGCTTCTTGGCTACCTGAAGGTGCGTTGCAGAACAGCCAAGACAGGACAACGACACGCAGGTACTGAACGAGGATACCTATGCATCAGGTCCCCTAAGACAGGTCGGAGATCATCTCCTCGCCTGCCTGGGAAAGCATCGTCCAGTCCTGATGAACAAGCCGCACATACGTAGGTTTCACTTATGTCTCTTGGCTTCGTGGCTTAGGTACTTACCACTCGGGAAATTATATAGTGATATCACTATGCTTCGTGCATTCAGCGCACAGGAAACGGGGCGCCGCAAGCTTGATGCTGGAGTGGGGGGCTCGAAAAGCCGATGAGCTCGGCCTGGAATCATTCGTCGAATCTACCGAGATGGCTCGCCGCACCTATGAAAAGCAAGGGTTTTATGTGATTGGTGATTTCTACCTGGACGCCCAGGAAGAGAATCCCAGCAAGGAGTTCATTGCGGAGAGAGAAAGGCTCGAGTGTCCTATCCATGGGTTCATCATGAAGAGGGATGCGAGGGATGTTAAATCTGCCCAATAGAATGTAGATGTAGAATTACAGATATCTGATGCTTAATTAAAATTCATCCTACAGGCTACCTACCCCAAGTTCCACACCTTGAGAATTACATGGATGCATCGAATCCATGTAATGATGCACATCGGCAACTCCTCTGCTCCTGCGAACGGAAAATGATAACTCGTAAACTAAAGGGTCTCCAGAAAATCCAACTACGGAAACTAGCCAATCAGAGCTTGAGACGGGCTTAGCGTATACCCCTTTCGGAATGCAACATGATGCGTCAGCCAATCAGAACTCCGTATCGTAATAAGAAGCCTATCTGGAGCCATCTCACAGCTTATCTACAATGTTACTACATGTTAAAGGATACCCTGGCAGCCTGGCCGTTTGTTTGAAGATCTTTTAACGGAGAAGATACCTGCGTCGCTATTTGTGACTTAAGGTAGTAGGAGGTAAAAAGATGCAGCGAAAGACTATTACACAACCACTTCCCCCTGAAGTAGGTTAAACATTTTGTCACTTCTATGTAGCTAGCTGCTAGCTACACGCGCTGAGACGAGGTAAATTATTTCATTTTACAATGGTCGAATCCAGCGACCTATCCCTATCCCCCGACGATGTCAAGTCGGCCGAGATAGAAGAAGCCTCAAACGCAACCGAAAAAGCCCCCTCCCCCTCAATTTCGTCCAGGCCGATTGACGCGGATCGAGAAGGATCAGAAACCAAGCAAGGGGGCCTTGTTGTTGACTTCGGCGACGAGACAGACTTATCAAATCCTCAAAATTGGTCCCCGAAGCTCAAGTGGTCTCTAATCGTCTTGGTCTCTCTGCTGGATTTCGCAGTGCAAGTCTTGCCCGATCGATCGTATCTGCGCAAGCTGGTTTTCTAACGTGGCTGGCTCTTCAGATCTCTGGCGACCATCATCTGTGCGCCGGTCGCGCCCCAGATCTTGGCTGAGTTCAACGAGACAGACGACTTCTACATAACCTTCATCGTCTCGGTTTGGGAGCTTGGAGAAATCTTCGGCCCGCTCATCGTCGCGCCTTTCTCTGAGCTCTACGGACGATTGTATATTTACCATGCCGGCAATATCCTCTGCATTATATTCTCGGCCGCTTGCGCCTTGAGCACTAATATACAGATGTTGGTAGCATTCCGCTTCCTGAACGGCTTAGCAGTTGTGTCTACGGCGCTCAACCCCAGCATTGTCGGTGATCTCTTCCGGGTTGAGCAGCGAGGAAGCGCAATGTCAATAGTAGGTCTTGCTACGATGCTAGGGCCCGTCGTCGGTCCTATTATAGGAGGTTATCTCGGCGGTGCGATGGGATGGCGATGGTGTTTCTGGCTCATCACCATCGTGTGCGGCTTTCTCGAGATATGCTTTTTGCTCTTGTTGCGCGAAACCTATTCCGTACAGATCCTCAAAAGAAAAGCACAACGGCTTCGTAAGGAAACGAATAACCCTAACATAAAGTCCAAGTATGAAACAGAGCACACGGCGCTACAGCTACTTCAAAATGCGTGTATACGACCTTTGCTGCTGCTTTTCACGTCGCCCATCTTATTCTTACTGTCCCTGTACGTTGCTGTGGTTTACGGGTATCTCTACCTCGTTATGACAACCATCACCTCTGTCTTCGAGTCCGTTTACAATTTTTCATCAACCGTAGTCGGCCTCAGCTTTCTAGGACTTGGTAAGTTGCTTGTAGCTTAGAGTCGAAGCGTCATAGTTTCTGCTAACCTCTACATGCTATAGGTATCGGCTGCGTGATTGGTGTTTTCTTCTGTCGAGCCACGCTCGATCTCTGGGTTCGTCGACAGGCCAAATCCGGACAAGTTCGACCTGAACAGCGTCTTCCACCTGTTATATTCGGCGGGTTTATTCTTCCTGCTGGCCTGTTCATGTACGGTTGGACGGCCGAGGTTCACACGCATTTCTTGGCGCCAATCATCGCTACCGGGATCCTGGGAATGGGTCTTGTTTCCACCACAATTCCGGTGCGAAGTTACCTCGTTGACGCATTTGGAATATATGCTGCAAGCGCAGTTGCCGGGTGTGCCGTATTGAGAAATCTTGGTGGAACTTTTGTTCCGCTCGCAGGGCCACCATTGTATCAAAAGCTAGGGCTCGGCTGGGGCAATTCGGTGTTGGGTTTTATTGCGTTGGCTTTCATACCCGTCCCGCTACTCTTAATGAGATATGGTCAAGCGTTGAGATCAAGAGACAAACGAAATTTCGAATAACTAATAAGAGAAAGTTAAGATATTCCATCATGAGTTTTAGTTTAGTTCAATATCTTGGTCTAGACGTAGAGCATTTGGCACACGCCTCCATTAAGTACCTAATATATGTACGTGTATATGTACCTAACTTATACTGACTTACGGATTACCTACTATCTTTGTATTCACCTTTGACTAGGGCTATTACACTATGCTCTATAATCTTACGCGTAAGACACTATATATGGGGATAAAATAAGGTTGGAAATATCCCTACAGCTGTCACTTTCAGGGTCTTCACATAAACAGAATAGTGCTGTCGTAGGCTTGATGGATAAGCGTTAGAACACTTCAACAGGCTGACAGGGCCTCCGACATGCAGCGGGTGTGGCGTTTGCGGATTACTATAGTGCTGACCTCCATCGTCTCCTGCCCCCACGGTCAGATGATTACCGACGTTGCGTTGCATCGCGTCGGTGTGTGGCACGGGCCGGAAGGATTGTGCACGGGCATGGTATACGTATACAAATGGAGCACTACGTACTTCTTCCTATCATTAGGCGGTTGGCCTATTTGTATATACGAGTAAAGATCTGTTGTTTCGCATTTTGTTACTTGATTAAGCTCTCTTAGATCTGTTGGATCTGAGTTCCATGGGTCAATCGTGGGGCTCCCTTAATGACGATCCGATTTTGCTCTCTAATATCTACATAGGAATAGGACAACGGGCATCGTGCCGATGGCACAGCGCAATGTATCTCGCAACCTACAACGTCCCACAATCATAACAAGTCTTTCGACTCCGGTTATGAACGGTCGGCAACACCCACGGCGTTCCCTTTTAGTTGATTGGTGCTGCAGGTGCCACAACTGGGGGATAGCAACGTACTCCAAGAATTTTGACTGGAGGTGAGAGTCGGCATATATCACGCCCATCTATACGATAGCGGGTATAAGTTGTTCGGTGAGGTGTTATATTTTGATGATGACCGAACATATGTTGTACCACCCAATATGTAGAACCCAGCAAGCATTAACGGCAAACTAGAGGCAGCACCCATCACTTACGGTTGAGGCGATACGTCAAGTCACCATAACAAATCCCGAAGGTTATACGAGGCTATTTAGCTAGATGGAGGTAGGATCACCCGCCAATGGCCGTCTACTTAGGTACGGTATGGTTTTGAATTTAAGGTAAGGCCAGGGGGATATATGGGAATTGGGGTATTAGGTGAGGGTATTAGATGCGGTATTTGATCACATATCCGAACTTAGTTGGCGAACAAGCTTGATTTGGCATATGTAGGCCTATACCTTCTCAATCAAACCAGCTAAATTTCTTTTCTTCGATAGGCTTCCAATCCTCCCCTTTTCCAAAATACTTCCGGGCCTTTTCCAACTCAGGGGTACCCTCCTGACAGAACCTAAATCTCGGAAGCTGGCTTGGCTGATTGTCCTCGAAGGTGCCGTTTCCGTAGCGGTAACAGCTCGGATAAGTCTGCGTCCATTTCTCTAATGCGTCCCAGCTGCGACACTTATGCGTTTGATATACGGCCGAGTTATGAGGAGTCGAAACGTTTGTGGCGCGGAGCGTGTCGTCCGCTTGGCACTTAATATCCGCGAGCAGCTGGTCTAAGCAGTGGACTACGTGTCCGTTCGATATCGACGGAGGGTTTCCCATTCGGTAGTCTCTGAAAGCTCGATAAACTTGTTTCTACGAGAGGTTTTAGCATATGATTATATGGTTGGTTGAAACGATCCGGGTCCCATACGATGCAGTGTAAGCTGTGATAAGCGTTCACGAAATAGAGAGATTTGCTAGAATCCCAAGGAAAGGTTGCGCCTTCATCCAAGCCTTTCTCCACCGCCCACGACTTAGGTACGGCGACAACTCCCGGGTCGAAGTCCAGACTATCCCAAAGGCGATCCCGTACATCATCGTCGGGGTCTGTGTAGGCGCCTTTCTGGTTCCAAAACACATCAATTTCGCCTTCTTTTAACCCGGCTAGAGCAAGATATAAGTAAAGCTTCTTCAGATTCCTGAGAGGTTTGATAACCATACCATACTTTGTGCGGTGTGTCTCAGACTCGCACCGAGCATTATGTGAGAGTAACACCTTGTAGAGGCTGATCTGTAAGATATTTAGAGAAAGTGAGAGGGCAATGAGTATTATTAGAATTATGTTAAACCGATTCGACCGCTTAGTTGCTTTTGCTGTGCTCGTAGGATATTGGTTTTCGAGGCCTTGGATTTCTTCACTTGTTTCTTCGCCCATTAAGGGCTTATACTCATGTTTTTCGGACATTGTAGCTGACGAGCACTAGCCTGGACGGGATTTTTGGTCGCTATATCGAAGAAAATGTCAACACGAGAAATGAAGGAGGAACTTTTCAACATCAAGTAAAGGTAAAGGAGACGGGGCACGTAGGTAAGTCCTGTCTTGCGACTATAGACATCAAGCATCTCCCAATGGAACGGTTGCGGATGATCCTTCCGTATAAGGCATCCAGGGTGTCATCGATACTTGGCTTGCATAAGGCGGGATCCAGATCATTGAGATATCAGGGAATCACATGGTAGTATGGATATGCGCTGCCGTCGCATTGAAGAATAAAACCACATAACAATCGCCAACCATATGCCAAGGCAGACAACGGAATATTCCTTTCGATGTGACGGCGGCATTTCCTCGTAGCGCCTTCGTCTTGCATAGACACGTCTATTCAACCGACTCTGTCACAGCCAATAGTTTCATCTAGGACATTAACACTCATGGCTCAAGGAGTTAGCTGACCCGCTCCTGTACAGACAGTCACATATCGCCTACTTTTGTTTCTGCGAACCCGACTTTTGGAAATTATTCAGCATATATTGGCGTCCTCCCGAACTGACGGTTAGCCAAGAACTCCAGGGCCACGGATATTAAAATAATATTCACCTCGAAGACATCATACTGACATAACACAATAATTCTTTTGTTCGCGTACGAATTACATTCGATATCAACATGTTTCTGAGCAAGTCTCTCTTACTGGCATGTGCCATTATACCAGCAGCCACAGCGCTTCCATTCAGTAAGTTAAGCACTTGATACATAGGAATAGGTAATCATGGACAACCTTTAGAGACTAACCGGGTTTCAATAGAAGCAGCGGTCGCTGAGAGCTCTCTTGTTACTAGGTGGGATGAGGTAGTCAACGAACCCCCAGTTATCGCTAAGCGGGAGGACTTTGTAAACGAACCTCCGGTCATTGCTAAAAGGGAGGACATAATCAATGAGCCCCCGAGTATCGCTAAGAAGGATGATGTGGTCAACGAACCCCCAAACATCGCCTAGCTGGATGCTGTTACTAAGAGTTTGGTTTGATCTGGTGAAGGGGATTTGTTACGGCGGACATAAGCAGGGATTGTAGGGGTTTGATACTATGAATGTATGTGCCTAGGGTACTTAGGTTAAAAATAGTATATGGAAATAGGAAACAAGTTGCCTCCTCTACTTCGCTAGTAGATGACTTCCTATGATAAATCTAGCTTCTGTAGATTTAGGTTGTCTCTGGATACGTGCTTTGCATATTCCCACTTGGGCCGCGTAGCCATGTAGATAACTACCTAGTTATAGTAGAGTCTCGATAAACCCGCTCAAAATTGTATGCCCGCAATGGTACCTGGATTACTTACGTTTTCTATGGGATTGGCTTGAATCCGCTAGACAGTTAGATACCTGTTATTAACACTCGATTCGAAGAGACCGATCCTTTCCCACAAAGACTATAAAAAAAGCAGAAGGAACAAGTTAAGCTGAGCTGTATCCCTTATATACTGACACGTGGTCCCAACAGCATGGGAGGATTGCCGCTATACCTAGCTAAACCTCGAAGTCAGATTGAGGCCGGGAGGTGGGTCGAACGAAATATATACATATACACACCGCTACGGGTTGACAGGGGGCACTAGGGTTCAATGTATGGTGGAATACGTATTGTCCCAGATATAGTCAAGCGTGAACCTGATTCGGATAACTTGGAATAGGTATAATCTGTTATGTGCCTATATAGCCCCAAGTTAAGGCTAAGACTGGATCTCTAAAGAAAGGGCTTCAAGGTTCTGCATAGTACCCCGTCCTACCAATCCATATTAAATCTCGGGTCCAATGTTAACTTGCTCAAGCCTATGGACACGTATACCTGAAGTTGATTATTTCTATTATTTCTATTCTTGTCTGATCCTTCCTCTACTAAACATCCTTATATACCCTTTCTATCGTAGCCATCACTCCAGCCAGACAGGAGCAAGTTCCTTAATATACTGAGGATAGAAGTCCTCCGAGATCTTAGCGCTATCCCTCTCCTTAAATGTATCATAGAACCTCCTCAAATTTCTCAACTCCGAATCCGCCACTATATCGACCCCATATAGTTTCTTAGAGAACTGCAGGAATGAGAAAAGGACGCAGTCTGCTATATTAATCTCCTCGGCTTTAAAACCATCTCCTTCAAATCGGCCCTCGTAGTAAGGCTCGAGAAGTTTCACGTTCCTCTTTGCTATACTCATGGCCATGCTTGATGCGGCCGGAGCGTAGCTCCTCTTTATAAGCACAACAATTTCAAGTGGAAAAGAAAAATGTAAATTCTTACTGGTTTGTTCTTAACTATAAAGGGGTTTGTCTTATATTACTTGGGTACCCAAGCTACCAATAAAAGCGGAGAACCTCGGTATAGCTCCGCTCCGTTGGAGTCATCTCGGCAACGGCACCGAGTCCGAGGTCGGACGAGTTTCTCTTCGGAATAAGTACTCCGGGCTATGTATCTACCTAACCTATACGGAGTTGCAAATTCCACATTTAGCTATCGTAATCTCACAGTTAACACTTAAGATCAACATCTTTTTATCCCGTACCGTAGCCTGTAGGTACCAGTCTTACCAATCGACATACCTTAGGTACCTACATAACATGGCCGAGACATCAGCAGCTCAACCTCAACCTCCTTCCGACACCACTAAAATTTACGTCTCAGCCACCGAGGCCCGGAGGTTCATCGAGGGCGTCCTCTTGGGGAACGGCGTGCCGGAGCCCAACGCCGCCATCGTAGCGCGATGCCTCGTGGCGGCGGACCTGCGGGGCGTCGACACGCACGGCATCAACCGGATCCCGTCGTACATGGCGCGCGTGCGCAACGGCGTGCTAGACGCCACCGCGTCCCCATCCGTCTCGAAAGTCACGCCCGTCGTCGCTCAGGTCGACGGGCGCAACGGCTTCGGGTTCCTGGCGGCGGAGGTCGGGATGCGCACGGCCTGCGACATGGCGCGCGAGTTCGGCGTCGGCATGGTCGGCGTCAAGCGCTCGAACCACTTCGGCATGAGCGCCTGGGTCGTCCAGCAGGCCATCGACGCCGGAATGATGAGTCTGGTCTTCACCAACTCGAGCCCCGCGCTGCCCGTGTTCGGCGGCAAGAGCAAGCTCATGGGCGTGTCGCCTATTGCTTGCGGTGCTCCCGGGGGCAAGGAAAAGCCGTTTATATTGGACATGGCACCATCTGTGGCAGCCAGGGGCAAGATTTACAAAGCTGAGAGGAGGGGCGAAAAGATTCCTTTGGACTGGGCTTTGGATGCTGAAGGGAGACCGACGGATGATCCGGCTGCGGCTTTAGAGGGAGTTATGCTTCCTATGGGAGGACCTAAGGGTTCGGCACTGGCTATCATGATGGATGTATTTTCGGGGGTATTATCCGGTGAGAAAGCCATTGCGCGACATATTTAGTATTTACTCTAGCTTTCTTTTTTCTAATCTTGACGTACATACAGGCTCAGCATTCGCAGGCGGAGTTACGGGTCCATACGACCCAAGCAAAGCATCAGACGTCGGGCACTTCCTCGTGGCTATCAAGCCGGACCTGTTCATGAGCCTCGACGAGTTCCGGGAGAGAATGGACTTTCTGTACCAACGTGTCGTTGGCTCGGATAAAGCCGCCGGTGTCGAACGGATTTACTTCCCGGGCGAAATCGAGCAGTTAACGCAAGAACAGAGGGAGAAAACGGGAATCCCGCTGGTACAAGCTGAGGTCGATGCGTTAAATGAAGAGGCAAAGAAAATTGGAAAACCTCTTCTTGTTGTTAAAGATCAATGAGCCCCTGGAAGTTATGATTTATGATCTTTGATATTCCGGCTGGTTATATGAAATCTTTAAGAATTACCTACCCAACCAGCCAACTCATGAATGTACTGTTTTTATGGCGTCTCTAGCAATGAAATGACTATTGATATATGGCTTATAAGTTATAATAGCAGTCACCCTGACCCTTCAGCACGTAAAAAGTCAAAATCCGCCCCTTGATCCGCCTCATTGACCGACCTCATATACAAACCCCTATACCCTCTCATTTTCTCCCTCGCCTTCCAAGGGTGTTTCGAATCGGCCTTTTCCACCTCCGCGCGCCTGGCCTCCCTCCTACTCTCAATTTCCTCGTCGCTAATTTCAACTTGCAAAAGTCGCTTCTCTACGTCGCACGTAATCACATCGCCGTCCCTTACGATCCCCAGCACAGACGCCGGGTTCGCTGCTTCTGGCGAGACATGTAGCACGATAGTACCACCAGCAGTACCGCTCATCCGCCCGTCCGAAACTCGCAGCATATCTACCACCCCGCGCGCTGCTAATTTCCGCGGGATCGGCACCAGCCCGGCCTCCGGCATCCCCGGATTGCCCACCGGTCCAATGTTCTGTAGCACTAATACGCTGTCGGGCGTGACCTCTAGGTTCTCGTCGTCGATACGTGCAGCTAGGTCTGCGGACCCAGCAAATACTACGGCTCTCCCAGAATGCTTTAGGAACCTGCGGTCTTTAGACGCGCTCGCTTTCATGACGGCGCCTCCGGGTGCGAGGTTACCGCGTAACACGACTAGCGAGGAAGCTGGATAAAGAGGGACATCGAAGGGTTGGATACAGCGTAGTTCCTGAGGTACCGGTATTGAGCGCTCGCTATCCAGTGCTTCACCCAGCGTCTTCCCGGAAACCGTCAGTGCGTCTAAGTACAGGAGTGGCCTCAGTTCCCGTAGCAGCGTAGCCATGCCGCCTGAATTGTGGAAATCGGTCATGTAATTAGAACCACTAGGTTTCAGACCTACAAGGAGAGGAGTGCGGCAGCCGATCTCGTCGAAGGTATCAAGAGTGATAGTGCCCGCAACGGTAGGGTGCCGGTTAATAATAGCCATCAAGTGAACCACAGCGTTTGTAGAGCCGCCAATGGCTTGTAGTACAGTAATAGCGTTTAGGAATGACTCCCGCGTGAGTAAGACCTGCGGTTTTAGTTTGTCGCCGGCTGAAATAATTTTCACAGCGGTAGCACCCGTCTCTTCCGCAATTCGCAGGCGAGCCGATGATACGGCTGGTGCTGTTGCCCCCTTAAATGGCATGAGGCCGAGTCCGACTAGTATACATGCCACTATAGAGTAATTCAGTTAGCAGATCGATCCTCAACTGAGATATTAGGCGTGGGATTTAGTATGATGATTGCATCATCCGTAGCGAAAAGGGGCAATAAGCAATCTTGAAAAATCCTCACTTGTACTCGCCGTGCCCATAACTCCACACGTCCCAGCCTATATCTCATCTTCAGCACATCTCCAAACATCTCCAAACAGATATATCCGTAACACTTACCGTCGGTGCAAGCTCCTCATTCAGCGCCGCAATCTCCTCGATATCAATAACACCAGCCCGAAAGCTCGCCCAGTTATTCCGGCAGTCGGTACACGCCCCGATCCTAACCCCCTTATGGCTACCCGGCATCATCGGCCCCGTGACGAGATGCAGGATGGGCTTGTTCGCCGATATACCGCCCATGAGCTGCGCCGGCGTCGTCTTATCGCATCCTATTGTTTGTTCGACTCAGCACATATATCTATCTCTAAGCAAGTACGCCTCAAACAAACTCATAAATAGCTACACTTACCTCCCACCAACACCACCGCATCAACCGGCTGCGCCCTAATCATCTCCTCAGTATCCATACTCATCAGATTCCTAAGGTACATGCTCGTCGGCGCCGCAAACGACTCGTGTAAACTAATCGTCGGGAAATCCACCGCCAGCCCCCCCGCAAGTTGCACTCCTCTTCGCACCGCATCTATGAGCTGCGGCACGTTGGCATGGCACGGGTTGAACCCGGAGAACGTGTTCACGATACCGACAATCGGCCGCGACAGCGCGTCCTCTGAATAGCCTAGCGCCTTGATGCACACCTTACGGAAGAACAGCGAGAAGTGCGCGTCCCCGTACGATGTCAGTCCTTGCCGCATCCCCTGGCGCGAGTCGATCGCCTGTGACAGGTCATAGTCTCCGTTGAGCTCCGTATCCCGCCGGAACTTATCTGTATTATTCTGGGTGCTTGAAGACATAGTTGCTAATAAAGGTGAAACTTTACAAGATGTGTTGTGTATAAGTCGTGATCACAACAACCCAATAGGATAGCTTGTATTTGGTATTGTTCACTTGGCCTGCTTCTACATATCCCCCCCAGCGATTACACTGAAATGCGGGACCCCGACTTTGGAGAATCGCGTTAAATGGTGCCGATACCTGCGGGGGCACTAGGTCACATCACGACATATCTGCGAAGGGGTACCTTACCTAAAAGAGAACCCAAGAATATTCATTTTAGATCACCATCTACAGAGGCGGCATACAGAGATAGAAGAACAATCTAAAAACAAAGAAAAAAAAGATACAAAGGCTAACGTGAGAGACATTAAATTCATTGTGCAATCATCCCTGTTGGGTCACTTTTTCCCTAGTCTACATGCAAATACGCCGCCAACCAGCCGATGGTGGTTGTTTTTCGTGAGGGGGAGGGGAAGGGGATATAGTGGGTAACAGGACCATGGAAGCCTAAGACCATCCTGGAAGACTTTTGTGTTTTCCCTCGTGTCTCACCAAGCCGAATGAACCATCAAGTCCTATTTTCCCCCCTCTGGATGCCAATGTCAATCCAGCGCAGATGTGCATCAAAAACACCTATGGGAGACTCTAGGGACCCTAGCCAGCCGCCCATCTATAATCCATGACCTAATTCGCCAAATAATGAGAGACTCCTTTATCGGGAGGACATAGCCTTGGTGACAAGTCTCTTCAGAGCCAGCTCCTTCTTCTTAAGGTCATCGGCGGTGGACTCTTCAATTTCAAGCTGACCCATAGCATCGCTAAGAGACTGCTCGATCTTGTCCTTCTGGCCACGCTTGAATTTGAGGGACATAGTGGGGTCGGAGATAATCTCCTCAACGCGGCTGATGTAGGACTCTAGCTGCTGCTTAGCCTCGAATCGCTTGCTGAAAGCCTCATCGCTGTTCTTGAACTTCTCGGCGTCGCTGATCATGCTCTCGATCTCAGTCGACGAGAGCTTACCAACCGAGTTGGAGATGGTGATGTTGGCGCTGCGGCCAGAGGTCTTCTCAGTGGCGGTAACCTTTAGGATACCGTTGACATCGACCTCAAAGACGACCTCAAGAACGGCCTCTCCAGCGCGCATGGGGGGGATGGGCGCCAATGTGAACTCTCCAAGGGAGGTGTTGTCCTCGCAGTTGACACGTTCACCTTGGTAAACGGGGAACTGCACGGTCTGTTGGTTGTCGGCAACAGTGGTGAAAGTTCGCTTCTTGATCGTAGGGACGGTCTGGCCGCGGGTAACGACGGGGGCAAAGATGTTACCCTCCATGGCAACACCGAGAGATAGAGGGACAACGTCCAAAAGGAGAAGGTCGGAGGTGTCAGCCGAGGTGGCCTTGCCGGAGAGGATACCAGCCTGGACGGCAGCACCGTAGGCAACAGCCTCGTCAGGGTTGATGCTCTTCTCGAGCTTCTTACCGTCGAAGAAGTCGCTGAGAAGCTTCTGGATCTTGGGGATACGGGTAGAACCACCGACAAGCACAATCTCGTCAACAGCGCTCTTCTCGACGCCAGCATCCTTTAGGACCTGGGCAACAGGCTCTAATGTACCATTGAAGGCCTTGGCGTTAAGGTCTTCGAAACGAGCACGGGTGATCTGAAGGAAGAAATCCTCGCCATCGAAAAGCGAGTCAATCTCAATGGTGGTCTGGGCACCGTTGGACAGGGTTCGCTTGGCACGCTCACAAGCAGTCCGAAGTCTTCGGAGGGCTCGCGGGTCACCAGAGATGTCCTTCTTGGTCTTACGCTGGAACTCCTTCTTGCAGTGGTCAAGAAGGTTGGTGTCGAAGTCCTGTCCACCAAGATGGGTGTCACCAGCAGTGGCCTTGACGGTGAAAACACCGCCCTGGATGTTAAGAAGCGACACATCGAAAGTACCACCACCAAGATCGTAGATAAGAACGTTACGCTCCTTGTTGGACTTGTTGGCGCCTAAGCCGTACGCGATAGCAGCGGCAGTAGGCTCGTTGATGATACGGAGCACGTTAAGTCCAGAAATGGAACCAGCATCCTTGGTAGCCTGACGTTGGTTGTCGTTGAAGTAAGCCGGGACGGTGACGACGGCCTTCTCAACCTTCTTTCCGAGCTTGACCTCGGCAATCTCCTTCATCTATAAAGATTGGGTTAGTCTGTTATTCAGCATTATGCGTAGTTGTGTTGAATTACCTTAGTGAGGACCATGGCGGAGATTTCCTGAGGAGAGAAAGTCTTGGTCTCTCCTAGGTATTCAACCTGGACGAGAGGGTTGGTACCCTGCTCGACGACCTTGAAAGGCCATGATTCAATATCCTTCTTGACGATGGGGTCGTTGAAAGGTCGGCCAATCAGACGCCTATCGCAAAACAAATTAGCTGTGCGGTCCCGCGAGAAAAAAGGGAAAATTTGGGGCGCGGGGTGAAAACGTACTTGACATCGAAAACGGTGTTTCGGGGGTTCATAGCAGCCTGGTTCTTGGCAGCCTCACCAATCAAGCGCTCCTTCTCGTTGAAGGAGACATAAGAAGGGGTAGTAAAGCTACCTTGCTCGTTGGCAATGATCTCGACATTGTTGCCCTCGTAGACAGCGACACAGGAGTAGGTCGTGCCTGTTATTTACACAAAGGTGATAAATGTTAGTGGGTGCCCATTACAGCATAAAATTTCCCAACAGGTCATAAATGCGACAGAATGACATGTCGAGGTGCGGGGTGAATGATGAGGAAGAGATTATAAAAACTTACCCAAATCAATGCCGATGGCACCGTCGTAGACTTCTTCCGCCATTGTGAAGTTTCTTTACAACTGAACAAGTTGACAGATACAGTTGGTGTTGCGGAAAGAAATTGTTCTGGGGACGATGGACCAGAAGGTAAGGTATGGAGGGGGATGTTATGGAGGGGGGATTTCACGAATTTTTATGCGGGCGGTGAAAATAATTGCAATTCTCAAATTTTTTTTTCTGTTTTTCCCCATCCCACCTTTGCCGCCGGAACTAATATAATTCCGGTTTAGCGTCTTAGGGTACGTACTTGGAGGGACCATTTAAGTTCAGGGTCCAGCCTTTTGGACTGGGCTATCACTGGCTGAATCACCTGTCTAACCTATCTCCACCCCACCAAAAAAGGGTCCTCAAATATGTTTTTTTTTTTTTCTAAAGGCGCTGAAAATACTTGAGCACATGTTCGATAGTTCCCAACGTATGTGGATATAAACATACGTTATGTCTACGTTGGCTTAGTTGCACATAATATCTCTTGGATAAACCTTGTTTGCATTGACCCGTAATAGTTGATTTGCAAGAATTGGGATTCATTCTTATATAGCTAAGACTAAAGCAACGCAATTAACTGACGACTCACGAGTCTTCCCTAAAATTATGAGGGTGACTATCAGCAAGTTTCCACCACAATGAACCTCCTAGACGTACAAATATGTAGATTGCCTTATTGGCCAAAATGTACCTGAGTAGTTAGAGCCTATTCGTTCCGATTCCACCGAGTACAACTCCAAAAGTCAACCATAGAGACGCGAACTAATAATTCCATGAAGACAACAACTGAACTATATTCTAGCTGCCAGCGCTTTCAATCAAAACGCCCGCTATGAATGTCTGAGCAAGTTAAAATGCACCACGAACTTTTCCATTTCCATAGTTAATCCGTTGGGTGCCTTCTGGCCTTTCGGAAGGGCTGCTACCAAAGATACTTCGAGGCGATTAAGGCCAAACTGTAGAGTAACGTCGAAAACCGGTTCGCCTGGTTTGTTAAGATGACTTTGGGGAGGGTATAGACGCGCACCATTATGTATCACATTCAATTTCCATTCACGTTGTTGAGCCTCCAAGAATGGTGCCACCTCCGGCTTAAGTCGGAGACGGTAATAGCTGGTAGGGGCGTTTAGAACAATCTCTTGCTGAGTTTCAGTAAGACTAGCCGGAATCGTCATTGACATTCGATTCTCAATCTGGAGTTCGGGATGAGACATGATGATAAGCTTGGGCATGATAGCTTCCGATTCCTCTGTGACGTGGTCAATAATATATAAATATGGTATTCGAAGGAAAACTCTTACTAATTGGATGCGGTCGGTACTTCTGGGCTTCAAGGATTTCTGCAGCTGATAACTTTGGAGCTGGCGGTGGCGGCGGCGGCGGCGGTGGCGGCGTGGGGAGGGCACCATTTGGTACGACGTTAGGTAAAGAATTCGGCAAAGCGCTAGGTGGAGCGTTCGAAGTAGGGGGTATCACCGGGGGTGCGAATTGCTGCTGGTTCGTAAACGCTGGGGACGGTCGAACGGCGTCCTCGGACTTCGTTAGCCCTGCGGCCGACGGACTAGGAGGGCCTGCGGAAGTCGACATGCTTCTGGCCTTCTCGAGTTGGCTCAGGCTGACCGAAGTTGTCGTCGAACCACCAAAGGGGTTTCTGCTTATGGGTGTTCCATTACGAGTGATCTCCCCTTCGCCGGACTGACCTGTCACCGGGGCCGGCGATCCTGTAGCGCTGTTCTTACCGCCAACGTGAATGGTAATCTTCTTAGGATGTACAGGAGTCTCCGAGTTAGGCGGCATCTTTAGCTTGATCTTTGGCTGTGGCTGAGGCGGCTCTGGAACATGAAGTTTGGCCTCTCTCAGTTCCTCTTGAAACAGTTCCTGCAACAGTTAGTCAGTCAAATTGTGACCAAATGGGATAGGAAGCCCTACCTCAAGCTCCTGGGCCATAAGGGAGATATCACTCCCATCTTCATTGTAATGGTAGGCATTCTTCCAAATTAAACTGGCTTGGTCCTCAAAAGTAGCCCAGCTCTTGAAATCGGTCACGTACGTTGCCCCTCCTCTACCATGTTGACCTCGGACTTGTTTCTGTAGCGCCTTGAGCGACAATGGCTCCTTGATGACTTCGTAATAGTCCCTAAGAGATCGGGGTGGTAGGTAGATAAACGGCTCGAAATACGGATATTCGCCACTTTAAATTTATCAGCCAACTGCATACCAAAGTGTTAAGAAGATAGACCTACGTATCGTCTTTCTTTCGGAGTAGTTCCTCCACGATCTTCTCCTGTGCCTGTTGAAAGGTCAAGCCCTTATACGAGACCCCTTCATAGTGAGTATCAGCTTTGCCTGGCGTCGGTCCGCGGGTTGCGACTTTTCGAGCGTGCGCAACGGGATTCTTCGGTGGTCGGCCAGGTCGTCGTCGTCTTCGGGATGTCGGGCTTGGCTCACCATCTTCATCTTCTCCATCTTCTTCCTCTTCTTCCTCTTCGTCCTCTTCGTCGTCGTCTTCCTCGTTGGCCTCCTCATCCTCTTCATCAATCTCTTCGTCTTCCTCGCCCTCCTCACCTTCAACTTCTTCATTTTCGGCTTCTTCGTCTTGAGCTACCTCTTCCGCATCGGTTTCCCGACTGGTTTGTATATTCTGTACGCTGGCGTCCTTCTCTTCCTCTTCCTCTTCTTCTTCTTCACCCTCGGCATCCTCATCGCCTTCATTATTGTCTGGCTCGGGGGTTGGTGGTAGTGGAGTAGCGACAGCGGTATAGTTGCCGGTCTTATACGCAGGGTTGTGCTTCGTCATCAAGTTGCTAACGGCCTTACGCACTCGTTCGGCATCGCCAAAAGTCATAGACGAGCGCTCGCTGACCTCTTTCGCGTTTTGAACCATACGCTTAAGATCGCCCTCCAAAGTAGATAAGTTGGTATATTCGCCATTCTTCAGCTTTTGCTCGATCGATTCTAGGGAGAGAGGTAGGCGTATTTTCTGGTAATATTCCGGATCCTTGCTTCGAGAAGGAAGCTTCTCAAAGTAAGGTGAAACTGGACGGCCACTATAACAGACGAATTAGCTATGTTGTCGGCAAAGTACATCTTCACTCTGATAAATCACAGGTAAAGAGCGAAGTTCAATATAGGTGTTAAAGGGATGTATCGCATGCAAGTAATAATAAAAGAGCTGCACATACTTCTTATCGGTAGTGGCTCTGATTGATTCCAAGATATTTAGTCCGTACGCAGTAGTTGATTCTTTACTCTCACCGTTCATGAGATCTCCGAATTCCTATAGTAAAAATCAAATTAGAAACGAATAGATAGTGGTATAGGGGAACAAGAGCCCCAAAACTGCAGAATTTGGAGGTTCGAGGTTGTGAGCATGCATAGAGAGGATAGGGTGTTCGGTGGAAAAGGCGTTGCATCTGAATAGCATTCGTAGCTTTTGTCCTTAACCCCCCCGCCTCCCTAGCTTTAACTCTCCTCTTTCATCTTTCATCCTTCATCTTTCAAAATAAACCACGACAAGTTTGCATCGCATCGCATCACATCGCATCACATCGCATCGCGGCTGCAGTGCACAGCAACCCGATGTAGGCAGTGTAGGCAATGTAGCCGTGCTGCGGCAATGCTTACGCGCAAAATGCTGTGGAAGGTCAAATAGATATTCGGAGTAGATAACATACCTCTACTAGTCTGCGACGCTTAGCAGCTCGGTCATTAGGGTCATTTGCCGACGATTCGATGCCATTTGCACCGCTAGCCTTCCTCTTATTTTCCATTTCTGCGACGGAAAAAAGATCGCAGGCGCATCTAGAAGCGAACCGAGGTGTTGCAGCCTATAGCTTGCCGTGTTGCGCGATCAATCGAAATGTCAATAAGCTTTAACTGCTAGGATGATGGGGGTTGCAGGGCCTTTGACGCGATGCGATGGTGGTGATGATTTGTGGGTTGTCCGACGCGGATTGCTGGTCGCTGGTACCGCTACTAGGTAAATAACGTAAGACGGGATAGGAGAGGGAATCTTTCTAACCTATCCTCTTTGGTTAATAGGTACGGTACCTATCGATATAGAATAACCGAATTATCTCAGCGCACAAACATCCCGCACTGAAAACTCAACACCAAGAAGAATGGAGTATTATCGCAATGCAGAGAGTTGATACGATACGTATGTCTAAGTCGTCCTGCGAAGGCGTCGATGCACATAATAATATTATGGGGAAAGCTTCTGCGCAAAAGGTTCGTTGAGAGTAGGTAATACATTAGGTAGGCTTGCCACCAGCTGCCAGCTGCCAATTCCCCGTTGACAGTCCAGCCGGTCCAGCCCGCCCCTAGCAACCAAAGAAGCCCGGACCTCTCCTTCCTCACCTAAGGTTAAGGTAACACAACCTCTATTACAGCACCAATGCGCCACGAGAAAAAAGATAGAGTGCACGGGCCTAAGTACCTAACCTATCTCCTATGTCATAGTTTGTTGTCCATTCCTTACCTTGTACCTAGCAGCTTAGGTAGACATCTTAGTGTCGTCCTGCCAGCCCCTGCCCCTCAGATAACGTACGAATTTGCTATGATGTGGCTTATCCTCAATCAAGGCCCCCACTTCAAGCACTGTTTACTTCCATCTTCCATGCAACCAAAATTTGGGGACCGCAACTTCGACCTTTAAGAATCGCGCTCTTGTCTTCCCCAAATACTAATAACCCTACAACCTTCAAGTTGTAACTTCTTCTTCTTCTTCGTTTGGGCTACTTCCAAGTTTGCCTGTAACTCTTCAAACATTTTACCGTTTGATAATTTGGTTTGGTTTCATCTGCGCGCACAGCAGTGTTGGAGGACGCATATCCACTCTGACAAGCAACAATCGACAAGCGACGGGAGCGTATTTACTCTTCCCCCCTCCTCCTCACGCGACAGCATACATTTTCGGCCTGCCGATACCTAATCTCACGCTCCCTCTTCATTCCTTCTCACAAATATAGCCGTCTAGAATCTGCGCCAGCTTCCGTACCCAATAAGCTACACGCGATTAGAAGGCTATCGTTCGAACCCTATCATAACCCTTAATTACTTCGCTAGCCACAATGCCGCCCATGAATATTGATTTCAGTCGCCGCAACAAGGCGCCCCGCCCTCTAAGCGACGATGAGCGCGCGCGCCTTGAAGAATTCATCGACTCGATCCACTACTCTGCTCGGTATGGTTGCAAGACAATTCGGTCGCGCAAGGATCTATAGTACGTTACTAACTGGGAGGATTAGCTACTCGGACAGCGAATACGAATACCGTCATGTTCAGCTGCCGAAAGCTATGCTGAAGGCCATTCCTAAGGACTACCACGACCCATCCAAAGGCACATTGAAGCTACTGTGGGAAGACGAGTGGCGTGCTATCGGTATTACCCAGGTGGGTTGTTCTAGTGTTGTTGATTATAACGGTAGTCACGCGGACTAACAATACGCGATACCTACAGAGCCTAGGCTGGGAACACTATGAAGTCCACGAACCAGAGCCGCACATCTTACTATTCAAGTAAGCTTTTCGACGCCCAACCTACCTAGCCGAATGATGCTAACCCCGCCAAGGCGACCTCTCAATTATCAAGCACCTCAGTGATTTATGAGCAATCCAAATATGAACGCTGACCTATTACCACATGTGGGATTCGACTATCGTTGTAAATTATTCTTGATACGGCCCTCCACTGCATAGCGACATCTGCATTCGTTAAAGGATAATGCTACGCGACGATTTATGGCCGTTCTTAATCAATTCAACTCTATTCACCCATCTGGTTTCTGGCTCGACCCACCGACGCGCAAACAGGGCTGTTCTTCCCTGTCGATGTCGTTCATAAACTTAGATGGCCATAAAACTATACGACGGCTCGCGGCGTGGAATACGTACAGATGAGAATGGGGGTTATTGGCATCTATTCCAAGGCACGAGGGGGACCTGAGCGGCTCGGTTGTGACGGCAGCGGATCCTCTGTGATTATAAGGAATTAGATTCTCTACGAGCCCGCGCTCTATTCCTGTTGGAACATAAATTACCACGCATTGGCCAGTAGCCTTTGGGTTATAGAGATCCGTAGGAACTTGAATGAATAGAGCATCATAACATTAATTACGAAAACTATTAGTAGTTGTGGTTTGATTATGATAAGCTACGTCTTAACACGGCGAAGCCTATATGACAGGGACATAAACATCAATACCTACGTAATAGAATATAACTACCAGGAAGAGCTCTTAGCTTTACCAGATACAGTAACGATTTGAATATGTAAACATACTAAGATCTTGAACAGCTTAACTTTATCTATATCCTTGCTATTCTCGGACATTTATTTTTATCTGCATTTCTTACTGGTCCAGGCAAGTAAAGCTTTGAACCTTGGCTACGGGATCACTGGTAAGCCAACCAAGCAGCCAAGATCCTACAATATAGCGCAGACGGTGGCCTCCGCCAAATAAGATGCAAAGATGCAAGTAGAAAGGGGCTTGCTAATTAACACAATACCTTTTTAATATATTTAACGTACGACCAAGTATTCACCGAATCGACAAGCTTGGTTGAATCACGTAAGAACATCGAAGTGGCAAGTTATCACAAAGGACACCAAGGCAATAATGTTAGGTAAGTAATATTGGAATTCCTACATAAGATATAAATTAGGTAGTACATAAAGACTTTAACTACCTAGTGTATGTAAACGCGGGTATCATCGCTCCACTCTGTTCTCTGTGTGACCAGGTACGAGGTATCGGCAGGTCGCAGATGAATGGAAGCTTCCGGGCCACCGTTTCTAGAACTTCCCGTAATAGGCACCTTCACCCCGGGAGCTGCCAATTAGGTTAGCACATGCCGGGCAGTGCTGACAGAGAAGGCAGGCAAGACAGGTAGGTACGTCCTTGGCTACCATGTACTGTAATGTATCATCAGTAATTCATCAGATGTAATAGGTATCACTCAACAAATGGACCCTGGGGCAAATGAAAACTGGCAACATTCCATTAACCGTAGTTCAAAAAAAAAAAATCAATACAAGCCTGTCTGCAGACCACAATCGTATGACGTCGAAAAGCGAACACGCTGGCAGTTTAATCAATAAAAGATATTACGAGTAGTTAGGTATATATAATATTCTTCATCTTACTTTATACTGTTTTCATAATTTTTGAGTCTCGCTTTCCATCAAGTTCCAAACAAGAAATATCGAAAAGGTTCGGTTAAAGGTTAAGTGGTTCTAAGGTTGTACTTCGTACTTGCATTATACATTAGGTACACGATATTATGTACCTATCCCTAGTTGCTACTTGGAATTTAACCGTAGCAGCGTATCAGAGTTGCTCCTTCAACAACAAGTTTCTTACCATATTACCACATTACCACCTTAATTACCACCTTACCAACCTTGAACCTACATCATACGTATCCTTTTAATCAAATAACTAACAAATACCGAAAAGAGAAGAAAGGCCAGGCCTTGTCTTGTCCCGTCCCCTCCTCACAATCTAATAATAATTAGGTGTCCATCCATCCCTCCACCTATATACCCGGCACGATTCCGCCGTTATGAAGTCGGCGAAACTCTTCTACCTGTCACTCTTTGCGCTTTGGGGGACACCTGGGCAATGTAAGAGCAGAGAAGCTCGAGATGATTCATGCGCAGTATGTCGCCTTCATTGAGCAACGTAGTTATTTATCTATGTCTTGCCGCCAGTTCTCTGGCAGCGACGTCATCGCAATATCAGTTTATTGTTTCTAACGAAAATGAAACTGTCCAGATCTCGCCCCGCGCTATCGTATCCGATGCTTGTGCCTCTTATTCCACACTCGAGAGACTAAACCGTGAAGTCAAGCCAGCTCTAGACGAGTTGACCAGAGAGACCGACTTCTTCTCCTACTACCGCCTCAACCTATTCAATAAAAAATGCCCCTTCTGGAACGATGAAAATGCCATGTGTGGCAATATAGCCTGCGCAGTAAACACAATAGATAACGAGGAAGATATACCCAAGATATGGAGAGCAAGCGAACTCAGCAAGCTAGAGGGGCCGTCGGCGAAGCATCCTGGGAAGAAGGTCCAGAAAGAGCGGCCAAAGAAGCCACTGCAAGGTCTCTTGGGAGAGAACGTAGGCGAGAGTTGTGTAGTGGAGTACGACGATGAATGTGACGAGCGAGATTACTGCGTACCAGAGGACGAAAGCGCAACCGGTAAAGGCGATTATGTTAGTTTAGTCCACAATCCCGAGCGCTTTACTGGATACGCCGGCGAAGGTGCCAAGATGGTATGGGACGCCATCTACAGGGAGAACTGCTTCCAGAGGTCTTCGTTCCCGCATTCTGCCTCCCTTGGGACCAGCCCTGTGGCCAAGGGACCGGCCGCCCAGGACTTCCGCAACGTGCTTCAGGATGCAGAACGACAGCAAATATTGCAGCTACATCATCAAAATCCAAGCACCACCTTCACGCAAACTGGGTTAGAGAACGAAGGAGAGTGTCTAGAAAAGCGCGTGTTCTACCGTGTCGTCTCTGGTATGCACGCAAGCATTAGTACGCATCTTTGCTGGGACTTCTTGAACCAGACTACCGGCCAGTGGCAACCCAATCTGGGATGTTACAAAGCAAGGTTGCATACGCATCCCGAACGTATTTCCAACTTATATTTCAACTATGCTCTCCTCACCCGCGCTATTGCCAAAATTGGCCCGCACTTGCAGAACTACACGTTCTGCACTGGCGACGAAGACCAGGATGCAGCTACGAAGGCCAAAGTCCTCGCCGTAACTCAGAGTGCGGCCTCGGTACCTCAGATTTTTGACGAGAGCCTCATGTTTAAGAATGGTGAGGGTCCGTCTCTAAAGGAGGATTTCAAGAACCGGTTCCGGAATGTCAGCCGCATAATGGACTGCGTGGGTTGCGATAAATGTAGGCTATGGGGCAAATTGCAAACCGCAGGGTACGGTGCAGCATTGAAGGTGCTATTCGAGTTTGATAACGACAGCGAAGATATCCCGGTGCTGAAGCGAACAGAACTCGTAGCGCTGTTCAACACTTATGCCAGATTAAGCAGTTCCATGAAAGCTCTTGTTGGATTTAGGGGCCTGGTCGAGGCTGAGGAGAAGCCCACACAGGCGATACCTGACCGAGCCAAAAAGCCACATGCGGTCGGCATTTCAAAAAACACACCGGAAGCAACACCGGAAGCAACACCGGAAGCCGAGTCGGAGCTCGAAGAGGAATGGGATGAAGAAGACGATGCGCCACCTAAAAGAGAGCGCCGCAGCCCGGAGACGATAAGCGAAGAATTCAATGAGGAGCTTTCCCGGGTATACAAGGCGTTTAAGATTGTTATAAAGTCTTGGGTAAATTTCCCGAAGACACTGTAAGTCGGAATCACCTTCGCCGAAACTCCCACACCAAAATGCTAATATATTCCAGGTTCTATATCATCCTCTCGGAGTTACAACGCCTCTGGGAGTTCTACATCGGTCTACCCGTCTCACCCCGTTCCTGGGGATTCGCACGGCCTAGCCTCGACGAGCTGTAGAACTGGGTTTGCATACTTGGGATTCGCATCAACGGCACTTGTTCAGGGTTAGGTAGTCGCCAGGCGCTTTTGTATACGCGCTTAAATCTCTAGCGATGGCATTAAGCTAGCATCCATCCATGGGCGGAGTTTTTGGCGTTTGATTTGTGGATAGGATGGTATTTGCAGACCACAGAACAGAAATGGGATTATATTATCATGTCTATAACAATTAAGGTCCTGTCACTAGTATATGTGCAGGCAGAATAACGTATCACATAGCATTTATAAACATATATCCATGTCTCGTCTCGTATCCTTCCTTATTGCCACACTAAGCAAAGGCTGTCTGCATCTGCTCTTCAATACCTGCCCGTAATCAAGTGCTTTATTATAAGTAACTCCCCAGTCCTCTTCCTAGTCCAGCTATCCGTGCCCAGCCCCCCTCTTCCCACGCACCGGCAGCTCGACATGCGTAATCACATTCCCGATCTTAGCCTTCACGCCGCGCACCGGAACCCGCATCGCTAGCACTTCGACTTGCGGGCCTGCCGCGAATACACGCTCGGTATGTCGCTTAATTTCGGGCGAGGGCGCGGCAAAGGACCACGCTACGGAGATGTGGAAGGCGTCGTCGCTGCTGCCGCCGGAGAAGGCGTAGAGAGGTGGTTGTTGGTGTTCTTGCACTAGAGCATTGCATCGCTGGAGGAGGGCTGCTAGCTCTGGGTTGTGCGGCTGCGGCTGCTGCGTTGGGGACGGAGATGCTGGGGGTGGGTTGTTATCTGAGGGGCCGACGGTAGGTGCGTCTGCTTTGGCGCCGCTTTCTCCCCCTTTCCCTTTCCCTTTCCTTTTCCCTTTTCCTTTCCCTCCATTACTTTTGCTACTATTCCCCCCCTTTCCACCAGTTGTTGTGGGATCTGGAACAGAAGCAACAACACAGGAAGAGGGAGCAGCACTCCCCACCCTGAGTACCAGGAACGAGCGCTCCGACTCGCTCGTGCGATGCCATTCTAAACCCCGCGGCGCGAGGTCAAAGGGCCCGACGCCGCTGCTCTTGATGCGCGCGACCAAGTGCTCTAGGAAATCATCTTTCTCCGCGGTGCTCAGCACGACGGGCCGCGACAGGCTGATGTGCAGCGGCTGCGGAGCGCCTAGGTCCGACGTGAGGAAGGAGGTGATGCTCACTGATAGGGGCGCGAGTGCTATCTGGAGATCTGAAAGTAGGGCGGAGAGAATGTTGCGCTGGGAAGTTGTGGGGTGCCCTGGAGTTTTGTTTAGCGACGTGTTTGTTATTCGTACGGGTGGATATTGGATATCTGAGGTCTGCGTATATGGGATGGAGATACTGGAGATACTGGGACTTACACTCGATGTACAGGTGGCTCGGCCAGCTGCCGGCTCTATGCGGATTCACGCGTTTACGGCCCTGGTGCAGCGCTGGGTCGTCGGATGTGCTCACCCGCACGGTAGACGCGTATAAGTCGTGGAATGCATCGGGGAGCGGCGGGAGTGCAGCAGCTGGCTCTGCCGATGTCTTGCTATGCGATGTCTTTTGCTTTTTAGCCGCAGATACTACCGCTTCCTCGGCTTCAGACTCGGAGCCAGACGAGTAGTCTACTAACGCCATTCTAACTAACTATATTACCTAGGTGCCCAAAAGCTGTAACGGCGGTTGTAGGTATTTCCTTTTCTTAAAAAGTAAGTAAGAGGCTCGATAGTCTGGTGAACTTATAAGTAATATAATAGGTTAGGTACTTCGTTGTACAATTATCAAACTTCGTTAACTGCAACTAACAGATATTTGAAGCATGTTTTGAGATAGCGGTGCCCCTTGACATTTGACATTTATGTAGTCCCTGCTTTTTTGGTGCTACCCGATCCGCATTAGCGGCGGCTGCAGCCCGTAGGGCTGAAGGAGCATATGCAGGTAGACAGGGTACCTCCATGGTATACCTTATACACGTGTATACATATTTGATATAATCGTCTTTCATCTAATAGAAGCAATTCTATATAACTATATATATATATATCAATGTATACCTACCAATTCTTATTTCAGACAATAAAGTGGCATTAACACTCCTATTAATATTTGCTCTTTGCAGCTATATAAAACTATCTTTAAGTGCCTATAAAGTAGCCATATGAACCTTACGCGGTATATATTACATATAGTACGAGGAATTTCTTCGACTTAATAGGAACTGGGTTTTTTTTTTACAATTGATAGTAACCCTTCGAGTTATAATTAACTACTGGCTGTATAAGCTACTATTATACCTTACAGGGCTCTTAGAAGAAAGCTATAAGTATAAGAGGCGCGCATGTTAAAATTATTACGTTCTTAATTTAAAAGTCATAGGTATCGTTGCTAACCATCAGCCAATGATTCTCGAATACTCGACTAAAGTTCTACAATTGATGTTTTGTCATTTCAATAATATACAATAAGATGCTTACTATTCAACCCTGCTTATGCTTATGGTTCATTATTAGAAAGTATCTGTAAAAATGTAGAGACATAAGTGTCAGATGACAAGGATTACGATAGGTATATGACGTGATAAGGGGTCTAAAATCTAGCTTGAAGCTATCTACCAGCTAGTCATTCGCTATGTTGTATATAAGGGGACCTTGGGTCACTCTTAGATTTAGGAAAGGGCAGGCGTTAGTAGCATTCAAAAATATATACCATATGAGTTATACACCAGCTAGTCACCTGTCACTCCGTAGTGGTGACATACCAAGGGCAGCCTCTGACAATAAGGCAATTAAGACGTAAGGATGTTGAAAAAGAATATTTTAATCATAATCCCAGCGTTTCTAACTGGACCTTCAAAGCGAGGAAACCGAAACTATACTTTCTATCCAATATAGACTGTTCCTAGAGAATAACTACCTAGGTTAAGATATGATGGTGGCACAGCTATATACAAGACAGTGGCGGTTGAAAGCTTCCACAGTAACCTAGAATAGTGACAGTTTTTACCTACATACTTTGCCAAGTAGAAGAGATATAAAAGTGAAGACAGTACATGTACGAAGTAGCATTTATAAGATATCTGTAGGTTATAACTGATACCATAAGTAAAAAGTTATGGTAAGGGGCAATATTCCCATGCTTTAGTCTTCCAGTACTATCCTTAGAAGAGGTAATTAGGAATTAAGGATTTGTAGGTTGCTTCTTTTGTAATGACTAGCGTCTTGAAATAAGGTTACCTCTCTTAGTGCAGGTGTTAATTCAATTGCAGCGACATAGCGCCCTAACTTCGCTCCTTCTTATTAATAATGTTGGCGCCTGCCTTCTGTTGCTCCCTTCCAACTCTCGACCCTCGATCCCACAACAACGGTTTTTTTTTTGCCGTCCCACAACCAAAGTTGCCTTTTCCCAGAAACATCACAGATCATTTTATTTCCCGGTCGGCGATTTTACTATACTCACCTCAGCACTCCCCTTTCCTTGACATCGGCAAGACGATTTATCCACCTCTATCAACACCATTCTCTCCAGATATATCTTTCTGTACCAGTCGGCGCCATGGGTGACCCTTCTTCTTGGGTAAGTATAACCAGTGAGTGTGTTCCTCTTGAGAAATCTTTACCATATCAGAATATACTTGAATATTCGTGTATATGTGATGTGACGCGATGCTTTGTCTGTTATACTCTGTCTGCTATATCGTGTCCGCTATACTGTTGTCGCGATCTTGTGAACCAAACAATAACCCATGTGAATTTTCTCAAACACATGCGCTGCTCATACCACGTTGATATACTATTTGTCCGTGATACGCAATGTTATTGTACAACTGCAGCAGCGAGTCGTCGTTCTTGCTGATGGTGATGGCCAACCGTTTTCGATGCCACCCTGCCACCTTGAGCTACCCCTGTCGCATACGTCATACCTTGCACTAGCATCCACAAGTGGACCAAGCAGGGATATGCTTCCATGCAAGAGCGGGAGATAAGCTTTGGGTGTGCTGTCGGCCTTTTCCGGTTACATCATAGTCATGACCTGAACGCGCGTTGTTGCAGGATCCGACAGGATCCGGAATCTATCTACTTGACTGTTCTTTACATAAGAGCCATTTTACTAATTCTTCAAATTTATATCAGCCTAGTTACGAGGTTTTTGGTTTGCAATTTGAACGTGAACCCTATCAGCAATTTGCTGCAGCAGCAAGAGTCGCACCCAAACAATCTACCCAGCCTTCTATTACAAAAGCTGCTTCAAAGAAGGAGTCTTCAAAGAAGACTCAAGTTTCACGAAAGAATACTGTTAAATCTACTACTAAGAAAGACAGCACCTCCACAGACCCCAAGTCAGAGACAGAGACCCCAAGTCCAAAGCTTAAACCTAAGCTTCTTGCACATTTCACTATCAAAAAGTTCAAGCTTCGTGTCCGAACTGCCTTCTCCCGCACTCGTGCCTATCTGAAGAAGATGTCTGAACGACCTCTCGAAGCAATCAAGCGAGCCACAAGGGCCGCCGACCGTGCCCCTCATCTTCGCAAGAAGAACCGCACCGGTGCAGACCTCGTCGATTCTCTTGACACTACCGGATTCGGCGGAATCTACCACCACGATGGCCCTTATGACGCCACGCTTGCCTCCCGAAACCGTGATAAGCGATACGCTCCCGTCGAAGCTGTCAAGTACGGAAACATGCAAGCTCTCAAAGCCACGCCCCGTGAGAATCTCGTCGACTCCCTAGAGCGCCATGTCCCCCTACAGGGCACAGCCACAATTCCACCCGGTGAACCCGACTACAGCGGTCGCATCATGCACTACGAAGAGGGTGCCGATCTCATGCGTGAGGAAGACGCTCCGGGTGGCCCATACAAGCGATGGGATCACATCGTAAGTCCTTCTTCTTCTTCTTCTTATCGGGATATCCCTTAGACGAAGCCAGCCAGTCAGCCAGCCCTGCTAACGACATGCCAATCAATAGAAGTACCACCCCGACGATCTCAAGGGCAAGGGCGAGCCCGCATACACCATGGAGGAAAACCTCAAGCGCAAGAAGCATCTACAACGTAAATCGCTCGGTCAACCCGGCAGCGCCTTCGAGATGCAGCCCACAGGCCGCAGCACTGCGATGGCCGGCAAGGGCGGTGATGCCACTGCTGTTGTCCGACCTCGAAGCGCAAGCGCTAGTTTCGAATCAGCAGCAGGACCCTCCTCTAGTAGCCCCAGAGGGAAGCGACTTAGCGACGGCATTAAACGCCGCATTGGCAGCATTCGACGCAAGCACGACGACATCTAGTTGCCCTATCCTTATCCTAGTTTGATCATTATTTGGTCTAGGGCTGTCGCCGAGACGAGCCACACCCATAGGTACCTATTCACAGGCTGAACCTGCGATCGGAAGGATTTCTTATGCCATTGATTGATTTGGTTTCTTGCGGCATTACTATAGGGTCCCTACACGACTCGAAGGACCAACTAGCAACAGTGATTAGTTGTCCACTGCGGCATTTCAGGGGTTGTTTTAAGGGGAAACTACGGAAAGGTTACCTACGTCTGGATTTCACTGGTACTGGCATCTGGGCCTCAGGGGAATATGAACGGCGGACTATAAAGTTGGCTTGGCTTGTTTGGTTTGTTTTGTTTTTTCTTTTCTTTAAGCATAGCAAGGCAGAAGAAATGCGGAATGATTACGATTTGGCAGATACGCATGCGGGTTAGGACGAGGACCGACTAGGTTAGCAGAATGAATGATTTCAACGGAGAAGGACGTTTGAATTAGTTATACGAACCCTTCAAGGGCAACCAATTCAAAAGCTACCTATTTCTGATGCAAACATGAAGAGGAACACCTCACAAATAAGTAACCACTCAAGCCGTACACCTCTGGTTTAGTCCCGTGTCAAAGGGATTAATTCGTCTCTTACTCGTACAACAAAAAAAAAAAAAAGTAAAGCTGATTGATTCTAAGCCAACTTGATAGCTACCTGATAGACAACCGCAACATCGCCTAGAACTATTGCAAAGAAGTCTCGCTAATGGTAAGGCGAATAAGTCCGTATATTACACAGCACAGCCAAATTACTCAGAGATATCCCAATCCGCTTGCGCCCAATACTTCCCTCAGAACATCTCTCGCCTCATCAACGCCCGCGAATCCAACACGCCCTGCGATCTCGGCGCGACGACCGGCAGGGAGTTCGTTCCAGCGAGTGAGCAGGGCGCCATCTACGACGCTGCGGCCCATACCCGCATCGACGCCGGGCGGCAGACGACCCACTACGCCTGTGGAGGTGGGAGCGCGGTAGTCCTTCGGGTTGAGGCCGGCGTAGTGCGGTAGGGAGGAGAGGACCTGGCCGGTTAGTAGAGATAAGCGACGGTACTGGGGCTCGGAGAGGGGTGCCAAGGTTGCTAAGGCGCCGGTGGGGGAGGCGAGGAGGAGGATAGAGGGTGGTGCCGGAGAAGAAGAATGGTCGTCCTCGGCCGAGGTGCCGTTGACGTGTTGAGAGAGATAGTCCGAATCTGACGGGAGTGTGCGTGGGAGTAACATGCTGCGCGTAGGAGGGTGCGCGCCGGCGGAGAATGTGGTACGGTGGAGGAGCAAGTGGCCTTGTAGGGACTTGGGATCTGGTTACGTTGTTAGCTCTGGTCCATGGTATGGCCAAGGGGATATGAGGGGAAGACCTACGGTCAGGGTCAAACTGGAGAATGTGAATGCCGCCGTCGGAATCACAGGCCACTATGAGAAGCTCCTCTCCATCTGGTAAGAAGTCTACCGTCAACACTTCCAGCTTAGTAGAACTCTTTCCAAAGAGCACCATCCTATAAGGCTCTTCCGTATAGCCCGTAAACCAGACTCCCTTGACCGCGTCGGCCATGAGGCAGAGGCCGGTTCCTTTAAGCTCGCGAACTGCGGTTACGTAGCAGCTCATGTCCATGAATGCAACAGGCAGAAGGGTGCCGTCCTCCTTTAGACCGCGCACCATACACTTCTGCCCTTGGGCAACCAGCATCAGACCCTGAGTTCCTATCTCAGAGATGGCTGTGACCGCGCCACGAGGGATATCTTCCTTTGCTACAAATTTTAATCTCTTGTTTGTCTCGGGCTTTCCCGGCTCCGGAATGACTGTCACTACATCGTACACGAGAACTCTGCCCCTAATAGGAAGATCCTCGCCGCGGGATACGGCTGTGCCGATAGTAATAAGGTGTTTTCGCTCGTTAGTAGACTCCGAGACTTCTAGATTGAGCGTCTCGATGCACATTACCGTCTCGCATGGCTCCATCTCGATAGTATCAATAACGGTCCAGCTGCTCGGATTTATTAGCTTGACCTGACCTCGTTCAACCATAGGCTTGAAAGTGAGGTCTTTCTCATGCTGCCACTCTTTGTGGTAGTCATCTTCTTTTGGTAATTCAAATGGTTCTAAGGTGTCACAACCAACGACGAAGGTGCCTGACGGGGGGTGATAGGAGATAGAGTGCACGTCGACTTCTAAAGGTACTTTCTTGAGGGCCATGCCTATCTCGGCATAGGTGGTGTTGCGAACCGGAATCTGAGAAACACGCGCAATGCCCTTCGAGTCTGCATAGATGAAGCCTCGCTCACAGCCCTCAGTATGGAACGGGCTCATTCCTCGAACTCCATCGCCCCGTAACCTTAGGACCTTGGGTAGAGTCTTTGATGATCTAAGAATGAAACTCGGAGAGCTGCCAGGGAGGAAAACAGTTTTATATCCGGCAATGTTGTCACATCGTCTCATCGGAGGCGCTTTTCTTATTTCATCATCGTCATCATCTGCTGTCACAACCGGATCTTCTGCTAAGATAGGGTTGGGTAATTTTTGAAAGTGAAGCGTTGTAGAAAGCTCCTGCGTATTAGTCGAAGGCGTACGGAAGGGTTGATATATCGTTACGTCGTCATTATCGTGGCGAACCTAGACATTATAAGTAATGCTAAAAACCACGCATTAGATAATTGCGCAAACTCACAATTAAGTACGGGCACGAGGAAGTCATGTCTCCAAGGTCAGCGACCAATATCTCCTTGATGATTTCCTTGGCAGTTCCTCGTCTAGCAGCATAGTTTGCCGAAAGGAGCGGCGGTACAAAAGGCAAGCCTTCTGCAACATATATAGGTTTAGAGAGATCGGGCAATGCATACGCCTAGAGATATTAGCAACAGAATTGGGAATATTGACACAACACATACATGTAGGGCGCCAGCCTTGCTGAGTAAGAACATTACTATATTTTCATCAGATTTCGCGCCCTTATCCGTCTGGGTCCCGGTAAATATGCCGGATCTATCTTCGTATAAACAACCTGTTGCCCATTTAGTCGAGTTAAGGACTGTGTCTTCCTTTTCAAGCTCTTCAAGCTCCAAGTTTTTATCTATCTTCGCAATGAATGCGCTTGCGTCGTCTCGAACTAGGAATATAAAAGGATCGGCTATGCTCGCACAATCAACTCTGGGTTCTGCACCTGTCTCTTCGTCGAGCATTGGCAGGATTTGCGTAAGTCCAAAATCTGTCTTTATATTAGTAGTTGTCCAATTTGTGACTAGGGACATTCATACCTCCATCGTAACAGTGGACGGCGGTCTTAAGAACTTGAATAATTCTCATATGATTACCCATAGTACCGGCTTCAATAGTAAATCCAGCAGCTGGGTCAAACTCCGTTCCGGTCAACGCTTCGAATCCGGCACCCGTCAAAACATACACGTCCGATGTCTCATATCCATCCAAATCCACCTTGGGCACAATCATGAAACGGTCATACTGGACGGAAGTCTCGTATTCAGCACTCATGGACGTAACTCCCTTGTCACCTTGTAACGACTTTGGTATAGGTTTTTGCGCGGCCATAGTCCAAAAACCCCTTGCTTCTGGGAACTCAAAACGTCCAATGACTTTCGGTTGTATTTCTCTATTGATTATAGCAACCGAGCCGGCATTGCCTCGGCCACAGGCGGCGACAAAGCTGAGGTCGCTGGTAACACCGTTCTGATTATTCTGCTCTTCCTTATTAGATGATACGGCCTGTCCGAGTGTGAAATCTCTGATAGGCGCGATGCTGACAAGCCGATCGTGTATGCGAAAGACGAGCTCACCAGACTTGCCGCCTGGCGTACCGGTAGAGTTCGATGATTGTCTAGCCGGCGCGGAATCGTCGCCATACAAATCATCGTCATCTTCTAGATCCTCCATATCTTCGTCATCTAAGTCAAGGTCCAGAGAAGGGTCATGTATACGAGACTTTTTTCTTCCAGCTTGTGCCTGCTTACGTGTCCAACCGATAACCAAGGAGTCGGCACCATCACTGCCTGCAAATAGACAGGACTTGTTTAGTTTGCTCAAGGTTGTAACACCAGTTGGTATGATAGCACCACCGGCCTCTGGAACGATTAATCGAAGGCTTAGTCCCGATACGATTCTACCGTCGACTCTAAACGTGATAACCGCCATACGACCGTCGCCGAGGACCATTAAAAATTCCCCGTTCTCAGCAGACAAAGCCTCAATCTCACAGCCCTCCAGTTTTAACCCAAGCTCGGTTTGGTCGACCAAACTGAAAGAGGTAGTGTGTTTTGCGAATGGGTTGACGCCCACGCCATGTGACTTTCCAGATTGATCGATATGTATAAGCTCGTTCGTACCAACTAGAAGGGCACCACCAACCGGCACAGGAAGCGCGATTACCCGAAATAAATCTTGCGGAAGGCCTGTCACTGACAGAATAGTTGTGGAAGCCTTTTGCTGGATATCCAAGGTGAACACCATGTACGATAGCTGATCTTTTCGGCCAAGGACTGAAGATGGGGACGAAGTCGAGGACAGTATGCCAAACGTTGGTTCTCTATACTCGTGAAGAAAGGCAAGGTGCACAGGGTGGATGAGGCTAGGATCAAGATTTGGCAGTCGAAGGACAAACGAGGTTGAATATGGTGTCTCTTCATTGCTGCTAGTTCCATTTGGGAGCGTAGTGGAAAGCTCCTTTACTGGGCGCGGCCCATCCAAGTCTTCGTCCCAGTCCTCCATATCTATATCTTCTTCTTGAACTTTGAATTGGATAATAGCAAGACTCCGCGCGCCAAACTTCAGAGCAGCACACCGACTACCCGGGTCTGCTGCTAAGAAATTGACATAGTGGCTCAGAGGCGCAGCCCACGGACTTCCTTGAAGATCCTCTTGTTCATAGTAGTGTATCGAGGTGGTGTTTATCGAATTCTTCTCTGGATCCCACTCGACCATGCTAAGCTTCGCATCCTTGAATGCCAACAAAAGGGCTTCTCCGCCCGACGCAGTTGTATCGGTCTTTATGCGCGCAAGTCCCGTGATAGTTCCAGCCAGGGGGAACTCGGCAACGAGCACCAATTTCGTATAGTTCGAGCGGTCGGACCTGACTAGGACGGCATCGCCGCCAAGAAAGGAGGCTTCGAGGCCATCATCGTCATTGACTCGGGAATCGTAATGGTCAGCTGATCTAGAAGATTGTAATTGGGCGTTCTGGGCCTTGTCGAGTTCGGCAGATACTGATTTGGTCGTGAAGATCTGAAGGAGAGATGCTCTTGCGACAACAAGATTATTGCTCTGCGCCGTGATAAACGGGAGATATAAGGAATGTGTGACAGCCGTAGGCGGCGTCAGCTCCGTATAGCACTGCATACTCGACCTTTTTTCCTCATTTCAGGCGCGATGCTGAGAGGGGTAAGGGTAGCGTTGGCAAGGCGCAAACGTTATGAAAGTAGTAACGATAGAAATAGTTGATAAGGAAAGTTGAAGCTCAAAGCGCGCTACAAGGCCTAAAGCTACGGTGCGACGTGCATGCAGCTACCAGCCAGGATCTAGATAAGATAGTGCATTATGCAGTATAATTATATAAACGTCATATTATATCCTTCATTCCATACACGCGCATCTTGAATAACCCCCAGATATGCTATAACTATTCCGTAGGTACCTTAGGTAATCAACATAGGTAATAAACCGCGTACTCAAAAGGCAGAGGCCTAAGTGGGAATGATGCAACTGTAACATCGTCATGTTTCCAGGGCCGGGTTACGATACTTGGTGAACCTCATCCTTACCTGTTTACTTCGAAATTCATACCTATTGTTAACAATCTTACAAAGACTTATGCTTGACCAGTCTTGAATCTTAATAACTACCACAAATTAGAAGCTAATTCAAGATAACCTTCCTTTGTCTTAGCAACGTCTATTCGTTCCTACGGCATCTTCCCACTCGATGAACTACCGAGGGTCACGAAACCGTAGACATTTCAATCATCTAATGATCGACCATCACAATAGTTTTACAGCTAACAAAAAAATTACGAATGAATCTCCCTATGAATATTAAAGATTCAACACTCTAACAGAGACTCTAACAAAAGATAACTAGCTGAGTTAGACAGATACGTGGTGATTCTATGGAAATATCACCCGTGTTTGATGAATACCAACGTCAACGTCATCTACGTAAGAGTCAACTTCGGGACTAACCAAAGCCATGGCGGCGGCGAGCAAACCCTTTCGCTTCCTTGACCTCCCACCTGAGTTGAGAGATGCTATCCTCTCTCACCTCCTCGTCTCAGACTTCCCCATCATACTTCATAACACAACTCTCTTCGCCCCATCGACATCGGTCTCGGGTTCGGGTTCCGCATATTTCCTAGACGTATTCCTCGTCAATATGCAGATGTACCAAGAAGCATCTGCCATCTTCTACTCTCAAAACCGCTTTACCTTGAACGCGCAGAGTCACCGGCTACCCGTACATCTTACTAGCCGGGGAGGATTTCTCAGCGAAGAGGGACAGGATGCCCGGAGACGAGTGCGCAGCTTGACCCTTCACCTCACGAGGGTAGGTGGGGAGTTTGAGCGTGTCCTAGGGCCTGCTCTCTCTGATATGGTTCTTAGCGGAAGCTTGCGAGAGCTTAGGCTACGTATGGGACCACCGAGTTGGCGCGGTCCTAATAGGATTCCCGACCCCGATATGGTACAACGGCCCCCTTTTCAAGCATTACTGAGGCTCTTGGCCGACCCATACTTGGAAAAAGTCGAGTTATTAGCCTGGAAGGTTCATCTCACCGTCTTCTGCCCGTTTCACCGGAAGACAAGTTCATCGATCAAGGCGGATATCAGAATGGATATCAAATCAGACGCTGAATCGATCGATGATCAAGGCCTAGCCATTCTGAGGAATGGTCCTGATTGGGTTTCACTAAATTGGAGAGCTATGGTCGAGATGTATGGTGTCGGTCAGAAGATCATGAGAGTTGGTGAACGAACATATTGAGATGGCCTCGACTATGCAGGGCGAGCAATTTGAAACATCCGTGGGACAGGTGCTTTACTACTGCTTGGCTTAAGTAAATTGGAGTGTATATTTCCGCGTAAGTCAACAGCCCATCTGTAAATCCGGTGGCAATACTAAGTTCCAGCCTAGGGGTCGCCAGTCAACAGACGCTACATAGGTCAAGTCAAATTAGTGCGCTTGTATGTAAGCAACCACCATGAATTATACAGTCTATTTACACCAGATATAACCGAAAAACATACCCCTCGTCGGTGCCATCCCTTCATCTGTGTCGCTTAGTGGATACTAGCCATCATAGCTAAGCCCCTATTAAATTTTGAACTCTGTCTCCAGCCATCCGTGGACTAACGGCACACACATCGCTATGGCTATTCCAGGTTACACTTCGGACTTTTCTGCAACCTAATATCGTCAACAACAATAACAATATACGAACAGGAAACAGCGCAAAATTACTTTTTTTCAAATTTGCCAAGTAGATTCAGCGCAGATAGAACATGCAGCCAAGCTCGCCAAGCAGGCCTCTAGTGTCGGCACTCCCTATAGAAACTAGAGCAAGGCCCTGTCGATCGATCACCCGCGCTCAGTATCTGTGAAACGTGACTTCAGCTTGCCCCGGCACGCCACCGCGCCAAGTCTCACCTACCTCGAGGCCTATGTAGATGCTTGCTAGCCCTCCTATGTACCGACTGCAAGCGACCTGGGCTAACCAGATATGTCACGCTCGGGGGAAGGTAGTCGATGTGTAATAAGGTCTAATCATACCTAAATCATCTATTCCACCCACAGATCAGATTATCAGAGTAGATGAAGATGAATCGAGACAAGCCACACACCAAAGTTTGTATTACCTGCACAAACCCGTCTTGTGTACTCTTGGTATTCTTGGTATCAACTTGGCACATTGCTCCTCGAGCGGTGTATCGCGGACTCCGCCCCGAGAGAAAGCCTCCTGCCGCCAGCCTGCCAGTCGGAATCGAAAACTAAGGGCCGGGTCTTGGCATTTGACCTCCTTTAATAGTTAAAGATTACAAAAGCAAAACAAATGATAAAATGATCATAAAAAATATATATAAATTATATTAAATAATAGGAAAAGCCAAAGAATGGGATTATATTTTTTCTCATTTTTTATAACCATGTTTCATATTTATTTTTGACTATAATACGTGATATCAAACTTGGAGCGAAATGCCAAGACCCGGCCATTAAAATTAGATTGCGACTGCAACCTGCCTTGCCGCTGCGGCAGTGTCTCAGCACCAGTCAGAGCGCGATCGCGCGCATCGAGCAGGGCAGCCAGAACCTATTCCGTGGAGCTGCTCGCGCGGATCAACTCCGCGCTGAAAGCCGACCTGCTGGCGATCGGCTCGAGCTCACGAGCCTCGCACCTGCGGGTCACCGGCGGCCGGCAGCTCTCGGGCACGATCACGGTCAAGTCCTCGAAGAACGGCGCCGTCGCGCTGCTGTGCGCCTCGATGCTCAACCGGGGCCGCACCCGCCTGCGCAACGTGGCGCGCATCGTCGAGGTCGACCGGATCGTCGACGTGCTGCGCTCGATCGGCGTGGAGGCGACGTGGTCGGGGGACGGGCGGGACCTCGACATCATCCCGCCCGCGAAGCTCGACCTCGCCTCGATCGACTCGGACGCTGCGCGCCGCACGCGCAGCATCATCATGTTCTTCGGTCCGCTGCTCGGGCAGGAGCCCGCCTTCGAGCTGCCGTACGCCGGCGGCTGCGACCTGGGCACCCGCACCGTGGAGCCGCACATGATCGCGCTCCGGCCCTTCGGCCTGGACGTGACGGTCACCGCCGAGCGCTACCACGCCACCGTGTCCCCCGACGTGCCGGACGACCTCAAGGTGGTGCTGACCGAGCGCGGCGACACCGTCACGGAGAACGCGATCATGGCGGCCGCCGGGCGCCGGGGGACCACGACGATCCGCAACGCCAGCCCGAACTACATGGTCCAGGACCTGTGCTTCTACCTGGAGCGGCTCGGCGTGCGGATCGACGGGGTCGGCACCACGACGCTGGTGGTGCACGGCGTGGACGACATCGACGTGGATGTGGACTACGCGCCGTCGGAGGACCCGGTGGAGGCGATGAGCCTGCTGACGGCAGGGATCGTCACGGACTCCGAGATCACCGTGGCGCGGGTGCCGATCGAGTTCATGGAGATCGAGCTCGCCACGCTCGCGGAGATGGGCCTGCGTTACACCACCTCGCCCGAGTACACCGCCGAGAACGGGCGTACGCGCCTCGTCGACATCACGGTGCACCCCAGCGAGCTGCACGCGCCTCTTGACAAGATCCACCCGATGCCGTTCCCCGGCCTCAACATCGACAACCTGCCGTTCTTCGCGGCGATCGCGGCCTGCGCTCGCGGCAAGACGCTCATACACGACTGGGTCTACGACCACCGCGCGATCCACCTTACGGACCTCACCCGGCTGGGCGCGGACGTGCGGCTGCTCGACGCGCACCGGCTCGACATCTCGGGCCCCACCCGGTGGTCGGGCGCCGAGGTGAGCTGCCCGCCCGCGCTGCGGCCCGCCGTCGTCATCCTGCTGGCGATGCTCGCGGCGAAGGGCACGTCGGTGCTGCGCGGGGTGGACATCATCGCTCGCGGCTACGAGCAGCTCCAGGAGCGGCTCATCGAGCTGGGCGCGCAGATCGAGACGTTCCGCGACTGAGCGCCCAGCTCAAGCGGCAGCTCGAGGGTGAGCGTGCCGTCGGCGACCGCGGTGAGCGTCCACGTTCTTTTACCCTATGCTTACCTACATAGTATGTACACTAGCTGCGTTGCCCGTCCGCATCGCACATCAACGTACCTTACCGATATCATTTCTTGATATCCTTAGCGGATGGCAAACATCAAAGATGCCCATGCCTTCCAATGATTAGTAGTATTATTGACGATTCAGCTTATGTAGGTTAGGTAGGTAGGTAGTTACTAAGTTACCTGTTATAAGTACAAAATACCTCATGCTTATCGCCAGTAGCGTGCTTTTATTAGGTAGATTTTATTAGATTTGGGGTCCGGGGAATGCCTGCCAATAACGCTCTATTAATAAGCAGGACGTCATACGTCACGTTCCCCTCTACGCCTCTGCGCTATGAGTTACCATAGTCTTGGGATTCCTCCATTCCTTTTGCTTTGCCGGATTTGGCGAATTATCTCCATCTCCCGTCGAGCTAACGTAGTCACACGAGCGCGGGTTTAAGCTACAGTAGCTAGCTGCGTCTATACGTTGGTACTTATAACTAGCATCATATGGTGATATACCACTTAGTTACCTCTAGGCAGCTATTTGTACTATTCCTCTCTCATTTCATCATTGCCCCGTGCGACGGGGTCGAAAGCCTACCTGTGCAGAATCCCCAACTTGGTAGAATTGCAGAAGAAGCGAAGTGTTGGGATCGTCACGTTCTCATTCGCTACGTATAAGCAAGGGCTGATTGAGTTCATGTTACCCTGTCCTGCACTGCGCTCATCTTACAGCATTTCATATAAATCCCGCAGGGTCTCAATGAGTATGTAGATTGATGAGTACACAGATCCGGTCTCATACTGCATACATAGGTGGGCGTATGTATATACCCGGACCTAAGGTGGTTGTCCGTACCTAATATATCATTAATAAATAAGAGGGATAGCATAATACCGCTCATGTGCTCATCGTGAAAGAACTCAATAAAGCGAAACCCCCAAGTGAGAAACGCAAAGGGCCTACGATATGAGCTGCTCGTGTAAGAAGAAACACATCAGTAGGCCACCATTTCTTCCAACAATTACGTATGTGCGGTTCAATCAATCAATCAATCAATCAATCAGTCAGTCTATCGTAAGACAGGGTGCAGCCCAGACAGGTCTCGACGCGATCTCGCCCTCGAGTTGCACCACCCGCATTACCGCCCCCCTTGCTCTCCTCATCTCATCAATTGCGCACGTGCAGAGTAAGACCTCTCCAAGCCGCTCGGTAGGCAGCCGAGGAAAACGTGCAAGATAAGCAATAGTGTAGGTGTGTGACTTGGAGCTGGATTGGGTACCTCTCTCGAGAAGGAGAGGAAGGGGCAGAAAAGGGGGATAGGTAAAAGTGTGGCAATTGGACCGGAGGTCCTTTGACTTGCTCGTCACATTACATTTCCCTCTGCTTCTGCTAGTATGGTATCGTCATTCAACCCTAATGTATGTGCGTTGTGTGTGTGGTCGTAGTATGTAATGGTAATGGTAGTGTGGCAAGGCGCGTCGACGCGGGGGATGTGAGGGTGTGGGAAGGGAAGAGGATAAGGCGAGCACCAAGACCGTGGATAAGGTAGCGAGACGGGACAAGTCCAGCCCGTTTAACCTGGCGACGGTAGGACGGTAGGGATCATGCCGGCATTAATTGTACAGCCAGATAGCCTACATAAAAATCCAATGGTTTACATCCAGATGCAGTATTAGCATTAGCGTATGCACAATGTGTCGTAGCTGTATGAGCTTTGAATGCGTGTCCTTGGATTGATAAGCTCGCTTGTACGGATACATACCTAGGTCCTAGGTATGTAGTATATTCGGTACTGTTTTGTGGTCTCGAAAGTCGGTGGGCTATTATATATCTCAGCCTCTTATGACGATCGGGATATGCACTTTACTACACTGTGTGGTCCATTATTCGTGTAAGTGTGTTATTATATTAGTTTGCTATAGCTATATTAACCAAGATATAATACGCTATACTATGCAGTGTAGTGTGTACGCTAGTAGTGTAATAGTAAGGATAACTGTTGAAACGTTTCGCCCCGTTTCCTCGGCTTTCCGGAAAGTAAAAGAAACAAGAGACGTTGCAGCAAAATAGGGAATGCCATGTAAAACAAAACACTCCCGCCAAGTATCGCTCGGCAATCTTGGCAGCTTGGTATATTAGATTATAATGTACGGAATACCGGTAGATTTAGTTTCAAACCCAAGTGTTATCTTTAGAAGAATGGAGACAAAAGCTTGTGATACTCCTGAGCGATTTGGCTTTTTGTTCAAACTACCTAATGTAAAAGCTAGGGTCTTGAAAGCTTACTTATCTAAATCTAGGCCAAGATTGGCCAAGTCAAGGCTGGTTAAGGCATTCATATCAGATCGACGGTGGGTCAGTCCGTGCTAGCGGATAAAGGGTCCGTCAAAATACGGTATTAGATCGACAATATCAACTCCGTATCCCGTCCCCTAAATGCTCTAATGCCCCTCCCAAACATGTGCTAACGCTACTAATAATACTAGGTACCTATGACATATTGCCTTGGTCTACCTACCCACGTACGTAGTGTACCCTCCTTCACCCCGCCAAGCCTCCCAAATCCCGTCTTGGTTTTCGCTTGGCCGTGGTGTTTGCATTTTATCTTGTAATAGGGGAGGAAGATCAGCGGCCTGAGAATGCGGTCATCGTCGGGTATGGATGGGTGCTTGCGTCTAACAAAACTCCAATAAAAAGCACACACCAAATGACATTTCATCATAGGACTGATTGTCTAGGCTCTGAAAGCCTCGAGCTTGTTTTGAAGAGCAAGGGATAGGCGGGCAAGCTTGTGTCAGCTCGGACCAATTATGAGTTGCTGTGATGTTTTTTTTGGAGAAAAAAAAAATATGCGATGGGGAAGCTACTCATCCTCTTACTGCTTGCGGATGGTATATGCGGCCTCCCCATCCCACTATTCTGTACAGAGCTAAAGCTACATACACTAGAACACGTCAAAGGAGGGGGGCCTGTGTATACGGTTAATGCTACCTCTGATACCTTGGCCGTACTCTAGCGCACATGGCAACATGACAGGTTAGTCCCCTGACTGGTTAGAATATACGTATCTTACATAGGTACGTTAGGTACGTATTCGCGCAGAGAACAAGGGGGGGAGCTAGATTTTCGGACATAATGATTTCTTTCTTTCCTACATGTGAAAATCGAACGGTTTTATTTGGGATTCCGAAAAATATTGTATTTTTTCTTAAAAATTCAAGCGCCAACTGCATACAAGAGATAGGCATCAATTTGCCGCAAATAACCGCCAAGGGATCTGCCCTTATAATCCGCACCCATCAAGGTGTTCGTGCGTACGTGCGTACGGTTCGTAATACGGTTCGTAACACCAAGTATGCACTTCTGGGCAATAAATCTATCCAATCCGTGTTAATCCCAAACCCGTCCCCCATCCATCGCAAAATTCCCATTCCCAAAAACGCCCCGCGGAAAGACGAAGAAGAAATCAGAACCGGTCGCAACCCTCCTTTAAATGAACCTCCCCTCCATCGGGTGTGCACGCTATGTAGATCGTAATAATTTTCAAGTCGTGAAGCTCAGCCATGATGTCGCCATGGGCCAAGTCTTTTCTCTAATTGGCGGGGAAAACCGAAAACAGTGATGGAACAGAACAAGAAAAGTTTCCTCGAGGCGAACCCGTTTACTCGACGGCGACCTCGTGGTAGTCTTCCTTGTGCTCGCCGGGGTGCTCGCCGTAGTGGACGGGGCCCAGCTTCAGGAAGCGCAGGCTGTTCACGCTTCCGACGCTGCTCTGGCTGGAGCTGCGGCGGGCGTGAGTAGCGGGCTTGATGCTCTGGGCAGTGGGGTACGAGGCAGAGGTCGTGGGAGCCAGGGATAGGAACATCTGGGGCTGGCTGCTGCGGACCTTCTGGGCAATGTTCTGGGTGTTGTTGTTGGAAGACATCTTGGTATAATTGTTGATAATAAAGTACGTAGTAAAGTACGTAGAAGTATAAACGCTAAGCAGATATAATACTTTGCGTTGATGGTGACGATGGAGCTTAGTGAGTAGTGGGGGGAACTCTGGAGTTCTTTATGATTCTGGCTTTGTCTGGGAGCTGTTTGTCTGTGTTAGAGAAAGAAGAATGGTTGTGAGAGAGATCAGAAAGCTCCTCGAGAGAATGGGATGCGTCCTTTATAGACAATAGCCACCCCTAAGACTAAGACCCTCAGATAGGCAGAGCATAGTTCAAGGATAGGTAGTCCCAAGGTTCTGCCAAGGTTTTGTGGTTTGGTGTGTCCCCCCACATGTCTGTGTATGTATGTCTATACACCGATACCCAGACACCCAGACACCCAACTCTCAGGTACTAGTGTAAACCATACATGTTATGTAGGTTGACTAGTCCCTTGGTATGTGTTTCTAGTAATGAAATCGCCAAGACTTGCCATAACGGTTTACCTTATTTTTCTTTTCTTTTTTTCTTTGTGCCGCAACGTGCGTAAAGTTTCAGCAGCAGTCAGCACATCCCACTTCCCACTTCCATACCCTAGGAATCCTGAGCATCATACCCTTGTTAGACAAGAGAATGTTGGCCGGGGTGACAGACTTCGCTAGGCTCTATCTGCTCCTCCGTATTTGCTATGATTGGGCGCGGTGGTCCATTGCCCGCGGACGTAGGGTGCGCACCTCCGCGCCATAGCCCATCAGCGCATAGCACGAGAGTAAAACGCGCACTTCGCACGTGGGGTGCACAATTGGGCGACGAATTAGCCAAGCATAAGCATTAGAATAAAAAATAAAAAACGGCCTTTTGCTATCTTATATCCGAGGCCCAGGGGGGAAATGATCCGATTCCGATTAGACATTGGTAAGCTGGGTATTGTACATCCTCGGCTCCACGCGGTGGGTGGGCGGGCGAGCGGGTGGCAAACGGGTCGTTCAGGCTCGGGGTCGTTCGAGCATCGGCATCGTTCTGAGGCTCAGGACTAACCGACGACAATCTGATATTGACGAGAAGGGTGTGGAGAAGAGCGATGCGGCTCCTTTTGACTTTAAATCAACAGCAAGACACCCGGTCCCCCGGGGCATCACGGCGAGAAGGCGCTGAGTTCGGGAGGTTAGACAGACTGCGATTGGGCGGGCCAAGCCGCTAACGGGATTGTTCGGAGAGGCCTTACGAGGGATCACAAGGAAGCTGCGGAGATATCGGGTTTCCTAAAGCGGGATTCGAGGACTTGTAAGAGGTGATCTCTATAATTGACTTTATTAGTTTATGGTTAATAAAGTGCTGGGTTTCTTTCGAATAAGATACTATCATCCTAATGGTTAAGTTGGAGGTGATTTGCTCCCGAGTTTAAGCCATTCCACTAAGTTACAAATCATATTTCATTACCAGAGCTAAGAACTATATTTATACTAACTACCGGAGTCCAGGGAAGCCCTAATGAATCGTAGAGTACTAATATAGGTAATAGTGTATATAAAAAAGGTCATTAATACTGGAAATAAAATATATGTCTATTTACCTTGCGCATATAATTTCAATTTAAGACCCAACATCGTCGGTGATTCTTAAGAGTTCTTCTGATCCCCCAATACGGATGTACGGATCATCGCGAGTAATGGGAAATCACTTACCTAGATGTTGCACGAATACCTACAAACTCCTCTAGGCTGGACTACTATGTAGCATAGCTATAAGTTCTTTACCTATATAGACCAGTTCTATATCTAACACCCAGTAAAAGTAAATACCCGTCCAAAGCGTAGTCACTGGTGGTGTTACTGACCCATGACATGGATTTAGCTCCTAAGGGCAAGGAGTTGGTTTTGTGAAACTACATATAGCATTTTATAGAGTTCGGTAAATAGCACATACGACAACACTTCAGTTATTCCATGCGCTCCTTCATATAAGCTCATGTATAGCGGGTGATAATTAGGTAGGTTAAGTAATCCGGACAATAGGAAACCCATTTTTGAGATATAACATGCCAGCACTCATAGAGCTAATGTATTTCCATACACTCTCCTTTAAGTTACGTGCCTTTGTTACATGATATTCGTAAAATCCTAGCTTGTGTACGGTGCCAGCCAGAGGCCCATATTGTATACATAGACTTCAGGGTCTTCGGACAAGGACCATGAAATATGGTTTACGATCTACCTGGGAAACATCCAATGTCGTACTCCGGAGCGAAATATGTAGGTCTATATTTCAGATTATAGTATAGTGGCTACCTCATAGGGTAGCAGATAGATACCAGGTCCATATAAGAAAAGCATTCCCTCTCCCCTATTTTTGGGATGGGGGGATGGGTTAATAGAGTCACAGATATACTACTAGTTAACTAGGTTCTTGCCTTTCGCTCCGTGCGACACGATCTCCGGCACTATTGACCTAAGAACTTGAAAAGACTGCGTTACTTAGATAATTGAAGTTTCTCCATCCCAGATATCTCAATAGTCAATTATAAATGTTAGGAACTTTGACGTGCTCCTAGCCATCTTCAAGCTTGGTCTCACAGATTTTTGGTGCTGCACGGAATTCCTTATATAATAGGTATATATCACACCCCCTTAGAACTTGCGCACCTAAGGCAGGCGAACACAGGCATACTAAATACACCGAGTCTGCCAGGATTCTAGATGAGACATCTAGGACAAAGAACATGTATGTATATACGAGCCGTGGGCTCGCCAGATAGGTTATAGTTCCTCGCGGAACAACGAAGTTGTTTCCATGTTGTTTGGTTCCACCTCGTGACAGAGTCCGTTGATACCCATCTAACTGACACACCCTCCCTCTTTCAGAGGCTAATGGAGCCATGGATGTTCGGAGTATCTTAGATTCCTAAGCGATCTTGTCTGGGTTAAGAGTTTGGGTTGGAGATCTAGCTTAGTGTGACGCACTTTAGTAGCAGCCAGTCTTCATTACTTGTCCGGTTTCTACAGCAGACTTGGGGTTAGGGCTAGTATACTCTAGTGTTTTTATACTACTAACTTACAGTATATAGTAATGATATTAGTTATAGTAGGGTTATAGTGGGTTAGGTGCTATAATACATATAACAGTTATACACCTTATCGTGTTTGGGGAGGGGTAATAACTCTACTAAATAGAGCCCTGATAAAATCCTTCATTCGCATACCACTCATGTCACTTGCCCCGCAATAGCTGACTTCAAGATAACGATTACCCACGCTCAGTTAACCTCAATCCAAGCCCGATTTTAACAAATAGGCAAGAGAAAGTTACGGGATTCTGGTGGCTTACCAGGCCGGTAAACAAGTGCACAGAGCCCGTGATATATGGCGCAACGTCCTTAGCGGACGCCCCCTATTCAATAAGAGCTGAGGTCAGGACTGACCGCTAGGTTCGTGGACCACCAAGGTGTCGAGGACAAAAGTGCATAGGCAACTATATGAGTAGTCTAATGTTAGCTAAGTCTATAACTTTTTTAGTTTGACATAACCATGTTCCCACCCCTTGCTCGTGTGCTCATACTGATAGCCACATGTGTGACTAGTGATCGTAGATTCATAGCAAGGTCCATATCTAATTCAGGAGAATTATGTATAGAGCCGTTAATATAGCAGTATTTCCCGGCTAGTTGGCATGTTATCCATAAAAGGGGAGGCAGTAAACAAGACATAGACAAAAGTGAAAATAGTTGTGAATACTCGTGAAGTCCCAAAGGCTAAGCTTTGTAGCTGATAATATGCTACGAGCTTCTCTTCTTGAAGTTATATAGTGCGTTTTAATCTGGGTTAGCCTAACGTGAAGCGGTAGAGGGATGAAGAGCAACATAGCAGCGGCTCAATTTTGTGAAAGAAGCGCTTCTGTTACTCTTGTATCCAAGATATTGGTTCCTAAAAGGCTCAGGATGAGGGAACGATGGCGATCATATATATTGCTTTATCTAAGTATTCGTTTCTCATACCGCCATTAAAATATGAACGTACGGTTGAGCTTTCGGTCTTCGAGTATATCGGTAGAAATATAGGATCAATAGGAGGTGATTTCTATTGGATTCAGATTAGTAATACTTGCGTTCAAGTTCTTTGGAGATCTTTGGCTTCTTTTTGTCAAGTTTTCTTCGTCCCCCTGAGCGACTAAAACATTGGTTTGGGATGTGGTGAGGATGAACTTAGGAAGAGATAAAGCTACCTAATTTATTTAGTCGAACGAGGCTTCACTAGTGCCACTTCGTATAATTGAACTGGTTGAGATCATTTGAAAAGTGCTCCGTCTTGAGTTGATACAGAGAAACGAGTGTCTGTAGAGACAGACCGCTCGAGGGTTGTTGTAGTTGCCGCACTCTTTAGGAATTAGGTACCGTTCTCTAGTGGAGGTTCCCATGGACTGGGATTAAGTTTACTTGGTATTCTATGGTAACCTGCCCTTGGCCACCTGCCTTGTAGCTCTCGACTTCGACACAGATCATCTAAGGAGAGCAGGAATGTACCACCAGCATCTTCTTGACAGAGAAGGAGCCAGAGGATGTTGCTTACTCCTTAGGCAGCTTTTCGAGGGGATGGAAGGGCCGGACTACGCGATGAGCTTCATGTGTCTTAGTCCAAAATAGAATTGATGTGGCTTCCAGTGTAGCACTCAGGGGTTACTAAGAGCTCATCCGCTAACGTTGGGCATTGTACCCCCTGACCTTTTTAACCCTCCCCTATCCTGTTGAAACCCCCTGTACAACAGGCAATGCTGTCATTAATAACGCACATTAGGGGGCTACGCGTACGCAGAAGCTGTTAGCCTGATTTCGAGTTGGGTGTTAACGGCATCATTCGCCGGACTAGTGTGAGTAGACTAGACCAGAGAGAGTCTCAAGTTGGTTGACCGGAGTTTCCGGGACATTTGCTATGTAGGTGACGTTCGTGGATGGCGTGTCCTTGGCCCTGCAAGGCCACGAGTGAGTGATGCTGAACTGGTGTTCACTCCTAGAGTGAAATTTAGTTACATCACACGGAATCCTTTAGACACTAATCTTAGGGCTTTGGGGTCATCACGAGCTGCTGACCCCACGAGGGTGGGAGCGTGCTATGTAGGAACATAAGGGTGTCTGGAGGGGATGATGGAGATGTTGGAGTACTTGCTACCATCAACTACTTGAGCTTGCATATGAAGGGGTGAGGTGTGATCGAGATGGTTTTATGAGTCGAAAGCTACGCTATGTTTTTGATTGGTGACGAGTCGTAGGATTGCTGAACCCCCATCTTTTAGGTAGTCATTGTCAGCGTAAATCTCTCCCTTGATATCTCAAAGTTTTATGTAAATTCAGTTAGCTTCGGCTTGGTTCCACGTTAGGTAGGTAACCAGCTAGTGCTAGGCGGATCATCAAGATGGGGGATACATCGAGAAGAACCTTGTTGTCATCGGTTTAAGTCAGTGAGATGTGAGGATGGGCACGCTTGGAAATCGGAGAAGCTCCTCTGTTACTGTTGAGGTGAATGTGATGAGGATCGACTAACTGCATAGCGTGACACTAATCTCACGATGGGGATGCTGCAAGTGACTGGCGATGCTCTAACTATTTCTAGTTTTACCGTCCGTTTATGTCTGGTTTAGACATCATACGGGTCCTGGTACCCTAGTCACTTCCTCTTTTACATGGAGAACTTGTTAGCAACACGGGATGGTCACAGAGGAGGATCGGCCCGAGACCGATAGTAAGGCCAAAGGGGCCCATGGTCTCCAAGAAAGGTAGCACCTGTTGGTGGTTAAGGCAAGTAGATGGGGCTTTAGCGATTATATCTCGGGATTCTTGGCCCCGCGAGCGACTTGAGCGAGCCGAGTTCACACCCCTTTAACACCACATCCATAGCAGGCAGCTTCCCGAAACTTACGAGCAATGCACCCATACTACTCTGCTAGCAGCAGAGTTCGTTGGAAGTATACATATTGATCACCCATGTTCCATGTTCGAAAGTAGACACGGCGTCTTACGCCGAGTAGAGGCTAGGGAGCAGTCCACCAACATTCTCAGGTAGGCTGAGGAACATTCCGCTTCAAGGCGAGCGAAATAGCTTATCCCACTTCGTGTTTGAGCATCTAAGCTTACGATAAACGTATAGAGGGACACGGTAATATTTTCGAAGAGGGTGATGACATTGGTAGCCAGACCCGACACTCTGGTACGCTACGAGCAGGCGCTTATTTCGTCAACGCGACAAGGCGATTGGCCAGTTTCCGCGCACAGCCGCCAAACACCTAGAGTTTCCCGGTCCTGCAACAAATAAAAATTGTAATAAGAAATATATAGATGTTGTATAATGTCTGTGATGGAACATCTCGGGCGGCTCTTCGGTGTTACACTTGATCTAAGCGCGCTTAGTATAAGCCCACGTGTGCGCATATGTGCTGGTTGGCATCTATTATTTCACTGCCCCCAAAACTGTCAGCTTGAGCTAGAATCTAGGCGAGGTTTCCTTTTCATTTTTACGATATATACTATCGATCTGTGATAAATGGCGGCTCTAACAAAGTAGAGTATGATAGAGCTAGAGAAATCAGCCGCACTGAGCCTGTAATAGCCTTGGGAGGCCAGACGCAAAGGGCTACACCCATTACTGACCGGTCGTAGATATCTCCAGACTTCCTTGAGAATATGGACACCGGATAGGCATCTCGACGTCAGCCGGACTAAGAAGCCAAGCCTAGTCATTAACATCGGGTTTAATCCTACTTAGCACTTTCTAACTATATTCGAAATAATTCTGCCTATAAATTATCATTAAGACTCGCAGAAGGCCAGAAACCCTTGATATGGTATTATTCTCCCTACCTTTCGGTGTCAAATGCCGTGGCTACGGCCCTTCCCACTGTAGAAAATTTAGCGCGGCGACCACTGGGCCAGATCTTTTTAACTAGCATTCGGGGGCTTCTGGAGATTAAAGGGTCACTTGATTAAAGGTCGCTGTAAGTCAAATATTAGAGAACCATGGCGTTGGAGGCGACATGTGGATGCAGTCGGTCAAGAGAGGTCGCTTTTTTGGTCGCAGCTCTGCAAGGCAGCCGGGACGCACTCTCTGAGGAGGGATGGCCGCATAACCCGCGGGCCGTAAGGCTGTTCTACTATATGTTGGTTGCAATAAAATTCCCATCAACACCTATGCCGGACTTTTGAATTGCGCCTCTCACCCCTATTTCTCAAACGGAGGGATCATCAACATGGTAAGATTCAAATCAATGACTCACAAGATTTCATATTCGTAGTTATAATGTAGATTGCCACATGCGGGACGAGGTGTACCTCAATTTGCGCTACTGCCCGAGGCCGGATTGAGATGCCTTTTTCATTGAAAGGCCAATGCTAGTCAAGGCGAACAGGTGAACACAAGCCATTGCGACAGCGTTTGAGTACGGGAACGCTAAGGAGCTAGGAAGCTACAGCGGTCGATTCACGACATCTAGCTAGAATGAGACTGGCGCCCGAGTCACATATCGGGTGACAACGGCCACCGCCAGAAAGTCTCGGGATTAAGGGGTCGTCGATACGCGGTTAGTCAGGGGAATAGACTAAAGCGTACGTGCCGTAGATTCCCGCTCAACATGATGCTGTCCCTTACTTCATGCAGGGCTATTTCTTCATCTGGAGAGGGATTATAATAGCGCGATGTTGGATCATGTACCATGATTCTGACAGCATTAGTGCACACTTGTTTTGTAGAATGTCCGTGTTCTTTCTATAACAAGCCCGGTAGATTGAGATAGGTAGACGGCAACCGGCCCGTCCCATTCGGCTAGCATAGATGCGCCCGGTAGATAAGTAATGAATCGCGGATAAGAATATGCCTAGCCGCATAGTATGTGAGAGGTTAGGTTAGTAGTCTCATAGTTACCTGAGGTAGGTAGATATTCTAGTCGTCACGACTCAGAAGGTCATGGTTTAGGCTGGTGATAATGGAAGTGTAAGTGGTACCTAGGTACACCTATATAACTAGGTAGGAAATAGGTATCAATATGGGTTCCAATATAGAGTCTAGGGGGCCATGTGACGGTGGCATCGAGAAGCCTTCTGGAATGATTTCTCCTGAGCATGATTACCGTTCTTCTGCAAAGCTGGGCGAGAGAATGTTCTTTGCATGAGACATGGTGATGAATGGGGGGCCAGTGGTTGGCAGTTCAGTACCACATGTCGGGTTATTTTTCAAAAGAAAAAAAATTTGGGCTCTGACCCTTTATCTCCCGGCCTCTTCTGCAATCGACCTTCTCGCGTGCTACGAGGCGTGGCAAACCATTGTTTGTATCATTTGCAAGCATCATGCCCGGGAAGAAATATGTATTGGGGAGCGTTTGTACGTTTGTAAGGTTTGTAGGCAACAATTGCGATTTAACCTCGAGGTATGTACCTAGGTACCTAAGGTACCTACATTTTACATGTATAGGCAATGCGAGTGCACCTTCTGGGGACAATTTGAGGAGTCACTGCCCGATTGTAAGTAACTTTGTACCCCAAACTTAGGTACCTACCTGCCCAAGATGTACCTAATTGCTACATACCTAAGGTAGGTACATATGTACCTAACGTATCCAATTCCAATGTTTAGGTACATACTTACCCTGGACCTCCCTCTTACTCCTTCCTTGCTATTTCACTGCCATATATGAGATGAGATATTGAGGCAGGTAATACAAGGTACGTACCAAAACTAAAACTTCTTGCCCCCAGACTTTTCTTATTTTTTTTTTCTCTTTCATCCATCTTACCTCTTAGTTCCCCATGTACGTTAGGCCTTGTCGATAAAGCCACTCCGATGTAAGTGGCACAAACCCGGCCATGGGTGTTCTCATGCCAGGGGTATTGATGCCTCACTTCTTGACACATGCCGCAGGCATGCTCGGTACCTACAGCTATGCATGTTGGTCCCAACGGGAAGGATTCAAAAGTACACCTATCTAGGCAATTTATTATTATTTTTTTCTGAAAATCTTTTTTTTTTTATGTTTTCCCTTTTCATCTTAGACACCTTTTCCACTCGATATCTACATCTCGCTTTCTGTCTCTCATCTGGCCCACTTGTATGGACCCTTGGAGTTAGACCAGGGCAAGCAATCGGGAAAAGATGTATGGATCAAGTACATAATTCCTTCACCCCAAATAATAACTTATCGGGTCCAATATCCTAGTTCAACCTACCACAAACATCGAGCTCTGCCTTTGTGGCGCTCCTAAGCTAGCCCTAACACCTCGAACACACTTCGGGGGCTTTTCGACTAGCCAAGTTGCTCTACGAGATCCTTTGATAGAATAGTAAGAGGAGACCTTGCTACTACTATTGCTGGATATTCGTGGGTCGTCCAGTCCTTAGCGGCGATGTGGTAACACATGATAATAGCTAGGTATAATGATGAAATCAACGCAGCCAACGGTTACAATCAAAGGAACAAGCAAACGCAATAGCCAAGGATCATTCGCGTCTCCTGCCAACTGATTTGCAGGAACCTGTCAGACGCCTATTTCTACATGCTAGGGCAGACGTCGTCCATCCCTAATTGCCTAATCGGATCGCCTGGGTGGTGAAGAAGCCTTTGAGCCTTTGGATAACCTTACTTCTTGGACGCCCACACTCGCTTGCTTACTGGCCTAGCTCGAACTCAGCTCATTTTATATTCCTCTCCACCAGTTTCTATTTTATCTGCCTTCTTGATCGGAACGTCGCAAGACCCCTGCCCCTTCCACGGGTAGTTCGACCCTAGCGCGGGACTGAGCCCTCGGCCTGCATCGTGAAGTGCCTAGAAGGAGAGACCGGCAACTACAGTACCTTTACCAGATGACGTTCACGGCCATGCCCAATGGTTCGTTTCAAGGTCGACTCCAAACCCTACTTCTCCACCGAACCCGCGGATGTATTAACGGCTGCCGCAGAACCGCGCGTGTCGGCGGCTGCAACCAGAGTTCCCAACTGCATACGCTTCATATTCCATTTTCTACTTCCCTCTACAAGCCCTTCGATCGTATAGATACCTGTTGGTAATAGGAGGGTGACCTCTCCATCATGGTCCGGTGACAGCCGCTAAGTAATTTACACACCACCTGTTACTCTAGTCCAAGAAGATATTCTATCCCCAACAGGGGATTCTGTCGAACTGCTGCGGCGGCGAAGTCTTCGACGCAGTCTGCCCATCTCCCATCTCAAGTTGCCAGCGCTTAACCCGCTTACAGTTCAGACTGGCCGGCCTCTTGTTTGTCACAAGGGATCTGACATATATCCATTTTACTCATCCGTCAAAGGTATCTCATGAACCTTCTCTACATCTATAAATTCTAAGCTTCCGCCCACTACGATGCTCATATCCTGTTCCTCACCATCATACACACACTTCAGTCAACACCGACCTCAAACCATCTCAGTCAACTCTAAGTAACAACTCATATCGTTCTATATCAGCTCCTCGCTCAAGAACACCGCGGCTACATTATCCGGGAAAGCTTATACCGAAAATTCAACGTTCTAGTTCGTCTATATCGCGTGGAATTGTATGAATATTTATTAACGCAGAAGCTAATAGAGTCGAACCCTCTACGAAACGGGCCCAATACCAGACTCTACCGCCCTCTACTATCGAAATAATTCATCATGTGCAAAGTCTACCTCATCACGTACTCTTGCGGCTGCACTCAAAAGCACGAGACTCCTTGTGCCGAGTCGCCAAACAGTATGGGAGGATGCAGCAAGGGAGTCTCCAGGTCAAATAGCACCAACGACGGCCCATGTGATGATCATGCTTAACGAAAGGCAAGCATGTAAGTTTTACACTTGAGCTGTAACAATCACGGGCTTTATGCTAACCCATCCTCTCCAGAAACGTTTATTATAGCTGTCTTACGAGCATGAAAGTATATGAATAGTTGGGGAGCGCGTATGGTAGGATGGAAGAGCGACTTGCGAGCGATCGCATAGATACCTGAATTTTCCCATTTTGTTTCCCGATGTTGTTCAAGATCTGGCCTGGTGTCAGCGTTTGACAGTGCCACATTCCCTCGAAGTTGTGGCATAGTGGGCTTTCCCCCCTGTCGGCTCCTCTCTTTTTCCTGTCTAGAAATTCTTCGGTTCGAAATCCACGATGTCGTGGTGTGCGGGTTGTTAGGGGCCAGATTTGAAAGGCTATTAGGTGTTCTACGTGTGGGATAATTTCAGACAGCCCTTGATCTCCTTTTAATCAATCGCATTTATCTATATCTACTTACTCTTCCATTATGGGGTTTTTAACAGCAGGTATTCACCGAAATTCGCGTCGAATGGCATGGCAGAGACGGTTAGCGACATGCGGTCCAGTTGCGGCCGTAAAACGTGACACAACTCAACCGAGCATACGGAATGGAAGTATAACGGCCAATTCCGCGGTCAGAAGCATCTACCCGAATGCCCAGGTAATCAATGCAGGGTAAAGTTATGCGTCAGTATATTTAGAGAAGCAGAGCAGCCTTGTAATGTCGGTTGGGTCGCAATGCGCGGGATCACTTGGTAACCAACAAGTGGTGTTGGCGGCCAGCCCGGAATAGCGCAAAGGCTCTTGGGATGGGAGGTGATGAGATGGCAAAGCTGACGTCGTGAAGAAAATACGCCGCATTGGAAGGATCCTACGGTGGCCTTGGACTGGAATGTACCTGATATTGCGGATAGTGAAGGACTACTCGCAGCTGTCCTGCATCATGTGATGAATAAGATGCGAGTAAAAAGACAATATTTTATAAGAGGGGAAATCGGTTGATTGATGATTTCTACTATGCAACAAGGTGCTGCAGCTAGAGCAGACGATTAAGCGTCTATTCCAGATCAGGTAAGCGCTGCATGTCTTGTGGTTTGTCCCTTGCGTGCCTGGCAGCAGTTGCATAGTGTATTCCTAGGTACTGCGTACGAGATATTTAGGTACCTTAGGCAGGTATGTATACAGGTAGGTACATGTAGGATGTAGTTGACTGCAACTCTCTCAATCCCTTGCTTGTTTCAATAAAACCTTAACCCTTTTAAAGCCGAATAGATATTACTTTATTAAGAGATAACAAATTGAAAGCTTATTCAACTACAAAGCCACGAAGAAGTAAATCTCGCTTAAAGGGGGATTCAAAATGTAATTAAAAGGACTATCAGATCTCACTTATCCCCCCCCCATGTCTTTCACATCTATCTTTTTTCTTGGGATGGAACCTTACTGACTTGCATCCCCCACATATCAACCACACATTTGTACCAAATATCAAAACGCATTATCGCCCCATGGAGCCCAAGAGTATGCCTTGATAAACTAGTAGCTATAGTTTTGCCAGTTATATCTATCTAGTTAACTAGATTATCCTTCGTGTCATTTGACCTAGTCATAGTTTCAAGATGACCTTCGTTTACTACGGTTCGTCAACCAATAACGACCCTACACGGGCACCGGTTCGGTTGCATCGCGCCTTTTAACATGACTTCGCCCGCATGTATGCAGCTCGGGCCGACGGCCAACTAAACTGGCTTTAATGCTACGACGATTCTACATTAGCCATTCGACGATATCCCGTCGCAATTGGCGGACGGTTTTATTACAATTACAAAGACTCAGAATCCCTATGGATCCTAAGCTTAAGCCTAAGCCTAGGTAATCACTGACCTCTCGCCTTTTATTCGCCTTTTACTCGGGTCTAAGCCGCGCCATTGTTAGATGTGCGTTGGCCCGTTGGGGCGGCCCGGTCCCGGGCAGATACGACATCCGTCGGTGTTCTCTAAGCATACTACTTCGGATTACACAGCATCTTTACGAGCTTTTAGTCTTCCCCGAGGCAACCTACCTCCCCCTATTTCTTCCCTTCCCTTATCTTATTCTATACCATCCTGTCCCGTTCCTAGCATTGTACGACTCGAATGAGCTCTTACTGCCCCCTATGCAACCTGTCATCGCTACTTATTCGACTACCTTTGATACCAACATCGGAGAATGGCGGAAAGCTGCGTCTCGGGACCTAATTGGGCCAATGCGCTTACCGAATAGAGCGGGAAATATCAAGCAATAGTTCATTGCCAGTTGGCTTAATCTGCCTGGTCTAATCAACTATGAATCAGACCGACAAATCACTAACAAATAATAACTTCGTCACCTCGACCCCTTAGGAACACATAAATTACACAACTACATGGTGTAACATACAAGGCAGTCGCCCTCCTGTTTTCGATATCTCGTTCGGGAGCAATTGATAATGGCAGCCCCAATAAGTAGCATCACACTGGTCAAGCAAGGGGCGTAATATGATTCATGGCGAACTAGAGACAACTCAATACCTACCTAGGGACCTATCTAGGGACCTTCCGTAGTAAAAGTAAGAGTATTCATTATTCATTACTACTATCTATACGGCTGCCGTCATAGATCGGCTAGAATGGATTCCTTCCCGTTAAACCCGGTAATCCATCTGCCTATCCCGAACAAGGGCTGTCATTACCCCTGCATCTCTCATCGCCTCATGCACGACCCTTGCAGGTCCAGGATAATCTAAGATGTATGGCGGTTACGGCGTGTCAGCAACCAATAAGATTATCCAGAGCGGTTGAAACCCCTCCAAGGCGTCTACGATAGTGCCAACGTCAAAAAACAGAAGGGGATGGGCTGCCTTCTTAGTTACTAATACTAACCTTTAGATTCTTACGTTGGCTTTGGGGATTGGGGATTGGGTTACCGTCATTAGACGACTGGACAACTCCTTAGGCTTCGGATTGGTTACGCTGCACTACGGATTATATATTACGAAGTCACATTAGGCTTACCCTATAATATTGGTTCTATCGAAACCTGCCCTGTCAGCCTTGTATCAGAGTTATAGGGCACCCAACCAGGCAAAGTTTGCGAATTTTAACTTTGATGGCCCACCCAAGTCGCCGGGGACTTCTCTCTTCTTGTACAAGTTTGGCAGGGATCAACAGAACAAGGAGAAGTTCCACAATCGCGCGAGGTGCCGCCCCCAATCCTTATTCGCCAATCTTAAAGTGGCTTTAACTTTGCGGAGTTGGATATACACTCAGACACTCAGACACTCAGACTAAGTCTCAGACACTACGCTGGCAACACCATATCGAATAATTGGATTTACTGGATCACGATGCAGTATATGAAATATGAAATGTGTAATAGGGCAGAGTGGTGCCTAAATCACCAATCCAGCCATGATGTACAAGGCATCATTTCTGGCCGACAAATTTCGACACTAACCCCAGCCGTCAGGTCATCTTTGATACACTAGCTGTTGGGTATCTACCTGTGCCATGTAGTTTGGTAATGGCAATACCCTAGCGCGCAATCTGGCTATGCTGCGGTGATGAAGCACAACTGCAGGTTGACATGACGCAGGCAATTTACTCGACGCAGTGTTAAACGAATATAACAGAATCTTGCTTCCTGTCATACAAACCCTGTTGGACGCCTACTCTTGTGCTTGACTCCCTTCCGAGGTTACACTCTCAACTCGGACTGGCGGATTACCCAGGTTAGGTAGTCTTCCTGGCAAACCTCCACTCATCCAAGCTTGGCGAATATACTCTTGGCGAAATCCCATGTTCTCGTCGAGTTCGATCGCGAAGTATCTAAGTGGAAATGCGCTAAGCTTAGGAACTTCTTAGCTTCTCGACCTCCTCTACATAGGTTAATTGATTATCGAAACCCTCATAATCAACGTTCCCACCAACACTGGATAGGCTTTTCAAGCTGATACGCCACTGTCGAAAGGAACGCTCTTCGAGAATAGCTGTTCTCGTTTCGCCATAAGAAAACTCTTTCGCATATTGTTTAAAAGTTCAGAGCTTTTATTATCGTAACTCTAGCGTATCGGCCGTTGTCGTGTGTTTAACGGCCCATACGGAACTACTTTGATCGATAGGCTTACGACAGCGCACTCTAGAGCCCCCACGCAAATATACGATACCTAACTATTCCTTCATGATAATAGTAGTCTCATTGGCAACGATTATACTTTTTTAAATTTTCGAATCGACCGGATCAGAGGATTAAAGGCAACCTCGCTAATAATCTTACTAGCTAGCTAATTTATATGGTACTTCATCCATAGTCGCAAGAGGGTCCTATGTCTCGTGGGCAAGCAGGCTTCAGGAAAGGAATAGCTCATTTTATTATGATCATCTCCCCGATACCAACGAATATATCCAATTTTATAGTTTATATACGCACCCGAACCCCCCGGCAAAACTTCTGCACGTCCAATCCTTCGGCACGTGCCTTACCGCTGTCGTGCAGGTAGATCGGCTTTTCCCAGGTTTCGGCCGCCCGGAACACGGCGCACTGCTCGGTCGAATGAAATTGTTCACCATCGGCGGGAAAGCAACCCCGAGTGACAACTACCGATTCGGGTTAATATCCTGCACGACTCGGGCATCGCCAATCGTGGAAAACGACGCGACAACTATCCCCTCCGAATATCTACGTAGTGTTCAGCTTTGAGCGCCATATTCTACGACTTCATGGCTGTACCTAAACCGTTATGATCGACTTGGGGCCACTTGAGTGAGGTGTGAACAAAGCAAGAAACAAGTCAGACTAGATGGCGTACCTAGCCGCCAACAGCCAAAATTACTGCTAAGAAAAGCGCCCTTTTCGTTTCCACTCGAAATATCATTCACCGATATACTCACATGGTCGAGTTGGTACCAAATTCTATAATTATACTAACATAAAAGTGAGAAGTGGTGTAATGTGCCTCGTCCAAGCCACGGCGCATAGCCTGCCGTAAACTACCGTTGGCGGGACTGGACCCCAAGCCACCACCATCTTCTCAGCCCTACGGTCCCAGATTCCCAGATTCCAGATTCCAGCTTTACGTACGTTCCCATCATCATCGTCCCCGGACCCCAACCGGAATCTTACTCATCCCTAAAGAGAATACGGGAGTGCCATGTGTCTGATGCATGGTCATGGTCATTTTTATACACTCGAGGGGCGGAGGGATTCCCAATGCTCACGTGGCCTACATGTGGTCTAGACAGTACATTAATTAATTCGTTCGTTGCTTGTTGCTTGTTCATCTACGCGCCGGCCGCCACAACTTTATGCCACCTTTCTTCGCCAGCGAGATACTAAATACGGCAACTGGAACTTGAAACACGGGTCCACGCAGACACGATATGGTATTGCTTGTTGCTTATTGCTTATTGCTTATTACTTCTCATCTACCTATCTCCAATGCAAAACCAAAGTGTCGTAATTCCGCAGCACGTACGGAGAACCCGGAGCGACTCTGAAACCGGCCCCCTTCCCCCCCTCCCCCCTCCTCGACTCTTACTTACCTGGCCATGTAGATGGTTTCCTAGGAAAACCCGAGCCAACCTGGCGGATCTCGGAATACGACCTCGTTAGTATGTACACCATGCGCGTGCGGACACACGAGACGCATGTACGAATAGGCAGATAGGTATGTAGGATCGCGTCGATCCATGCATTGCATAGGTACTATTCACCCTGGACACTGGATTACATCTTCTACGTCTACGCCCTTCACTTGAGTAGGTACCTTTCATATTTGCAAAGGGGTCATAATTAGTAATAGGTAGGTAATTAATGCGTTTGCGACTAGCCAAGTTCTTCTTGACGGCGTAAGTATCTAGTAGGTACCTAAGGTAGGTATACGGAAGAGCGATTGGAAGCGATTCGCGGTTTCGCGATATCGAATTTCGCTTCGTTCTTCGCTCTCATCGATTACCTTAATTCCTACCGGCTGCAATGTGTCAGGTAGCTTAGGTAGCCTATCCATCACTTCACAAATAAAACAGTTTAGATTATTACCTAAGTTAATAGAGGCATTTATTCACTATGGGGTATGATGCTCTAACTGCCTAATCTGCCTGCCAGCCAGAACCGCCACACCTCGTAGCTCTTCTCATCTCATCGCCGTCATTTTCTTTTTACCTCCCTAGACGGTTCGTTATAAACTAAACTTGGACTCGAACTTGATATGTGGCGGGGTGAAAAAAAAAAGTCCAATCTGCCGCCCGTCGTCTACCGCAGGGGGATTGCGGGTGCGGAAAAAATAAAAAGAATAACAGACTGAATCAAATAACGATAACACAAAAAGCCAAAATAATGCCACTTTTCCTTTCTTGCTAGTTGTACAAGCATAGACCTGGAGGGGGAGAGAGACACCATCCACCATTCTTTCCTCCGCTATGCCTAAAACCTTTTTTTTATACTTTTTTGTCGTTCGAGAACGGTTTTTACTCTCTAATCTTGTAAAGATGTGATTGCCATGGTCATGCCAAAAAGGAACTTGTCTTCCCTCTATGGTGATGCATTAGGGGTCTTAGTAGAAGAAAGCTACTAGAGCGGGAGAAATAGAAGTAAACGGAAACCCCTTAAATGCAACATGTATAAAAGGCACGCAAGACGCCGTGGGTGTATATTATGCATAAGTGACTTAATCACCCTTGGGAGATGTAGGAGAGCTATCAAGTTAGTTAGTCTCAATTTAAGACCAGGAAAGGAAATGTTAAATGTTAGAACATACTATTTAGGGCTGGTGCTGCCGCCGGCACCGGGTGTTCTAGGGGAATATTGAGGAGACTAGACTTATGTTAGCACGGAGTCAGGGCCGTAATGATGCGTTAGGGACTAACCGTAGGCGAGTACTTGGGACTCGTTGGGGATTGCTGTGCTCCTGGAGCTCTGTGGAGCGGGCTCGTCGGAGAATAACCCGTCGGGGAGGTGGGCGAGTAGTTCGGCGACACAGGAGAGTAACTTGGTGAAGTAGCGCCTACATGATGAGGAGATGTGGGACTGTAGGCGGGACTTGTCGGGGAGTAACTCGGTGACGTAGGCGAGTTCATATTAGGTGATGATGGAGAATAATGCCTGGGCGATGTAGGAGACGTAGGAGAGTAGACAGGCGACGTGGGACTGTAGTTCGGGCTCGACGGGCTTGCACCTCTGAACTGAGGTGAACTGGGGGAGAAGGATGGAGAGGATGGGCTAAAGCGCGGTGAGCTGTTGTATTGACCTCCAATCATCGGCGATGCCGGCGAATAGCTGCCGCTAGGTGAACTTGGAGAATAGCCACCAGCACCATAACTGCTGAAAGGAGAAGACGGAGAGGCGCCACCAGAGAATGGACTTGTAGCGCCTGGGCTTCGTCCTCCGTACGGGCTAGCACTTCCAAACCCTCCGTATTCTGTTCCGAAGCCTGAAGGCGAGTCGGAGCCGGCTCCAACAATAGGCGAGAAATTGCCCATACCCATGGATGGGGAGGCCAGGGATATTCCATAACCAGAATCGGCCATCGGCGAACCAGTGTCGTATGGTGTCGCAGCACCTTCGATCGAACCTCCCTTGACAGCCATTCCAGGCATCAAACCCATCCTGGAGTTATCCGAGATGACCGTTTCAAGCATCTTGGGGTCGAGGAAGACATCAAGGTGGCCTGTCCCCATGGGAGCAAGCTGACCAAGCATAACGTTTTGCGAGATACCCTTGCAGTCGTCTACTTCACCCATTGCAGCAGCCTCTAAGAGAATTTCGACGGTCTCCTCAAAGGAACATCTCATCAAGGCTCCAGTGTCAGCTCTGTTGATACCATGACGAGTAACCGCGGCAATACTGCCTCTGTATGTCATGACATCGACCAAGAGAGAAAGATGTCGCTCATTGACGTACGAACCGTCGAAAGCCAGCACTCGTCTCAATTCGTTGAGAAGCGCACCTCGAGCCGCTTCGATACCGAATACATCAACAGTCTGCCATAAGTCGTTGGTAATAGTACGCTTGGCGTCTACGCCAGGAACTGCCAGGACATCTCGCAAAGCCGTGCCAGTAGTGTCAAGGTACCATTCCTCACAGAGCGGGCTATCCTTCGATTGAATCATAGCGCCGCTCTTGTCAATGGCGATTCTCGTTCCTTTGTTTAGGAAAGCACGCTCAATGCCCTTGATTCCACGGAGTGTAAGGTTCTCTAGAAGATGTTCGCCTAACCGCTTCAGCATCACGTCATCTTCGATGCTCTTCTCGGGATCATCCTTATCTTCCGGCATCGGGCGGATGCGAATCACCTGCTGATCCGCGTTATTGTCACTACAGATAACGGCTAAATCAGTAGGATATTCTTCTCTGAGGCGGATCGCAACATCTTCCACGGTGAGACCCTTGTCGAGCATCTTCTGTCGATCTAGAACGAAACGAAGTAGCCATCGCGACTGCCTATCAATAGGGGGCTGGCTATCGTCAGGAAGCAAGAAATAAGAGCTAATAAAGTCCTCATCTTGCTCGATTTGCGTCGACTCAATGTCAGGGTCGTAATAGATCTCGGTCATTGCCGTGACGGAGCGTAGATTAGTGTGCTCGACCGCACTTCGAAGCTTCTTTGCATGGTCCTGGGATGTGTTACCGTCCAAGTAAACCATCATCGAAGGTGTCTTGATGTTGCTGGCAACATTGAGAATTTCCTTTAGACGAGGCACACCAAGAGTGACGTTCTTTGAGGAGATACCCGTGAAATGGAAAGTGTTCAGAGTCATCTGAGTTGCAGGCTCACCGATTGACTGCGCAGCCAATACACCAACCATCTCACCGGGGTTTACCATTGCCCTGGACCATCGGTTTTCTAGCTCGCCAATAACGTGTCGGAAAGCCAGCTTGTCCAGGCGGTGGTGTACCGCAAGACGCTTGTATGCCAATCGTGAACGGAGTAAGGCCTTGAAGAGTAAGGTCGAGTTGTCGTCAGCTTCCCGAGACACTTCATCAGAGCCACGAACCACAACCATTCGCTCTAATAGATCCTTCACCACGGGGATGACATCTTGAGGCAAGAGGTTGCTTCGTCTTGCATCATCAACTTTAAGGAGCTTCTTGGATGACTCGATAATACGGCCTGTGTTCAGGGGAAGCTGGAACATTTCTTCAAGCTTCTCAGAATCCTTCTTCAGATCTCGAAGGTACTCGCGATCTTTGCAAATGGCTTCCCATTCCATATCCAAAAGTTCCTGAACATGTGCGTCGCCAATGAGGTCTTGCCCATATTCCAGAGCATCGAGCACACGCGGGCGAAGACCCTCCATTACGTCGATGCGGTACCGGTCCTCGAAATCAGCATCTCTAATAACCCAGTGATCCATGGGCTGCTTCTCGATGTGCATAGCATCGAGACCATCCTCACCATAGATGAACTGAATGATATCGCCAAGCGAATTGCGAACCGTACCATCGTATCGAGCAGAAACATCCTCGAGGGCTTTGACAAGACGACGTTGAATGTAACCGGTTTCGGCCGTCTTGACGGCAGTATCAATGAGACCTTCACGACCAGCCATAGCGTGGAAGAAGAACTCCGAAGGGGTTAAGCCACGAAGATACGAATTCTCGACAAATCCACGGGCTTCCGGCGAATAGTCATCCTTGGTGAAATGCGGCAAAGTTCGATATTTAAAGCCGAAGGGAATACGCTTGCCTTCAACGATTTGCTGGCCGACAAGGGCAGTCATCTGGGAGATATTGATGGACGAACCCTTCGAACCAGAACGAGCCATAACTACAGCGTTGTTGATATCCTTTAGACTGTTCTCAGTGGTGGTACCCGCCTTGTCACGGGCGGAGTTGAGAGCCTTAGAAACCTTGCTTTCGAAGGTTTCTCGAACGTTCATACCAGGGAGAGCTTCTAGCTCATTTGCTGTTGCCTGTGCGGTCAACCGGGCTACCTCTTCTTTCTGCTCATTGATGTGAACCTGGATCTTCTCAATCGTTATCTTGTCTGGAATTGTATCACCAATACCAATGCTGTGACCATTGTGCAAGAGCCAGTAATTCACAACGCGTTGGCACCCGTTAAGAAAAGCCATCGCGCCTTCAGGACCGAGCTCATTGTAACAAAGATGAATGATACCTCCACTAGAGGCACCGACATTCTTCTTTGTAAGCAGGCCGAAAAGCAGCTGTCCAGACTGGACAAGGAGCCCGTCATCTACTAATGGGAGCCACGGGCCGCTCTGAGGTTTGGTATAGATACTGATCTCCTTCGGGATGATCATGCTAACGATCTGTTTTCCTGTCCAGCGAGGTCTCGGCCTGAGGATGGCAGGCTGGGGGATAACGCCATCCCAATCAGGCACCCACAGCATGATATTGTAGACCTGCTCCTTGGTCATGAATACATCCCGACGACACATCTTGTACACACCAGCCAGAGTATCCTGGACAATACCCATCAACGGTCCGTTACGTTGGGGCGAAACAATGTTCAGAGGCACCATGCAAAGCTCGCGAATCTCAGCCCGCGTTTCCTCAGTCTGTGGTACGTGAAGATTCATTTCATCGCCATCGAAATCGGCGTTATAAGGTGAGGTGACGGACAGATTCAATCGGAAAGTGGAATAAGGCATGACCTTGACTCTGTGACCCATCATGGACTCCTTGTGAAGAGACGGCTGACGATTGAAGATGATGTAATCGCCATCTTGAAGATGTCGTTCGACTTTCCAACCATACTCGAGATTGATTTGACCAGCACGTTTGTGATGTCGCAGATCGATTCTAGATCCATCTGTTCGGACAACATACTTGGCGCCGGGGTGTTCGTTCGGTCCATTCTGGACGAGCTTGTGAAGGCGAGAAATATTGTACGGCGTGACAGTCTCAGGATATGTCAATGTTCGTGCAATACTCTTGGGAACACCAACTTCGTCGAGCGAGATATTTGCGTCACCAGTGATGACAGTACGGGCTGAAAAATCGACACGCTTACCCATCAAGTTACCACGTAGTCGACCTTCTTTTCCCTTTAGACGTGCTCGAATGGACTTAACCGGACGACCGCTCTTCTGTAGCGCCTGAGGCTGACCGGCTATATCGTTATCCATCATAGTGGCAACATGGTACTGTAAGAGTTGTTGGAATTCTTCAAGGATGTGAGCAGGTGCAGCTGTCTGAATCGCCTGGCGGACGTTGCTGTTGGCACGGATAATATCACCTAATTTGTAGGTCAAGTCGTCTTCATTTCTTAGGCCTTGGCCGGTACCATCCATAGAAATACTAGGACGAACCGGAGGTGGTGGGACAGGCAACACCGTAAGAATCATGTTTTCGGGTCGAGCATACTCCGTATTTAAGCCCATATCCCGGCAGTCCTCATCAGTGATGCGCTTTAGGATGTTGAGAACCTCGGTAGCTTTGAGCTCTTTCTTCTCGTTGGCCTTAACACCATCCTCGTTCACCGTCTTTTGGTGGGACCATAGTTGGAGAGCCGTTTGACGGATTGCAGGCTGGAGGCTGCCGCAACCACCATGGCCTTCAGACTTGGGTTTGCTACCTGGTTCATATTCCTTGTCCTCGTCCTTTGGAGTCTCGTTACTACAAACTCGCTTACCCTTGCAGACAACCCAAATGGCCTGGAAGCGCTTTTTCGGGTCTCGAATATTCACTGCAGCCTGGAATTCTGGATTGCTCTAGGTGCGGTCAGCATCAACAAGATTCAGGTTAGCTAGGAAGTAAGAAGATACTGACTCTGTCTTCCAGAACCTTGCTACAGTACGGGCAGACGATCTCTAGTATCTTCTTGACTTTCTTGATGTAACCGGGGTGATAGACAGCCGTGGCCAATTCAATGTGACCAAAATGGCCATTGCATTCGGCCATAGGCTCTAAACAAGTGGCACACTTGAACTGGCGGTCTACCGAGCCAAGACGGGGGTCATTTAGACCATTCATACGAGGCTTCGTCCGGGTTTCGTCCATAGTCTCGGGGTAAGTGATTGCCGCAACGCTCGCACCCTTGATCTCCTCGGGCGAGAGAAGACTGAATTGAATCTCTTTGATGTCCTTGAGAGGCGCATCAGAGTGCGCGAAATGAAGGTTCGCCATCTTGATGGATTCGTTGATTGATAAATATTAGTAGTTGAGTTCGTAATTTGATGAAAATTCTTGATGATCGCGTGGAAAGAATGGTTTCTGTTAATGCGCGATGCGTGCAAAGGCCTGGGTCGAAATGAGGGTGCGGTAAAAAATAATAAAAAAGTAGTGAGTTGTATTATTCCGTCGGATCGTGACTCGTAGAGAAGAAAATAATGCCGGCCAGGGAGCCGAATTATTTACAACTGGCGGCAAAATGCACAATAGACGTGCTCGTTAATACAAGAAAGAATGGCGCTGGAGGGCCGTTTCCAACCAGGCCAAAGGCCCGAGGAACACGATTAGTACCGTTCCAGCGCGCGCGCAGGTCGAAAAGGAATCGCGATAATCGAAAAATCACTATGCAGGCACGATAGTTAGTTTCGGACAGTCGCAGGGAGGGGACTGATTCGGTATCCGGAGCGCGTCGTGATGTTTCGTCAATCGTAAGATTGTTGTTATGGGTAGTAAGAAGTCTTTCTTGGAAGGAGTTGAGAGGACCAAGGAATAGTGAGGCAGAAGCCGCCACGATTACACGCTAAACCAGATAAGGAACAATGGGTCCTCGGAAGCAAATTTCTCCATGCGGCTGATGGAGGCAAATTGGAAGGTACCTTAGGTACATACCTACCTAAAAATCCCCTAAATGATGTGATGCGAAACAAGTATGTACATATATATGTACCTAGGGTTCCCCCACACAAAACCTTGATGTACATTAACGCCAGAGGCTTGGTGTAGCTTCAGAGTCACAGACAACCCAAACTTTAAAATATAAGTCGATCAATGCATGCACTTACGTGTAGGTACATGTAGGTATTCGAGAATTCATTCAACTTAAGGTTTGGTCGTGTGACCTTGGCGAAAACATTGCAACTGCCCGATGAGTCAAGTCAAACAAGTCAAACAACGGCCAGAGATTATGTGTTTACATACGTACATTCCACAAAGGATCCAGTATTTACCTACGGCATCAATTCACTAACCCGCGTGACGCACACCCGCAAATATCGTCAAACGACTAGTTCTACAAACACACATTGAAACAGCGTTTAAATAATTGCTTTTATTAGGCAGTTACTCACTGCTAGGGGACTAGTCTTATTAGGAAGCCACTAGAAGGACCAACTTCAAGGTACTATTATATCACTTCTTCCTACCTCTCGTTCCCTTTGCAGCTGCTTTCTTGTTGCCTCCAGCTACCTTTTCTTCATCCGGAACCTCACCCTCGTGGCCTTCGCCCAAACTCCTTCGCCGAACCGTGCCCGTCGACACTGCAACGAACTCCTCCTCGCTGTCGCTCTCGCCAAGATTAAATAGTACGGGCATCCGGAATTCTGCGCCGTCGATCTCCTCGTGATAACCCCTGCCCGGGTCCGATGTTAATACGTCGATATCCTCGTCTTCCCTGTCCAGCCTGCGCTTGTTGATCTCCTCCTGCGGGTGGATATCGAACTCGTCCTCCCTTTCTATGTACTCTACATTCTCTTCGACCTCGACGAAGTCCGGTGCCAGTGCCGACCAGCGCTGTGGCGTGGTCACCGACCAGATGTAGATGCGACCGGTTTCGAGTCCGCAGGCAGCTAGTACAGCTCGGTGCGGGTGCCACTCGATAACTCCTTGCTCCTCCTTAGGCCCCTCCAGCATTCGTACCAAACTACCATGATTTCGTTCCCATATATACAATTCGTGATTATTATATGTAGAAGCTGCCACGTATTCTCCGGTGGCGCTGAATGTGACATGGTTCCAAGAAAGTCTGTTGACAACATCCTGAAATTTGTGCTCTAATGGCATCTGTATCGTATCGGGGTCGAGATCCTCTGCTGATAGATTTGGTACATGGAAGGTTCTGATGATACGATCCTGCGAATTGGCCAATAATTCACGGCCAGATCCTGTCAGCCGTAATGTAGTCACTACCGAACTGCATATCTTCTCGGACCATATGATTTCGCGGCTGGTCGCGTCTATAATGTTGAGACGACCTTTATTTGTACCGGCCAGGATATGATCACCTGTGGCTGTCCAGACGGTGGCAGTTGTCATCTGTTTTGCGTCTTCTTTGGCATGTTTCTCCTTCGTCGCTGCATCGACGTCGGCATTGGCCCGTTTCGGCGCAGAGGGAAGGGTATGTTTGACATCGCTCGGGCCACTCACGTCAACAATAGAAGGGGCTTCATCGAATACGGAAGCAACGAATAGGTTACTATAATGGGCGTTATGGTCAGCGCTTCTAGTCATTGGATCGTGAATATGGGCAATGCTTACTGATTCCAAGGATGCAAATCTGCCGTGTAGATAGGTGCACGAAAGCGCACTTCTCGATACCTCGTGCCGTCTTGAAGATCCCATAAAACAGCCCTCCAGCCCTGACAAGCAGATAGCAAATAGCGCCCACATCTGGACCAGCTAAGTGAAGTTATTGCCGCTCTATGACCTCTCAACTTCCGCGCCACGCCCATCGTTTCGAGGTCCCAAACTACTACTGTGCCATCGACGCGACCTGAGGCCAAGTAGTCGCCTCTGCGATTGAAGCGGAGACATGTCGTATGACCGGAACGGATCGTATTTGTGATATTCTCGGGGTAGTCCTGGAGCAGGTAGTCGTCGGAAAGCAGCAGATTCATGTCGGCGCGTTCATGTCCTGCGGCTAGGGAAAGGATACTAAGTCGTCTGCAATGTGCTGATTGGGTGTCGAGGCATGAATAGGTATACGACTGTCGAGTAATTGTCCCACAGGTATCACAGGTATTGCAATTTAAAGTTGTAACTGTATCCGATATTTTTCAAATCCGGGCAGCTTCCATCAAGCATGTGGTAGAGGCAGGTTATGTACCTTCGTAGCCTTGCAGTTCGTGCAGATCCAAGCTCGCAGGGATCTTGACAGGTACTTCTCAGATGTCCCCACTAGTTCCCCACTCTGCAACAATCCCAGCAGTGGGCGTCGATGACTCAGCACTGATAATCTATAAGTACCTATCAAAGTACTTTTTTATATGTACGAAGTACGATCTCCCATTAGCATCTGAACATGAAGTATTTACTCTATACGCATCTATTTATAGTATCTTTCCTACGATAAAGCCAACGAAATGGCTAACTCGAGGCAAGTTATTCCCTTTAGCCCAACCTGTGAATATTATATAACCTACCTCAGTTAACCCTAACCTCAGATTTGAATATGTCAAACAATTCGAGCAAGTCGACAACCTACTGCCGAATACCTGGATTGTGGTTAGAATAGACGGTAGAGGATTCACAAAGTAAATACTCCCAAATATGAATATTCTTGTCTCCTTGATCCTATTCTGATATGTACCTAATTAATGAGATAGATTATGTGCCAAATATAACTTCGAGAAACCCAATGACCGTAGAGCTCTTGACTTGATGAACGCTGCTGCTAAAGCCGTCGTAACCGAAATCCACGACATAACTATCGCTTACGGTGTTAGCGATGAGTTCAGGTATTATCTGCTGCCCATGGAAAGGTAAATGACCGATACTAAGTTTCATCAGCTTTGTCTTCCACAAGTCATGTACTCTATTCGAAAGGAGGGCGAGGTAAGCCACTCACTCAGGAGCCACAACGTTTGATTACATACATCTTACTCAAAGTGTGTAGCAAAATCGTTTCAACGATAGTATCGACGTTTACTGCATACTACATCCACCTATGGTCAACTTACTTTCCAGATACGCCATTATCGCCACCGCTTCCTAGCTTTGATGGCCGAGCTGTTTGCTACCCCAGCGTACAGAACCTACGGGACTATATGAGCTGGCGCCAGGTAGACTGTGAGTATTCTTCCGGTATCTAGTATCTAGCTAAATCAAAGACGCTGATGAAACAATAGGCCACATCAACAATTTGTATAACACTACGTTCTGGTCGCTTGTCCAGCTACCCCCCGGGATGGATGCCAAGGCTGCCGAGCAGCTATTATCTGTGAGTTGCCCTACTCCCACGACGAAGCTACCTAGTCTAACCGGTATCCAGGGTACTCTCGCAGCCGATAAACATGAGCTTCTATTCTCTAGATTCAAAATCAACTATAACAACGAGCCGGAGATTTTCAAGAAAGGGAGCGTAATATATCGAGATGTCAGTTATGTTCACTACTCCGTACCTATAGTTTGACCGTAGCGTTAACATAACATATGCAGTACGAACTCGTCGAGCCTGGCAACCACGACGTAGCTAAGACCGCTGATGAGCTGGCAGAAGCCGTACGACAGTCCAAAACGCAGGATGACAAAGACAAAAAGCGACGGGCGAAGGCGAAAGTGCTGGTCGACCATGTAGACATTATAAAGGACGACTTCTGGGAGAGACGGCCGTGGATACTGTCAAATAAACCAGGCAAGATTCCCAAGGAAACGTAATAAATTCTATCCAAACCAACTCAGGACATCCCTTCACTCCAATCAAGTTAGGTACATGTGGCGCTTTAGAGACATCAATTCAAACACAATGGGAAGTAATCTACGAATACCTAGACAAGCGGTCGTAGGGTACACTTGGGACGTTGAGGATATCGTCGGGGTAGTCATAGCTGTAATTTTCTTCCTCTTCATTATCGTGGCTATAAATGCTGCAGCATGGGGATGCTGCGGCAACGCACAACGGAGACAGCAACAGCAACCTGCTCAAGAGGAGCATGAGCTACAACAGTAAGCGGGCTGTCCATCCCCGGTAATTAACTCCGTCCTGAAAAAGATGCTAACTCGATGAACCCTTCGGCATAGGTCCACAGGTGCGCCGCAGAATGCACCACAGAGCTAATATATCACATCTCAGCCATCATAAACCCGAGGAGAGACGTTTTGGGTATAAGAACTTCAATGAGTAAATCGCTTTCTTCTCCTGACATCCCCTAGTCAGCCCCCAGATGCCGCTTTAAGCCGTCTCTTCTCTTCTTTCCGCTTCCTCCTCGCCTCTCTCCTCGCGCGACGCTCTTCTTTCGTCTCTGCAGCCTTAATCTGTTCCCGCTCCGCCTTCTTCGCCTTCTTCTTCTTCTCGACTTTCCTCGCAGCTCGTTCCTCTGCCTCTTTCCTCGCTTGCTTCTCTGCCTTTCGTAGCCTCTTAGCTTGTCTTCTAGCCTTCCTCTCTTCTTTTGTCTCTTTTCCGTCTACACTGGCACAAGCCTCTGGCGTGCCAACACCGCTATCCGGGGGCGTCGGAAGTCCCGTCGACAGGTTCTGGCCCACGGTCCCTTCTATGACTCCGCCGCGTACGAATGAAGAGTATAGGCCCCGTGTGCCTGTATATTTGCCAGCTGCGCCGCGGGAGGTAATTTTTTCAAGCGCGCCGCCTTTCAGGGTCTGCTTCATGGTGCCGCTCTTGGTGTCGATGCCCTTGAGGGCCTGGTCGAAGGCATTTAGCCACCATGCCTCGGCCTTGTGATCGCCTTTCTTACTCCCGAGCCCGCTGCCGTCGTCGTTGCGCTTCATCAGCAAGTGGTGCGTTAATCCTGTGCTGTCGCTCGTCGGGTGCAGAGTGTGTCCTTTGCCCCGCCACCCTTGGGCGGTTAGGAGGGCGTGCGCGTCCATTATATGGATAGTAGGGTTGGCTGTCGGTCGGGCAGGTATATCATGGGCCTGGTGTATATATGCCCTTCTCAAAATTTATATCAAGGGTGCATGTTGTGTTTTTGTAATGATGGCTTATGAGAGTTGCATCTGTCATCGAAACCTTGGAAATTGCATTCGGCGCAAAGTTGAAAGATGGGAAAATTTTAGTGGGCTTAATTGAGTTATCTATATGGCTTAATTGCATTGATGATGATGATGAGAACGTTTACGTCTATTGCTTAATTGCATTGAACCTGCTCGTTGGTCGATTTGTCTTAGTGCTACTTTCATGGAAGTGATCCGGTTGAACATAAAGTTTTCTTTTTTTCTACGGATACATTTCGGATGATTTAAACCGTAAAAGTATGATATAAATAGTAATTTCCTATAATTTAAGTTGGATGCATACCTAAATTTTAAAACACGGTCTCTTGGATTGTTGACTAGGACTGGTCTGGCTATTAAAGTGATACTACTACCAGATCCTTCCGTAAGCATACTCCTGTATTGCTAGCATTATGTTCCAGATATGCAAGAATTAAATCGTGAAACTGATCGGATAAACTTTCATAGTAGGTAATGATCTAAATAGTAGCTAGTGTAAAACAAAAAATATAGAATAGTAAGGTGGCTCTTGGGAACATAACAGGTAGCTACTGGCCATTAACTACCATACAAAAGTAATATAATACAATACCTTACTACTTAGGTAGATATTTTCTATCAGGTACCAGGTACCCAAAACGTACCTACATGGACAATACAATACAAGTTCATGTTGCCTGGTTGCCCAGCTACATCATACTTCGTGACAAAAGGACCCCGGGACTGGTTTTTAGGTACCTGATCCACTAATAGGGCTGGAAAATAAGCGCGTAGGCGCGGGATGTCTCACCAAAAGGTACCTAAGGTACGTACAACATCACCGCTAAACCTGGACCCCGCAACTGCCAGTAGTGAACTTGGAGGTTATCACCATGGAAATTAAATTTATGTTTACCAACCTTTAACCTCCTCCTCCTCCTCCTCAACAACAACAACAACCAAAAAACACATCGCAATATTCAGCGCCCGCCTTCTATCCTGTATCTACATTGCTACGCTATCTTTACTAGCAATTGGATCAATATCTCTAAATCAATCACTCATTTGATATAGTTATTATCAAATATTTACCTTCTTTCATCTTTCATTAGTATCGCTATCCTCTCTGAAGTGACAACCTTCAGATCAGCGCAACACTACGAGCAAAACAGAAGCCCAAAGCCAACCAACCCTATAGAAATTGAAGTCCTCTCTAAAAAGGAACCAACCAAACAACCAAAAAACACCATGCTCCGTCGCCCACCAACAACGCTTACCCTCACCGCCGAAGATGTCGCCGCGTACGAAGACCGCCGTTTCGCAGCCATGCAAGCCCAATCGCAAAACCAGACAAGCTCACGTGCCCCCTCTCACCCGTTACAACCGCAACCTACCGCAATGGACACTTCTTCCTCATCCTCATCCGTAACCCCGTCGCCGCCACGAATCGAAGACGACGAGGACATGCAAGACGTGGACGTGGACGTGGACGTAGACGAAGCCGATATAAGTGACCCCTTCGTAATGGCGCCCCGCCGCGCCGCCCGCGAGCAATTCAACAGGCGCGAGCAGTCCCCCGGCCAGGCACGCGCCGCATACCTTCAGCAAGTGCGAGCAACACGGAGCCAACACGCCACCACTCCAACCGCACCAGCGCCCTCGACACGAATGCAGCGGATCACGGGCACAGGGCAGACAGGAGGAAGGACGACAGGGACGGCTCGATCAGCGACTAGTAGACAGGGAAGCACGGAGCCAACCACCGCGGCCCCACCGCAAGCGCCGCGTATGATGACACGGAGTAGAGAGGAGCGGATAGGTATTACGGGATCGACAGCGGGGACGGGGTCGAGACGGCGTTAGGACCCCGCCATTGCGACCATCCGTTAAATTTTGCGTCGTTAGCGTGGGCGTGGCGTGGCGTATCTGGCTGTTGCTTCTTGCCTTTAAGGATTAAGGAACTGGATCAATATGGGAATGGAGGCAACAACAACTAAGGAAACACTTGATTTGATATGCTAGCTGTGCTAGAAAGAGCGAAATAGTAAGTCTATCCCATCTCCTATGGTCATTATTTCTCGTGGTTCCCGAGTCTCGAAAAATGGCCGACCTATATCCAAGGGCTATCCTATACCTGGGACTATATTTTCGATAAATATATTACTAATGTTTATTCCACAGTGAACACTTCCAATATATATATAAGATGCACAAATACTCTCGTCACCCCTGTGCAAATATTGCTTAGGCAGTCCAATCCAGCATTTTCACCATGGCTCAACACCAAATCCAACATACTCAGCTCACTACAACTAACAGCGCCTTACCTACCTAACCTACTCTCCTCATCCCCCCCCCCCCTTCTCCCCACAACAAACCAAGCACCAACCCCCTCAACCCATCCCCCCATCTATCAAAGTACAGCGAAACCCCTCCCAGAAGAAGAAATTCCATCCAGCCACAAGCTCGCCCACGCACAGAACCCCAGCATTTCGCATCAATCGCGAGATAGCCCACGGCTCTTCTGTGCTCTCCAAGAGCGACTTCGTCTCTGCTAGTCAGTCAAGCGCTGCCGAACTAGCTTAGGTAGCTGCATATTGCATAGCAGAGACGATTTAATGTGGCAAAGATTGGACTTCTTCCTACGGGAGAGGTGGAGACTAGGAAATGATTGATGTCTGGGGCGGCGGGTTTTAACGGATGCTGCGTGTCTTGCTTGTTGCGTGTGAGACGGGGCGGGTGAGTGGTGGGTATGGATGGGGGGTGGGCGTCTGCTCGTTTATGTGAAGCTTTCCAAATGCCTTGGCGAAAACTAAAAGCAGAGGAAAGACGAGATAGATATCCAACGAGGATGGCGAAAATCCGAAGTCGATTCCAATTCGCCCCAAACTTAGAGCTTCTCGAAGGGCTGAGGTTAGTTTTCTCCCCCCAGGCTCTCTTTGCTGTGTAACTAAAGAAACATGTTGACCTCTATTATTTTATTATTGTAGTGCTGCAAAGCGGACTCGAATAACGAAGCAGAGGGAGGCGAAGAGATATATATATCTCTTAGAACTGCGATTAGATCGTATTAGAGCTTGGAGATGATCATTGGCTACCTTGTTAGCGCCCCCGGTATATGGGATACAAAAGCTACCTATGTATACTACATGGATGTCTAGAAAGTAATAATTGATCAGGGCTGAAGCCATATTCGCTAATGTCAAAACTATAACCAAAAAAGATATCTCGAGCGTATTGGGGAATACTATCTATCCATCTACGAATCTGGAGCTGGGTCTAGTATATCACATACGCAAAACACGATTACGCCTTGCTACACCTCTACAGGTAATAGATCATTGCACTCTGCATTTAGAAAGACTGCGTAATCAACGCCACCTATTAGATAGGCTTGACTAGTAATACACACACACACACACACTTGGTCCATCGCTTTCCTGCCTTCGCCCGCTGCTAAGACTCGATGCCAGGACCAGCAGATAGCAACAGTAGCCTACTCATTGCAAGTTTTGAGGTGTTAAATCCATCCACCCCTTCGCCTATTCACTAACCACTGTCCACCTAATCATCGTTTCCTAGTGTACCTAACTCACACGCACGGGAGAAAAAAAAAAGGCAACTACATTTTGGCCGGAGTCATATCCTCTTGTTCCCAACGCCAATGCCATGCCATGCAAAAAAGAAGTGAAAATATTTGCGAACAAAAGGGGGCTAGGTAATCCCACCAAGTTTAGCGGGTACCATCTAGCTCCGTATACTCGAGCAGAACAAACATTCATTACTGTATTTTAAGTCCCTGGTGACCCCGACGTAGGCGGCTTCAGCTTGATCTTTAGCTTGGGAGGGCCTTTCGGTGCCGGAGGGGACGAGGACGGTTGAGGTTGCTTCGGCGGCGCGGGATTAGCCGACGCAACTGACGGGAGTGGCTTGCGCATTTCTGGAAGAGGCTTTCTAGGCTTTCCATTGCTTCCGCCCGATTGGGAGGAATGTGACGGTGCCTTAAAGGAAGAATTGGGTTTAGTAGGGTGGTTCTGAGAGGAGGATTGTGCTGCCGAAGATGATTTCATAGGGGCAAAATCCGAAGCCCTAGCAGCAGGCGAGGCCGGACGAGCGCCTTGACGTGGGTTGGTGCCGCTTAGTTTATCCTCAGGTCTACGATGCTTAAGTGTAGCTCGGATTGAACCAGACTGAGGTACATTGTCTTTGCGTCTGCGTATTCTTTCCCAGGCCTTGAACTTTACTGTGACCAGCATCTTAGCCTTCGGCCGTTTTCCGAGTTTCTCCAATTCCGTCCGAGGAATCCTAGAGGTATCAAGTTTGACCATTTTGGTCGGCCGAGGGCCATCGCCTTCAGTGCTGGCCCGTTTAAGGGGCTTCGAATGTTTCGGAGGAGCTAAATGACTGCTTACACTAGCCTTCGAAGGCGCCGGTCTTGGCTCGGGTGGCGGAAGTTCGACCGTAGGTCGTACAGGGGCCTGGACGGAAATGCTGTCTTTGTGAGAATCGCCTATTTTGGGCCTTTCGTGAGAAGAACTCGATGAAGAAGCTTTCTGGGATGTGGCTATGGCGATGGACTGTTTTGCCTGTTTTTGGATGGGTTTTTCTTTCGATTCCTGGGTGGCGGACTGCTTCATATGAGGAACAGGCTCTCTTTCCTTCGACGTAAACGAGGGCTTTAAAGAAGGAAGTGTCGTAGGCTTGGGTGTAGGAACAGCTTCTAAAGGTTTTGGAGTGGGGGCAGTTGGTACAGGTAGCGGAGGAGCTTGGGTGGCCGAAGGCGTTGCGGGTTTCGAACCTGAGCTGATGTTTCGGTTGAGGTTTAGAGTGATAGTTCGCTTGGGTTCTGGTTTGGGTGGCAACGGTTGTGTAGCGTATACCTTGCGTGGTGTCCTCCTAAAATGCCGCTTAAATGTCACCAAGCATCTAGACCTGCTCTTCTCGCCACGCTCGACGGTCCAGTAGGTAGGATATTCGAAAGTCAAAGTTAGCGATGGATCATCTTCGACTAGTATCGAGCATAGCTCGAGGAGATTAACTCGCTCTGACACAGTCAAAATAGGAGAGTCTATCGCATCCCAAATGGCTCTCTGTAAGTTCTCATTGTCCGTAGTTTCCTTCTTCAAGGCCGCAAGCGCTACCGAGAGATCTTCCTTGCGGGCCTTCGCCTTTTTTCTGGCCTCCATTGTTTCATCGTCACGTTCAACGATAAGGTCATCTACCGCTGGCTGATTTGGCGCTCGCTCCTCTGGCCGTTCGTTTTCTCCAATAGCGATACTGGCAAAGCCGCGACAGAGAGCTTTAAATAGTCGATCCCGGACGAATGGCGAAGGATCGGTACTGGTCAAATTCAGGTAAAATTTCAGGAATTTAGGGCTTTCCAGCATTCCCAGTTCGACAAGTGATTCGCAGGCCTTGACGCGGACGAGGTCATAGGTCTGATCCTGTAGATATTGAAAAAACACGACGGGGTCCTTCTTAATGACCTCCGCTTTCATTAAACGGCAAAGAGCGTCGAGTGCGGCCGTGGTGAAGCAGTTCTGGTACGAAGGAGAATACTCATCCCTCCTACGATATCGCTCGATCTCCTCCATGGCCAGCTTACGGAATTCCTCCGGCTCCGAATCGATAGGATCGGCCATTACCTCGTCACCATCGGCGTCCTCGAAGGCGAAGGACATAGACTTTTGTTGTTTGGTTTTCTTCTCGTCTGGGATTTGACAAATAGCTAAGGCTTTGATCAACCTGCAGATATATGGCTGATCGGAATATATGTTGGTCGAATTGTCATTGGCTTGAAGTTGCTCGAGGATGAACATGCGCGCATCTCTGGGACACCTGCCGTCTTCGCCACGGATGCGGGCTATAGCCTCGGGGATAGTACGTTGAATCAGGTATTGGCGTTTATCCGAGAAGTCATTCGGCAAAGGGGTGTATGTTCCCGGGTGACAAAAGAAATGCTGGAAGATTTTCATCAAATGCCGAAGCCCTATCCAATTCACGTGCTCGTTCACCGCATGACGAGGAAGCTCATCGGCCGCCATGATGCGTATCCCGTAGTAATATCGAGGATCCAATACGGTACGAGAGAGTATAGTTGAGACGAGAGGGTGTGGTCCTGTCTTAGAGAAGCTCCTGTGAAGGAATAGCATGGAATCTTGCTGTGCAACGACATCTCTATCTTGTTGCAGTTGCGATGCGTACATATAAGCAGGGAGATTTGTTTGCATCTCGCAGATCCACTCAAAGTCGGCATCCATTCGTATCCATTCGTAGGATTCCTGGTCCATCTTCGCTTCAGTTTCTTCGTCCCAATCACGGAAATCCCATTCTTCCATCTCATCCTGGTGCTGCATAACATCTCCTAAGTAATAAAGATCCCTGTGTCCATCCTCGTTCCCTTTTGTACTGCTCGCCAATGCCCTTTCGCGCTGCCGACGGTTCCTCTTAAGTCTCTTGTATTTTGTGTTGTAGGGTATCTCGAACTTCACAGATTTGGCAGCATCTTCTCGAATTTCGACTATGTGTTCGTAAGGTGTACCGTCAGCTTCGTGAATTCGGATAGTCATGGGTCCGGTAAAAGACTGTTGTAACTCGGCTGCGTAAACGGCATGGTTCTCCTCCATGACATCCCTCCAGAAGTCATTCTTGTCGAGCGGCCTAGCCTTGAGAAAAGCTATATCCTGAGTTTGTCGAATTGTCATCTCAACGCATAATCTCTTTTTGTTGAATCGTTGAAAGACTTCAAACCTCGGACATCCAGACATGAGTACCCATTGATTCCAGAAGTGCTCCAGCCTCGTGTTTCCGGCCTTCTCGCAAGCTCGGCGGAATGCGTTGGACTCCAAAATTTCGTCGATGGCCTGGCCGGACGTATTTGCTTTGCTGACCATTCGAGATATGATCTTGGAGATTCCGGTAGAACTAGACGACTTGGAAAGGCGGCGATCTAAGATGAACAGTACCAGGGGTGCCTTAAGATTCATGAAATCTACCTCGAAACTTCCCAAGTAAAGGTGTTCGCCGATGTCTTGCAGAGATGGACGTTTTATGTCAACCTCAACTAGCCGATCTGACATCGACTTCATCCGAAACCTATATTCATTATTACCGCACAGCGTCTTCATAAAATGGTCAGTCAAGAACCATGCTATCCCAACGACGAGCCAAATGTCTCCCTTTGTGTTAGGAACAATGTTGACGCCAAACCACTGGCTTGCTAGCGAGTACACCAGCGTCCTCGTAGTTTCCACTTCAGTATCAATGATATCCGAAGGGTAGAGTAGCCTGGTGCTGCATAGGGAAAAGGCGCATAGGGGTATAGTGTCCTCAACCATGTCATCAACAAAGCAGACCTTGTAGCTCTCAAACGGGTACCGACCGAAAGTAAGTACGAAGTAATCCACCGCCGTGACGAGAGTGGGACACGTATTTCTAACCTCTTCCGCACGACCTGGAAGGCAATACCCGTGGACCTTGACAGCATTGACACCAAGCTTGGTGTCGTCCTCTTCGCTACGGAATTCCGACCATAGGTCAACATGCTCAAAAGGCCCAACAGCAAAGCCGATATGCTTGGCTGCTTTGTTACGGTCAATCTCAAAAGTCATGGTCTTCTTGGTTTCATCGTCTTTGTGAACTACCTCGCCAGTCAAATACCCTGAGCAGACGACGGTCATCTCTAGCATTTTGTCTTCCTCCGTAAGGGCGATGTCCACCGTTCTGGGCTCATCTTCGCCGTGTTTCCTTTTGTGGCTTCTATTAGTAGGACCAACCTTTTTAGGTTGTTGCGTCGCAGGCGGCTTGCGGAACGCATCGCCGAGTGTCCGAGGGCAAGTGATAGAAATCTTCCAAGAATTTCGCGAGCCCGGGTCATCGACACACGGAAAGATGGAAGATGCCGTACCAGGCTCGACAGAGTGACGGGTATAGACGTGAGGGTATCGGGTATCCGCCTCGTCACAACCAACAAATTGGAGACCATCGCAGACATTTTTCAGCTTGAAGGGAATGCGAATCCTGTAGCCACCTATCGTGCCGTCGGAGTGTAGGAGTATGTCTTGCTGGTCGGATTTCTGGGAGTCTTTATTCTTCTGTAGCACTTCATCTACGCTTGGAAGTTTGACTCTAATGGATCCATCAAGAGGGGTGCAGCACTTCAGGTCATGGTCCAGCGCTGACACTTCCTTACGTTTGTGGTGTAGCAACGGCTGCATGCGGTGCTTCTTAATCGGCCACTGAGGTGCGGACCATCGGTAGTGTTCAGGTGTTCGTATTGATTCGCAAGGATCGGTGTAGGAGGCCTCCACTTCACAGTTGCTAACGGTGATCTGAGTCACATCGATATCACACTGACGGGCGTCGATAAAGACTTCGGAAACTTCGAGGAAAGGAACGATTAGAATATCGGATCGTCCGTGGACGCGCTTTTGGGCAAAATCGATTTCAAGATCGACATTCTGGGTGAAGACGACATAAGGGCGAGGAGGAGTGTCATCGACGGGAAGCTCGACGGGAGGAGTATCGCCGGCCTCGACAGGTTCTGGCTCTGCGATGCCAGGCATGCTGAGCGTCTGCGTAGCCGCTATGCTACGTAATGGTCGTATTCATCGGTAAATTTGTAAATTTTGTCTTTCCAGAAGCTATTGTAAATGTACGATACTGGAAAGAGGTAAACCTGCGGGGGTAGTTTTTTCAGATACACCAAAGTACCTAATATCAAAGAAAGTGTAATAAATGCCGATGTTTTAAAGTAGCCTCACACGCGATTGTAGACCGCGCTGAAGGATCGCAGCTGCGATACGCGCTGAGTACGAAGGAATACTGTTAGATGTTGTGCTGAGCAATAAGCTCCTAATAATCAGTATTGAAGCGCAGGAATAGAGGCGGGGGAAGATTTGGTTTATTGGAAAAAAAAAAAAGTCAGTTGAGCAACAAGAGCTTCGCGAAGGCGCAGTTTCAGAAAGCTCTTGCCTCGAACCTACGACCTGACCTTACGTAGCTGCCCATGTTACAAAGCTTCAAAGGTAGAAACAGCCTAGTTAAGAAATCGATAATACATGTAAGGTCCGTGCATCACTGGGCAAGTGCCGCATACGTTCATGTACCTAAGTACCACTTATTATACCGTACCTGCGTACCTAATATATTAACTAAAAATGCGAGGTCCCGAGGTGGCGGTACGCACGCAGCGCCCAAACTCTGCCCCTCTTGACATCACACATACCAAACCTTCAGGTGCATGGGATTATTATCTAGGTTACGTATGTAGTAGGTACCTACATATCACGCCCGGACAGTCAAGATACTCGAGTTGCTGCATGTCTCATATTGTTTTTGATGGGATGCTACTAATCCACCTAACACCTATTATGTTTTACCTAGTAGATAATTACCCTGGGATAATTACACTAGGTTCATTGCTATCAACGTCATCACAAGTATCGCTATGGGCTTTAGCAGGAGTTATACCATTAGGCTATCACACTAAATGCCCAAGGCTATTATTATAGTACGAATAAAGGTTCCCATGGGGAGCGCCATGTGAATCCAAAGCCGCATCCAGTCGCATTTGAGTGAATAGGAACTTGAGTGTCCCCGTAGTGCAGCGATAAACGTATATGCTAAGTGTTGCCTCGTTGCCTTGTGTCCCGAAGACAAATGCAATAGCCCCCAAACTAATTCAACAAATCAATGCTGACGCTGACGCCTTTCCCGCCTCTTTTGCCTCTCGTGGGCTTTCAAAGTCTCAATATCACGGTATTCTTCGGGTAATTCAAAGTTGCGTTCAACCATATCTGGGATGGGATGACCCCAGGCTACAATAGTCCTTCCTCTGCGCCGGCTCTTGTTGAGGGCTGCTTCACGCTGATGTTTTTTGACAAAGAAAGACGTAAACTCCTTTGCCACATATGGTTCTGGAGACTTTGGTGGTGGTTCACCTCGAGATCTCTTAGAGCTCGATGCAGTGTACTTAGCCCGTGCTAATGCCTCGTCAAGAAGTTGCCTTGCAGATGCATCAGCATCGCTGTAGTCTGGGGGATCACCGTCGCTAACATCATCCGGAATATCGTCGTCTGTTTCAACGTCGCCCATTTCTTCATCCTCATCTGAAGCCTCCTCCTCACTTAGTTGCTTGGCATTGTTATCCTCCCCCTCGGTTTCTTTTTCTTCGTTTTCTTCTACCTCTTCTGCTAACGCACGTTCCTTCATAAGCTTCCTCTTTTTCTCTTCTTGACTCCATACACGGAATTTCTCCAAGATTGCTTGACAACCCTTAATGAAGTGATCTCGGGCAGGCTCGAATGTCTTCTTGCGACTTTCAGTAACACCGCTGACACCCATTGTTCTTAGCCAATCATGGCCTTGGAGCTCATTGAGCAGCCGAATGATCTGATCCTTCTCATGTTGTGCGCGACCTTTTTCTGTATTTCTGATGGATTTTTCTAGCCTCTCAGCTTTTTTATGTGCTGGTCCGAAATAAGAATCTGGTAGGGGATCCTCGACATCTTTGCCATTATATCGTGCTTCGAGAAAGGCAAAGTCGATCCGTTGAGAGTCGTACAGGTTAGAGAACAGATTATCACCGTAAGTTCGCACTGTTCGCACTGTATTATATATAGTGTGGGGTCGCCCGTTGGCGTCTATTGCTGCTGCTTCTGGAGGGGGTACAGGGGCTTGTGATTGATGATTACTAAAGAGGGGATTGCCCGTATCGACCAGGACAATCGGAGTATCGAGGTTAAGAACGTCTGGCTTTTGGTATTAGCAATTGAAGGAATGCATCTTGAGAAGAGTGAAGAGTGTAATAATATATAGTTTTCAATTGGGAATTAGCAATTGGGAATTATAATAGTTGGTTGCACTTACGTTCTTCTTTAGGATCATTACCGATTACTTCATCATAATCGGGGAAATATGCTGACAACTCGCTCTTGAAGCGAGTCGCCTCCTGTGACCGCAACTTGCGACCGGGCCGTTCTGTTGCCGAATTGGTATCGGTTACACTTGGTTGTAATCTATCGAGTTCATGTTTAATTCCATTGATAGCTTTTTCCTTGTGTCTTTTTAAACCAGGTTCTACTACTGTCGCCGTCTTGGTAGTTTCCCGTTGAGCAGGGAGAATTTGCGTTGATGCGACCGGAGGCTCGTTCGTATGGGTTTCAGTTTGAAGTTGGGGTTGAGGTTGTGGCTTCAACGTGTTCACAGTGTCCACAGTGGCCACAGTGATGGATCTAGGAGGATTGGTAGGAGGAATAGGTCTCGCTAGAATCTCGACAGTAATTCGGGCTCTTTTGGTTTTGGAAGGGTCGTAGTTATTGGCAATAGGATCTAGAGGGCGCTTCATTCGTGAAGGACTAGTCTGCTGAAGGATGTTTTGCGAGTTTCGCGTTTTGATATGTGTCGCGATGACATGAGCATGTTTAGCAGCCACGCTATTGGCGTCAAGACTTGCAGTAGCTGGGTTGATGTTCTTAATATTAGGATTGATTGTGTGGTTAGTTGTGTGCTGCTGATGGGTATGGGTATGGAGATGGGGATGGGGATGGGCGCGTCGCTGGTAGTGCTGGTGCTGGTGCTGGTGCTGTGGGCGCTGGAGCGCATCAGGTCGTCGCGAAGAGGTAGCCATCAATTCGAGGTGTATGAATTGACATAATGATCGCTGGTGGCACAGAACAGGATTTAATATGGTATTTATCAAATGCGCATTGACGTACCAAAACAATTAGATAAATTTCTTGGGGCGAACATTAAATTTCTAACGTTAGGCGCCTCTTGTCATCAATTGATCACTCTTGTAGTTATTGCAGATGCACGCGCAATGCTGGACTCTACTATGGTACCCAACTATACCTGTATGTACAATACAGTGCGCATCTAGGTCGCTCCTTATGGTTTGAGCCTTCGCTATGGCACTCTCCCCCAGACTTTGGAGGCCGCCTCCTTGCTCGGCTACAGGTAGCTTAAACTTTACTTAGGTACCTATTGAACAGTCTGCCTATTGAACATTACATAGATGACTCATCTTAGTACAATACCGTTCCGTTAAACTGTATGCAAGCCCCCATGCACATGGTAGTTTATGTACCTCCTTTCGATATGCTAATTTAAAGCACAGGAAGTAACTGCATGAAATGTACCTATTGAGCAATGTACCTAATTCATTATCGTAACTTTACCTCTATGTAACTAGGTAGTATATGTAGTTAACTTATATCTTCGATGTACATGTATTGTTTGACTTTTAAGACCCAACATTGAAAAAACCTAATCTTTGTTTGTAACAATTGCTTTTCAAACTTCAACCTCTAAATATCAAATCAACAACTATCCCAATTCCTAAATAATACACAAAGTAGATCGTTCCTAATCAGATAATAAATCTTGCCACACATGGTACCGTCGCAACGGATTTAGGCTTACTGATGTCACACCATAGGGCTATCGAGGCGAGATATGTCGGGAAACGTATCTACCCATGGTAGTTCGCCTGCAGGTTTTATCTTTCCGAAGCCCACCTGATCTTGGTAACCTACTATTTGTAAACGGTCGACTACATGAAGCCATGATTTAAACCAATAAATAGTCGAGACAATTCTAAATTCCGAAGGGAGTAATGATGGGGACACGTCTAACTTATGAGCTCTTTACTTTTAGCAATAGTTACTATATCCGAAAACTACAAAGATTCTAACTACATAAATACTACGTATAAAAAGAAATTGTAAAACCGTAGACCCCGTGTCTTTTAATGTCAGGTTAATATAATACCTGAGGTAGTTAGGTATATGTTATAGTACGCTGTTACGGGCAACCCTACCTACCTAACCTACTAAGTTACTTATAATTAGATTGGTGGTATTTTACGAACTTGTACTTGGGACTTGGGACTTGGACGTAGGGACGTATAACAACTACTTAGTTACTACATTATACCTATACAGTCAAGTATACTCCTGTTTATAAGCAAGCAGTATACTTTCCTTGATTCATAATTTCCATCTTACGTACAGTTCCCTATCATAAGCATTACATACGGCATTGATTAGTAAGCTATACCATTAGGTAACTTCATTCTTCTTTCTCACTTGTACACTATGTTACACGAAACAGATGTTAAATCTGCTGATCTGGCACGCGCATATCGCACCTCAGTATGCCGTTTAACCGATCGACATATAGGTACCTTAAGTAGGTAATTACGTCATTCTAAACGAAACCACTGAAGTCTGACGATATCAGGTATCAGGCATTTGTACATATCAAAAATTCCCTATACACTTACATCTACACTTACACCTACACTTACACCTACACTTACACACATTACCTACAAGTTTTCCAAATATCGCCAGTTCAACTTCTCTATACTACTAGCTTACTAGTTACCCAACCTATCAAACCTATAATCTATTAGTAGCCACACATGGCATCGCAGCGACATAGTAGCTCTAAGCTTCCTCGTCTTCACTTTTAATGGTGACCTTTCTACTGTGACGATCTATCCAAGTGGCAACATGGCCAGGATGGTCCATAGTGTTGCGCCAATACTGTCACCCCCAAGTAGACAATCTCCATCCCTATCCCCATCTCTATCTTCATCTCACTCTTTAGCTCCGCAGCTCGCCGCCGCTACGCCGGGGTCTCTCCCGCTAACCCCACCATCGTCGCCCGGTCCGTACGGGGAATCCAAGAATTCGCCGAATACTACTACATCACTCCAGAGTCGCCAGAGTCGCCAGGAATACTTAGACTCTCTACAACCGCCATCCAAGGAGGAGTTCCAGCGTCTAGCAAAACTACAAGAGCAGCGCGAAAAGGAGCACAAGCGTCGCGATCAAGAGTTACGCCGCCAAAGCGTAGTAATTGCTCACACGAGCATGCAGGCAAGACGAGACTTCATACAATCGAAGGTAGCTGAGGAAGAAGAACACCTGGGACATCGTCACTCTATATTCGGGCATAGACATTCGAGCTCTAAATCACGCTCTAGGCCGAGTAGCAAGGATGCAATAGCTAGTAATAGAAAGAGCGAGGCCGCAGACGACTGTCTTAGGTCGAAGGCGGCAACCGTAATTCAACGAACCTATCGTGGGTATCGTGTGCGCAGAGAGATGCAAGGGTTAGGTTTAAATGCAGGTACCAGGTGGACGCACGCAATCAGAGACGCACAATGGATAGACCTAAACACGCCTCGAGCTAGACAGAATAGCTTACAGAGCATCGAGAACGGCGACGCAGACAATCAAAGGAGGCCTAGCAGTAGCCGATCTACAGCACGGAGGAATTGGATCAAGGTAGCCAAGATAGCCCGACGCGCTGGGGCAGATGAGGATTCCGACCATGCGGAAGACAGCTCATCCTCGCCACTCAGCGAAGAGGATTTTCAAGGTATGAGTGCCGAAAAGAAGGCAGAAGCGAGAAAGAAGTGGATGAAGGCTCGGGCAAAGAGACGGGAACGCGCTCGAATGATGGGACTTCAATACTTCCTAGAAATGGTCGACCTGAAGCACCGGTACGGGTCCAACTTGAGAGCATACCACGAAGAGTGGAAGAAATCTAATACCAACGAGAACTTCTTTTATTGGCTAGACTATGGTGAAGGTAGGAAAATAGACTTGGCAGCCTGCCCTAGGGAAAGGTTGGATCGCGAGCAGGTGCGGTATCTGAGTCGAGAGGAGAGGCAGTATTATCTAGTGAAAGTTGATGTGGAAGGCCGTCTAGTTTGGGCCAAGAATGGCATGCGTATTGACACCACAGAAAAATGGAAGGATAGCATTCACGGTATTGTCCCGATCGACGACCCTACGCCTTCATTCTCAGCAAATATCGAGTCACATGTACAAGCAAAACCTAACATAGAATCGCCCCCACAGCCGCACAGCCACTCAGGTTCGTCGTCTCCGAGGTCTTCACGAGAGTCGGAGCTAGAAGCTGCCATGGCAGCAAAGTACGCAGACCCTGACTTTGACAACCGAAAGGGTGTTAGGAAAATCCGACACGTATCAGCCGCAACGATATTCAACAAGCTCCTCCGCAAGACGGTCCGCAAAAATACGTGGATCTTTGTTGCCGACACATCGTTCCGCTTGTATGTCGGCGTCAAAAACAGCGGCGCCTTCCAGCACAGTTCGTTCCTACAAGGATCACGGATATCCGCAGCCGGGTTAATTAAGATAAAAAACGGGCGGCTATCAAGCCTTTCACCACTCTCGTATGTAACATTGAGGGTTCCATCCCCCTTTTCGGCCTGTCTCGGGAGTTAGTATTACTCCCGAGGCTTGCTGGGCTTACAAAAAACCCCTTACTAAAGAAACAATCATTAACTCGTCGAATAGAGGCCACTACCGCCCTCCGGCTTCCAACTTTCGCGCTTTTGTACACAGTCTGGAGGAAGAAGGCGTAGACATGTCGCACGTGAGCATCAGCAAAAGCTACGCCGTCCTAGTCGGGCTGGAGGCGTACGTCAAGACGAAGCAGAAGGGCAAGGAGGCAATGCAGACGCTCACGCACCAGAAGCAGAAGCTGTTAGACCCCGAAGCGGCCCGGAAGAAAGAGGAGGCGGAACTCGATACGAGCCAAAGCGCAGCAAAAGAACGGAAATTCCTCGAGAAGGAGAGGGAAAAAGAAGAGGTCCACCGCGTCGAGAATAAGGCAACTTTCAAGTTTATGCAGAAATTGCAGAGTTTCCAGACCCAGAATTTAGCCAACTGGTAACGTTGGGTACCTAATTAAAAGATTGCTCGATGCTAATAAATCGAAATTATAGATACGTCATATAAGATGCACGTATATTGATTCCAAGCCGGCGTTAACAGACGTGAATTGTCTTTTCCTTAAACCCGGGAAATTCCACGGCTTCTCCCTGCATGATTCCATCAATATAGCAGCCACCAACAAGCGAGTAGCAGTATGCCCTTGTCCTACTCTTGCGCAGCAGAAACGGAATGTTGCCGCCGGAGAGGATACTCACACGATCTCCAATTTGAGCCGTGCCTGGTACGATACCGCAGCGGTTCCGTTTTGTCGTTACGAATTTCCAGCCGCAGATGCTGCCGTTAAGCAGGGAGCTATATGCTGCGGACTTCTCTCGCCGCGTCGCTCCCTCACCCAACGGTCCGTTGATAACGCCGGCGTCTAGCTCGGGCTGTTGGACGTACTTATGAGCCTTGCCGCGCTTGAACTCGGCCTTTCTTAGAACCTCGCGAAAGGCCTTGTACGAGTCATGCATAGAGAGATCCACGAGGGCGACAGCGGTTGGACGCAATGCGCCGGCCACGGGCACCTGCCATTTCAACTCCTCGAGGCGCTCTGGTGTATAGAACTGGCGCAGGCTATCGACCATCGAGTCCACCTCCTTGAAGTATTGTGCGCGTTCCTTTCCCTTATTTGAGTTGGAGTGCTTGCTGATAGACACGATCTCGTCCACGTGGCATCCGTCTATCGCTAACACATTTCCGTTTAGCCACTCGATCCATTCTTCTAGATCCCCCGAAGCATTGTAATCAACCTCGCGGTCGTGAAGAGTGCTAGTACCGGGAACTGTCAGATCCGGAAGCCACGAGGGGAAACGATCCGAGTTTGGTCCCAGCCCTGCGCGGTATAGCAGATCCATGCCCCTACCACCCTTGACAAAGCCGCGGCCAAACCTGCACGCGATTTCTTCAAATGTGGTGCTTTTCCGGTAGTCGGGCTCGAATTCCTTTTCGTTTCCGTCGTAGGCAAGCCCCAACAAGGCAAAGTAACGATCACGTCGTAGCGTGGAGTCGACGTGGCGGAAGGTGTCCAGGAGCGTCAAAAGTTCGTATCGTTGGTGGTACGCTTCGTGTACCCGCAAGTAGGACAGAGTCATGAACGGTTGCCAGGAGGAAGACCACGCCCCGAGGCTACTACCTTGTTCTTGCTCGACGAGATCCATGGCTCTGTAGATATCGTTCCAGTTCACCGTCCAATTTCCGCACACGATAGAAATCCTAGGGGAAATTACGACTTCTTGGACTATCCACACCCGCCGGAACCAGGTACTTTCGAAAAACTTCGCGATGGACCGCCATATCGGGTCATCCAGTCGTGGTGTGGATCTTTCTGCCCAAGACAAGGGCACGGGCGATAGTCCCTCTGGCCAGTTATTTCCCGATGCAGAATCATAGGCCTCCTTGGCCGTTATCTGCAACAGAGTCTCTATAGCGCTGTCGCTCTGTGTGCTAGAGCCTAGGAATGCCATTGTACGGGTTGCAGTTTGAAAAATTCTGGGCAACATTCGGATTTGCTTTGCTTTCTCATCCTCGTTCGCCTGGTCGATACAAATTGCATCGACCCATAGTACGGTAGGGCTAGTTTTATGACGCAGGCGTCGGAGGGCGGCGTTAAGAGAATCGCCTAAGCCCATGAAGCCATCCGCCGTCCAAAGACGGTGCCGTGTCGCGGTGTTATTAGGGCCCCATTCGTACGAAAGTGTTCTGTAGGGGCCGCTGTCCTCGATACTCGAGCACTCGAATATCATGCCGGTGAGCGGATTACGACTCTCGCCAGGGAATAGCATGAATAGTCTTATATGATTGACGCCGAGTTTTTGGTGAGAAAACGGGAGATGGACCTTACTGCTCATGCTAAGAGGACTTGCGATGCGATCAGACTGTTTGCCAACTACTAAGTCAGGGTCGTCTGTAAACTTGGAGTCGTGATCGCGCCCTTTTGCTGCTAGACGGTGAGCCCATGGCGCCTGGTGGTAGGGTAAAGTAACCAAGCCCGCGTCTTCCGTCTCGTTATGCCGTAGTGCATCATGTAGCTTACCTAGATCCTGGAAGTCTGCAACCGAGGCTATGTCCTCGATCGTTGCGAGAGACTTAACGTTTCCTGTAAGGCGTAGTCGATCAAAAACGACGAGGTGCCATGGATCTATGATAAAGCAGAACTGCGGATCCTCGAATACGCTGCTGATTCGAACAAGGACCGCAACATCAAAATGGCGGCGTAGGGTTTCCCTAAATCGAAACTTTTGTATCTAGAGCGATATGTTAGAAATCGAGTATCTTGCTCGCGAGGCTTGCTATTGCGGACGGGCTGGGTTAGGGGAGGAAGGGGAGCGGGCGTGGCCGCAGGACTAACCCTCCTAAGCTGCCACCAAGTCCAAACAAATGTTGAATCCATGTCGCCCTCAGAAGCGGCTATTTCAAAGTGATAGCGTGGTAGCCTACCACGCCACGCAGCGGCGTCTCCTGCGCCCACTGGAAGCTTACCCAGGCTTAACATGAGATCTGTCACACACATTGACGCCAATGGATCGCTCATTGTGAAGGGTGCCAACTGGTCTTCAGCTGTGAAAGACGGCAGACCGGCCCTCGCGCGCAGCACACTTGTCCAGTGAATGATGGGGTCGTAGGAACTCCCCATATGCCTTTGGAAAAAGTTGGATACATGCAAGTAAAATTCAGCATTAACGGTGCTAATACTTCACGGTCTGTGGAGCTCGGTTGGTAACAAGGTAGCTACTTACAAGCTTCTGTCCTAAATACTCGATATGTTGGCTTGGGTCCAGCGAATGGCTCATGAATAAAAGTCCTTGCTCATGAACGGGGTCCTCAATGATAGTCGTGCCTAACTGTGAGAAGGACATCAAAGGGATTCGCCTATCTTCGTGTCTCTCCTCGGTTAGCCAACGCCTTCTATCTCTTCCTTGCTGCTTATCTTCGTCACCGCCATCCCCCACATGCCAGATGGGGCGGGTGATGGCGAGGCTGTCGTCTGATCGAGACTGATAGCGCATCTCGGTCTCGTTTGCTTGTGATTCTGCTAGGTAATGAGTTCAAGGAATGTTCAGGGTCTGACTTGGTGCTAGCCTCGAGCTCACAGGGCCCTCGTACCTGTATTTTCTTCATCAAGGGAATCCAAATAATAACCATTGGCTGCAAACATATTTCGGACCTTTCTAGTATTAGGTTCCCTTAGGGCTGCGTAGAGCAAACTCGAACTTCGATGGTCTGTGATCCGGCAATGTGCCGCGATCATGTCGATTAGTTCGAAGGGCAGTTGCCGGTGGATATAATTCTTCTTTGCGATGTATATCGTCAAAGTATCTTGTGTTTGGCATGGGATTAGTGCCGCCTCGCACTCGGTCGTGTGACTGGCGCACTTGAACTCGCCCTTATATCTGATCGTGTACACTTGAAAAATGCTCTCTGTAACATTGATTGTTATCGTGTGTAACTGGCGATATATCGAGTCTATGTCTTTCTCGGACTTGGGGACTAAACTGTTAATTAAAAGCTTATTATTAGCATCATTAGCAAGGAGCAATCTACTCCAACATGATTGTCTACCTATTGATAATAATCATGTAGACGATGACATGGAGGTTTGTGACTTACGCCTTTACGAACGCAAGTCGAGCGTGAAAAAATTGAGCATCAGACGAAGAGACCATGGGGTTTCCTAAAGGATAATAAGTCCTTTCGACAATTCCATTTAGTTGTCGAGTATGAAGTCCCATCGCTACGAGAAGGGGGCTTATTGACTCAATCTCTTCGGCAGCCAGAGCCAACAGGGGCACTTTGCCAGCAAAACTTCCTACCAGGTGGGGGCGATCCGCGATAAACCATGAAGTATCTTCCGAAGAACGGAATACATAAGAGGCCATTTGGTTCGACCTATTTACTGGAAATATTGCTTTCCCCCGAAGAGGCCGCACAGAGCGTCTGGCCGCTGCAGGACTCATGGGGCGCAGAGCGCAGCTAAGCTCGGCAAAGACCTCCAGAATGCGAGGTAAAGTCCACGAAGGGCCAATCGAGGCTGCCTTGGCGACAACGACGTCGATTTCAAAGGTATCGACATCGACCAGCCACAAGAAAAATCCCTTGCAAGTAGGGTAGATGGCCCCAAGATCAATCTTCCTCCTTCTGCATTCCGCAATGGTGAGCCATGAATGGGATTTGCGACTACTTGATTGCGCAGGGCCCGTGTAAATGAAGGCGTTGCGGTCGAATAAATTCCTTCAATGTTGTAAGCAAGACAGCCGTAGATGTATGAGTCCTTGTTATACTTACTGTACGGCCTCCTCGTTATCCTCGTAACGATACTGGATCTGTTCGTATATATACAAAATTGCATCGTCATCTGGCGAACCTTGTTGCAAACCGAGTGAGGCCAAACAGGACAGGTAGTAGTGGATGTCAGCATCAACCTTAATGCCCAGACAACCCAGCTTCCTACGCAATGACTGGTCTTCGGAACCGTCTATATCCAAAATAGGTATTGGAATTTGTAGTTCCATGATGCGAGGGTCTAGAGAGGGGAGGACGGTGTTGCGGATAGGCGAGAGCCCATGTAGCGTGCGTACAATACTGTCTGCAATGTCATTAAGCAGTTTCTTATTGGAATCTACTATGTTAGGATCTTGTCGCTTGGATGAACTCATTTCGATCCACTCGGAGTAGATGTTCCAATGCTCGCTGAGAAGATAGAGCACGTCGGACACGGGACATTCTTTGAACAAAAACTTGAATTCTTCTGATAGGAAATAGCTCTGCTTTGCGACACCTATTGACTCACGCACAAGCCGCGGAATCTCTGATAAGTGCAGGGTGCTGATGAGGTATGATCTAAAGGACTGCTTTTCTTTAACAATTAAATTCTCGAAATATGATTCATCAAGGAGCGAAAAATGTCTTTGTGCATTCGATTTGGTACTCGTGGCAGGTTGACGTGTGTCGACAGCCCTAGCTTCGTAAACGGAATCGAAGGTAAACATATCCGAGGTAGAAGTATCTACGATCGTTACGGTTGCTGACTTCTGATTTAGATCTTCGGCGGTATCTGAGAAATGTAGCTCGTTGTTTGATGTGCCATCAAGCCCTAGCTCCTCAGGGGTGTCTGTATCACAGTATATCGTGTCCGGATATTTCTTGTAGGGAGACGCACTAGTTATTCGAGAGAGATAATCCTTATGAGCCGTCGGGAATTCTTTTCGAAGTTTATCGAATACCCTCGCAGATGGCGACCCATCTTCGAAGTCGCCCCGAATATATAATTCTGAACCCCTACAAACTCCGCCATCAGATGTAGCAAACCAGAGATCCACATCAAAATCTGGGCTCCAAGAGGCCTGAAATAAGAATGTGGCGTGCGAGATGAGGTTTGTTCGTGTTATTCTTTGAGGGTTGAAGGACGTAGATGCATGCAACTTGGCGATTTTAAAACACATGTCTGGTCGATCGATTTCTGAGATGCCAAGCTTCTGAAATAGACCTCGTCGATTGTCGTCGGCTGCGGCCACTGGATCTATAATAAGTATCTCGTTGAGCACCCCGAAGCTCTTTAGATCTAAGTCCTCGCTGAAAAAGACCGGCTGCTGATCTGCTGACGTCCATGTTCCATCAGACAGCGGTATGATGGCTAGTGTTGCCAGAGTCTCCTTGTGGCTTGCAACTTGTGCTAGAGGCAGAAGAACCTTTGCGAGCTGCGAATGCCACGTAGGGGGCCGCCGCCGAACTTGACCTGGATAATTGGATACCATGGACGCGAGATCATTCAAAAGTATCTCATCAGACATGCTACGGACCCCGAGATCCAAAAGTGAATCTATCAACCACTCAGGATATTTTATAGATAGATAGCGGCTAATTGTGTGCTGGTGTAGGGTAAAGGGGCGCTTGTCCTCATCCGCGTATTTGCTGGGACTGACATAGATAAGGTTAGACGGTCTAAGCATTGTCCCGTCCCAGCCCTCTAGGACCGCTCTTTCGGCTAAATCTTGCAAGATCATTTCTCGAGAGGGTTGAAAGAAACTAGAGACCTGGCTGTTAGGTACAAAGAACGGCCAGAAGTACTTCATCGAGCCTTGGCTGAATTTTTGGACGGCTTGGACGAAGGCGGCAGCCAGACCACTTCGCAGTGACTGGTTCCATGGCGATGAAACGTCAATATGTGATCGGTCTGCGGTGAGCAAGAAGTCGCCGTTCAGCAAGAACTACAGTCAGACGTAAGTTAACCCAGTTCCGTAAAGGGGATATCTCCCCAGGGCAAAAGTACAGTACCTTTAGGCCATAATCACATACTGGCAACAACGCATGAACGTATCGAGGGCCCCGACTCGGCTGGGCGGGGAAGCTCGAGGTTGGAAAAGCAAGGGTGAGTTCTGAAGTCCGAGATTCTGGCCGTTTTTCCTCAAAAGGGAGATTCTCTACTTGGTAAGTGAAGGTGCGGTACCGCAATTGGCTTTGATCCACGTCGACGATTGTGACTGCTTCACCGTCCTCCAGAACTAGCGTTTTACGCAGATGTTTCTCCCATCGTTTATTGTCTTTGCCATGTATACGTAAAACGACCTGACGTATTCTCCTGAGAAACACGAGAAGGGTGGCATCAAAGTTACGAAGTTCCTTCGTCAGATCTTCCGAGGCGTTGGCCTCGGACAGTTCGAGATAAAAGGACGTCTGGGCCGGAAGAACGGCCTCCGGAAACTCTGCCCATTTGGGGGCGATCATGCCGAACCGTTCCTTCTTGTCGAACATGAAGCGGTATTGGCGTGACGATATCCAGACTCTTTCGGCAACTCTGAAAACACTCTTGAATCCGATTCCTTTCTCACCAGTGTAGCCCCCGGAGTGGTTCTTGTTACTCTTGGTGCTACGGCGAACTGTAGATATGGCCTTGACATGTTTAGCTTCAAAGCCGGTTTCATTGCAGTCGACCCGGAGACTACCTGTGCTCTCTCTACAAGTGAATGCTAAGGTAGGAACTGATAACAAGGGATACTGGTTGTCATCGGCATTCTGCAGCAACTCAAGGAGAAAGTGCGTTGACGTATCGTACAAGTCCGACGCAGCGCTAGAAATGTTAATGAGGAGCACATGTACGGCACCGTATCTGAGATAACGAGCCAAGTATAGGGGTAGACGCACAGATCTAGTAAATCACTCAGTATCACGGCGAGCTCTTCATATCCCACGGTGGTATGCTTCTCCCTGATTGTCGAGATAAGTTCCCTTGCTTCACGCTCTAATTCTGCACTCGAATCCATTTCCGCCTTTACATTATTGCTCATATACGGGGAAGTGAATCGTTAGGCCACATCCGAAGCTACCATTTAGATTGTGTCTTAGAAGTAATGTAGTTGACGATAGTCGGAAGTTGTGTACCAAAGAAGGTATCGTCGTAGAAAAGGAGGGAAGAAAAGAACAGAAAAAAGGAACCGAAAGTAGAACATAATTCTTGTCTTTTTTCCGAGATGCTGCCAGGCTCTAATTGACTTCCTAGACAAGTCTCGCCAGCCTTACTGCTAGAATTCTGCCTAGGTGCATTTCCTACCGAGTAAATACGCCTCGGCTGTAGTCCTGGACCATGGTGGCCAGCAACTAGGCAACAACACATTAGGAGATTTTCGCATGGTGGCTTGGCCGTCAGCCTCATAATCGTGACAGTTGGGGTTACAATGCCGTCAGTCGCAGCTGACGGATTATTCTAACACACTTATTGGATCTAGTCAAGTTGTGTATTATTGGTACAGAATATGGAATAGAACGAAAGTCTGACGGTCAATGCCAACAGATATTGGGTAGGTACTTTTATTTATGTACCGATTACATAATGTAGTACCTACCTGGTAGATAGGAGAAGCTGCATTAGTGTTGAATTAGTCAGCATCACGTGATCTGGGAATAGCCTCAACCACCAGTAATTTAGGTCTCCTATCTTCACTCACGTTGCAAATTTCATCCGAATATACACACACGATTCAGACCCTCGTATCACCGCCTATTATCACGTGTATTTCGTACCCATCTACTCTGTGACAGTTAGGTACTTCTAACCTATACTTCTAAAAAAAATTATTTATTTATTTATTTATCTTACACCGTTTCGCCTATGGATGCTATCTATTACATCAGGCATTCCGGATCTGCTCGGTAAATGTCCGGCCAGGAACCGTGCTTGTGTCGGAGAAAACCTGGACCGCTCCAATTGCCTCACTGCTGCGTTGCACAACCACTTCGTCTTCGTCGGTATATACTTTCGGGATTGCTTTGATTGGTTGTCGCAATTAAGTATGTTGTTAGGCACATTCCTGTATATGCCTCTTCGATTCGAGGGGGGAACTTCAATCGGGTGCTTCTCGGGGCGTCGTCGTCCCGGATACGTCGCTGGCCTCAACCCGAAGGGAGGCGCTCCGTACTGTCAGGGAGAAATCTTTCGGATTTTTGCGTGGGTGACCAAGCCACAACCTAGGACGTGGACCGTGGCCGGGGCCGGCGGGCGCTTCTAAAAAATGAAATCATAAAAATATATTTAGCCCCGTAATCGACCGAAATAAGTTGTACTATCATCATCGGTATCATAGAAGCCGGGAGGTGCGTCTTCTGGATTAGGACACCATGGGAGTATGCCTTCGGTTGGCGAAGATAATGCATCATACCATCGCGGTAGATTTTCTTTGGTCGTCGTTGCAGCCATCGCTAGCCAAGCATACAGAGAAATACCTCTCGCCTTGATAGCTTCCTTTAAATACTTCCAGAGCGGCTGATAAGGAATCCTTTCAACCTTGATCGTTACTCCGTCTATGATGCTACCATCAACGTTGTTTATAAATTCCTCCAGTGTTCTTTCGTCATTAAAACAGACGCATCCTCGAGTCATGCGCGTCGCGTGGATACCGGGACAACGCGGTTTATTGCCTTCAAACCGTACATCGCATATGTCAGCGGCAACTCCAAAGGGTTGACAATCTTCTGTTGCGAGGGCCAACTTCTGGGCAGAATCGATGCTAGGAGGCAGAGGTAAACCCTGGTTGTGAATCAATGCCTTGTATGGCATGAATCTGAAGGCCTCGACCCGGGCTTCAATCTTTATATCCGGAAACTTTCGCTCTCCCAGTACGAGCCTTTCCACGCCCTCTCGACATTGCAATCCATGTAGCACGGCCAATGCTCTAACCGCTTCGTTAACGACTATGCGAATTCCTACAATCCATACTGTATCAATGGAGCTGTAGCCAAAGGCACGAAGGATAGTTCTCATATCCATTTGATGGTATGCTAAGGCTGGAGAAGCCGCTCCGATCATCCTTGAAAGGTCTATCCAATAGGGGAACATTTCGATGATATGCGCAAAGTTCAAGCCTATACACTCGATATCTTTTGGAGGAGAGAAGCCGATAAGCGCGATATTTTGACCTGGGACTTCTTCGCAAAGCTTCCTCATAGCACGAACTATTGTGGCCGTCGCTCTGGGGTTGACTACCTCCCTTCGGCCTATCATGTTGACTCTAAACGACGTGACCTTGACCTGATGTTCCGTTATGAAGTCGGCGAGACATAGCCTTTCCTCGTGTCTGGCACAGTTGTGCTCCTCGAGTTTGGATAAAAGTGCCAGGCTAACGTCAAATAGCCCCCCAATCCCAAACTTAGGTTTGATATCTAGGGCAACGAAAGCGGTATTGGCAGGCAATTTCTTAACTGATTTCATAGTAGGTACATAGCGTTTTAGCAAGTCGTTCAACTGTTTCGGGTTGTGAATGTTGCTCGTGTCCAGGATAGGGATCAGCCTATCCTCCCACCAGTCGAATCCTTCGGGGTCTCGAATATCCATGGTTCTCGCCAGGTAGCGATGAATACGCTCTACTCCTGACATAGCTTTATGGGATTCCCTCAGTCAGATGGTAAAATTGTCGTATATATCCTCCGAGTCCGAAGTCAGCGACCATGTTCTTGTGCCTGTTCGCTTCAGTGTCACCACGGTACTCGATAGCAGGATGATTTGGTCATGTAGAAATTGCTGGGTAAGTAAGGTGAAGGAAACGGGGGAAGAATTTATGAGGGTAAATTCGCTGTGGTGATCTTCCCATGCTTCTTATTTGCGTATGCTGAGACTTTGGGAAATAGAAGAAAACGGGAACCTAATGAATAGGTACTTATACTTTGGGGAACTGTCCCAGCACAAGATATCACATATGGTCCGGACATATTCACATAACGTTTAGCACGACAAAAATTTTAGGTTGGGACGGTATATTAGTAGTTTGAGAGTCTCGTGAAGGGGTATGCGACTTAACGATATAGTAACGGTCTGAGTGTACAGTTACGTACTCATTACCAAAGCATTAAAGATCACTAAGACTCTAACTTTGACCATGAGTCAAGAAGTTCTAGACAAGACAAATGCCAACGCTCTCATAGAATTGCGCAGTAATGCGCATTACGAAAAGGAGCTTTGAGTTATATGGTGAGAATTAGGGGTTATGCTAAGGCACCGCCCAAACAGCCGTCTCTGATTGATGGTTACAGCTCCATGCTATGCGCATGCCGTGACGCGTTTTAATTCAAAATCACCGATGGCGAGGACGTTAGATGTTGCGTGTCCAAAAGCGCCTCGTCAACCCACCAATCACCGGACAGTTTCAACTTTGTAGGACTTCAAGAGGTATATGGCAATGATAAATCGATATCCTCCTGAACGAACGACGCGCTCGGACGTCTAGTGCGATGCTACGATGTAGATCTCGAGCAATGGCGGATCAACGTTTAGGGGATTCCCTTTTTGGGTGGCAAGGCTCGATCTTACACTAGACCTCGCACGAATGCAGGACCATCGAACGGACTGTGCAATCCTAAGTGGGTAGACTTAGCTCTTTGCTGTCTTTCAACGCCTCAGGCGAAACTAGCCTATGAGTCAAGGGCTAAAACTTAACTCAATAATGTGTATACCGTCTACTAATAGTATATGACTCAGTGCTACCGGAGTAGAAGGATCCCATAGCGCATGCTGTAGCGCAGAGAACGGGGACGCGTGTCTATGATTCTATCAACCGGCCTATATATGAACAGCATCGCTCGTCAGCAGAGCCACTTGCTCTGGTCAACAGCATGCACGGATCCAACGTTCAAAAACCCGAGCTGTCCCCAATACTGCCTCGGACGTTAGTCACCCACTCTTCCCCTCTTGGTCGACATCTTAGCTAATAAGGAGTGAAAGTCAAGATTGATAACGCCCATCTCAGAACTTGCAATACTACCTTTTTTTTGCTGCGAAAGCTACGCAAATGTATGTATTAACAACGCAGCAGTGTCGTGACAATGCCTTTACACTAACGCCGCACAGCTCCAATCTGGTAAAGAAGCAATGCCTCTCGCCACAGCCTCCTCGACGGAGAACTCATCGAATATTCCTTCTGGTGCGGCAGCAGGACTAACGATTGAAGGTGTCATTGCCTCTACTATTATAAGGCTAGGCTTTATGATTTGGCGGAATAGACTGTTAAGTCGGATGAAGGAGGCCGAAGCAGCAGCTGCAGCGGCAACAGTGGCAGCGGCAATATCAGTGGCAGCATTCTACTTAATCATATGCTGGTACAGTCACTCATATGGCCAGGTATGGTTTTGGTAGCCCAACTGAAACAGAGCCTCCGAAGAGGAGTGAACTACACTCGGACTCCTACACAGAACTCCCGGGGACAAGGATCATTGGCACTGAGAGGATCTAATCTACCTATATATACCGATATGAGATAGGTTAAGGGGAGGTTAAGGGGAGTGGGTCAATGGTAATGGATAGGGGTAAAGTGAGGGAGGAATATTAATCAGACGATACAGTTTTCATAAAACAACGATTCAAATATTACACAAGATGCGATTTAGCTAGATCGCGTCTGGCTAGGTATATAGGATATCTCCGTAATTAGCTCTCTGTTCGCTTCCAGGTGCGTAGTATATATTCGACGAGTTGTTCCAGAACATACGGTACAAGCTTTAATTGTTTTCGAACCATACCCCTGTATATATTCAACATCAGCATTCGCGTCAAGAAGTTGTATTCGTAAACAATGAGCTGTCAAAGACCTCTGTATAAAAGGAGGCGTTCTGCACATCAAAAAAAAATTTCATAGCATCACAGCATCGCAACATTGCATTATCATCACCATAATTACTTGTTTACAATTGCATTATCATCATCATCATCATCACTTATTTACATACATCAAAAAAATCCCCGTTAATCAAGAAACCATTATGGAGCAGACTACTGGACAAACCCCTGGCTCTGAACAGCCTATAACAGTAGATACCCAATACTTTCACGAGGTTCTTACGCACTTCAACGAAGAAGGGCATCTTATCAACAGGAACACTAGATTCAACATCAAGTGCTCTATTTGCCAGGACGCACATCTAAGCCTCGTAAACCATGACTTTGATAAAAAGTCACGGGCCACTCACGAACCTTTTGCAGTTCTGCCCAGATGTGGTCATGCCTTCGGCTACGAATGTATTTCCCAGTGGCTGATGAGAGACATCAACATAGGAAACCCCAGGTGTCCAACATGCCGTACCGACGTCTTCAGCAGCAGGATGCAACCCGAGGTATTACACGTCTTCGGCACCTGTGAACCCGAAGAGCAACACCTGGAGATAGTTGCCATTAGGGAGAGTCTTCGCACCAACGATACGCCGCCAACACAGGAGCCATCGGAGCCAAGACCAGGCATGGAATTGCCGAGAAACCCACAAATTGTCTATCTGGAGAATGCTCAGATGTTTCAGCTAAGTGAAGAAGAAGGGCGAACAGCCTTTAGAATGAGGCTATTGGGGCTTGGTCTGCCACCGCCACGGTGGTAGATTTATCCCAAGATTAAACAGCTTGGAGTATGATTTAACTTGGTAGGTAGGTGGCTTAGCTGATTGAGGCGGCTCATGGAGGGCTTGAGATTGTCGCCCATAGATTAGATCTATTAGCAATACAGAGGTAGGTATGTAGGTACTCAAGTAGATAATTAATCCCACTATTAAATGAACAATAAACTGATTGTAACTTTTCTTAACACTTGTTTATGTACATAGCATACGTTCTATAGTGGTATCCAACAGATAGCTGTTAGAATAATAGCATATTTACATCAAGATTTACTCTAAGTACAATACTATATAGCCAATGTTCGAGGTCTTGGACTTTGAATGCCAAGATTTAAGTCAGGGGTGATCTACAGAGCTCACAATAACACCCCCTTCATCCCCAATACCAGGAGCATCGTCTCTACGTTTGTTATTCCTTTGATCTCGCTTATACATGAACGCAACTATTGCCGTTATGATACCCTGCGCGCCGAACAAGACCGTCGAGGAAATGAACCCCTTCCTAAACCTCGGAGAGTCTACTTGAGGGTACGTCAGTAAGGGCACCCAGGCATTAAACGCGTAGCCCATGGAGTTCATAATCCCAATGACGATAGCCCGCTCTTCGGCGTCCGCGCCGCATATCTCGTTCGTCCAGCTCATGCTGAGAGGACCGTACGGGACCGCGCCGCGCTGAATGAGGAACGCAAACCATTTTAGGCCGTCGGGGACGTTCCAAATGGCCAGGACCAAAGCTGCGAAGCCGCCGATGAATGTGCTGATAGACATTATGCTGGCCCGGCGACGAAGAGCGTCGGAGACGATGGCGAGTGTGACGGTGAGAACAAGTTGGATAGCTGACATGGCTGTGGGAATAATGTTCTGGTAGTAACTCGTCAAAAAGCTGAGCGGTAAGGATAACTATGTTTACTCACTATTTTTTCAATGGATTCTCCTCTTGATTTTAGCCACTACAGATAAGAATAAATGTCAGCCATCGATTATTTAAGGGACCCGAGTATATTTGGTATTCCTTAGGAATAATAATACCAAAATTAGATTGAAAAGGAGACGGGGGGGGGGCTCTTACAATAGCAAAAACATTGATACTCGACGACGGTCCGATATTAATAAATATAACATATAAGATTGTAAGTAGGTAGACGTGCCATCGACCTATCTCGGCTGTTAGTCTATACCGTAGTTCAGATTGAGTAATAGTTGTTGGACTTACCGAATATGCGTTTGAAGGTAGAGAGTCCTAGTTTCGTGCGAGGTGCACGCCCAACTTCGTTCATACGCTCCCTAGCCATAGCACGATCCTAAGTTTTCCCCCGTCAGTAGGTCCGTAATATACTACATAACGACAGGAACGTGCCAAGACTTACATCCTCGCTCAAGTAAAAAGCCCTTGTATTCTCAGGGAGGTCCGGAAGTATGAAGAACCCCGCGATGCAGATTGGGAGGCTGATAACCCCGTCCATAATCTAAACATGGGCGTCAGCTGAGCAACTAGAAAACTTCAAGAGCGATCTCGGACGTACAAAGAGCCATTGCCAGCCAGCAAACCCGTTAACCCCATTCAATCCTCGGTACACACCGGCTTGGAGATAACCCGAGAACATGCTGGCCGCGGCCGAGGATGCATGGAAGATGCAAGCCCGCTTCCCTAGCTCTGAGGGCTTGTACCACGACCCGAGGATCGTGTGAGCAGCTGGATAAAAAATCGATTCGGCTAACCCGACGAGGAAACGGATGGCGATGACGTGGTTCGACGTCTTAGCCGCCGCGAGGCAGAACGTCAAGACAGTCCAGACAAGCTCGCACGACGGAACCCAGACAGAGGGTCGAACCTTCGTTAGGACGATTTGCGACGGGATCTGTCCGACGACATAGCCTATCGTCCACGCAGTGTCGACAAGGTTGATCTCGTTGCCATTCATACCCAAGTCCTCCTTCATCCCGCTGACGAACGCATTCGAGATGTTAGTCTGATCCAAGTTCTTAATGAAGTACCCAAACGAGAGCATGGTAACCAAGAAGATATCGAGCTTCTGGATGAACACGCGCTCCTCGTGAGACCGGCCGGGCTCGTAGTCCCAGATGTACGACCACCATGGCGCCTTAACTTTCTCCTCCGGCTCCGGTTCCGATTCCGTCTCCTGCCGCGAAGATCCCGCGACGTCAACGGTAGACTCGTTCACCAGGATCTCCTTAGGTGAGCGGCGCTCAGACATCGTGGCTGCTGAGTGAGATGATTATTACTCCTCCGCTATTAGGTGCGAATTAACCGTATACCTATTCCAACCACGACTTTAACGCGAAAGAAGATGAACAATTTATAGAGATTATTTACAATCGACTAAAGCCATGATAGTAATTACGTCCGACCCTTGATAATAGCGAAGAAAAAGCGTAGTTACATAGACCACCATGATAGGTAAACTCCGACTCGATAACGATTGAGGAGCTTAACTTCGCCATGGCAGGGTCGGCTGTCGTGATACAAGAGGGCGAGGTGCCCATTTAAGGATATGTCTGATTGGCTAAGTTTCGGTTGACACGCAAAATGTGTTCTAGTTCGTGCCCAGGTCGATGTCATGATTGATGTCTCCGATGGCGTAATTTGGATTGCAAGTAATCGTACGGATATCCGTGTGGGGGAACATACCTATCAACGTATATTAACCACAAGATTATTAATGGGATTTATTAAGATGCATTATATATAATATTTTGGTAACTTCAATTGGCTTAGTTTTGTAGAGTATGATATGCTATAAGTCCTAATACCTAATAGGGGCGTCTCAATGTGATGATAGACTCCCAGCCTATGCCTTTGTTATGTTTTGCATATAGACCCTTTAGCCTTTAGCATCGCACGTTTTAGAATTACTAGCTAGCAATATAAAGAAAAGTATCCTACTCTCCTCTTACTAAAAGTTGAGCTAGTTGTTGGGCTAATTCTAAATGAAATTCATGACGGGTGCACCACATAGTATCAATAGTCGGGTATATATCAAGCCGGCCAAGTTAAGCAGCGCTCTAGTTGACATGTTATTTAGTGCTCAACTGCAGTGGAAGGCTGCAATCAAGTCCCTTTGGAATAATATAATCCAAGAAGCCTAGCCAGAGATTTTACGGTCCGCTGTTAAGTATCTCCGTATGTCTAGTAGGACATGAGGTCTTGGGTCTTGGACCCTATCACTGATGTATCGATTCGAGCCGAGTATATCGTAGACGTGCCCCAGGATCCAACACCATCGGTACAACATCAAATATTGAAAAGAAATTGTAAGAGCGGGAGGCTATAAATCTGCAATGTCAGCAAGTGTCTCATCATGATCGTTACATATAGAGCCAATAAAGACCCAAACTGGGCTTCCTGTGTTACACAAAAATGCAGGTGGTATTACTTCCGGGGACACGTACCGTAGATGAGGTACGCTCACGAGCCGCATCAGCGACATATGCAGGCGTAACTTCATAAATCTGTCTAGGTAGGTATATCCGGGGACGTCTTAGAAGATGAATCCATAATTCTTAAGCCACCAGTATGGGATAGCATATGTCGTAAATTCATCGCTCATTATATTTTCGTTTACTATGGCCGTGGTGGCCTCTCCAAATCCAACCTCATAATACATCACACAGTGACAAGCCTTTCTTCTGAAATCGCTCCCGCTGTCGGGGCTCTATATGTTTGGTTAGTCTTTATTGGCCTGAGGTCGATTCCTTCGATATCGGCATCTCCCCCACCCCTTGTCCATAACGTCGTTGCGTCCGAGGCATATTCGTTTGTTCGATTTCCCTGCCTCTCTGGGCCCCTAGTCCGAGGAACGTTCTTCAAAACATCGGGCTTTGAGGAGGGCTTGAGACCCATCAACTGCCTGACCAAGGGCTTCAGCATTGGTACCGAGGCGCAGACCAGACCCAAGCTCGACTCCAACGTGGTCCAGATCGCAAACGAAAACGAGTCCCACTGGGCGTATTTGGGGTTGAGAAATTCCCACGCAACAGCCATCCGCGTCAGAGAGGCGCATGCCACAAATATACCTAAAGTCAAGACGAACGCAAGAGCGACCTTTTGTCGTATCGGCAGCGTCATTTTGAGTATATGGGGGAGCACCATTCCAATCATCCACATGTCAGTTGTTGTATGCAAAGCAGCCGACGCTGTCAGAATCGGGTAGTAAGCCAGACAATGTCCCACTCTAATATCGAATTCGTATCTGTTCTCTACGGGGTTGCACAGGAAGAAAGTGAGAAGGAAGAAGACGATGCCGTAAACCACGACGCAGCCCATGGTGATAAATACGAGAACTCGTTGATACGGTATCTTTAAGATTCGCAGGTAGAACAACAGAATGCTGATCTTCGTCAGGACTAACGACACTTGATAACAGCTTATCGTCGCGTATGATAGTCGGATGCCCACCGGTCGCAGCCGGAGAGGGACATTACTGAACCTGTGGCCGAGGCCATATTTGGTTTCGACGCCAACGATTGCGACCAGCGCAATGGCGAACAACCACGCGAATAATATAGCCGCATCGTCCCACCAGTGATTTTTCAGTAGGAATCTCGAATAAAGACGGCCGATGACTACTAGACTTGCGAAGAATATCGGAATGATGATTCCGGCAAGGATGTCAGGGACCTGGGAAGGGCCCGTAAGCTATTACGGCAGTTGTAAGTAATTTTATACGTTCCGATGCCATGGTTCTGGATCTATATATTACAAATGGTGGGGATTACCTACCACTTCCGGTGCCTGTTGGGCCATTACGGAAAGATGTCGCGGTGGAAGCAAAGTGCGAATTGTCGCATGCCGGCGAAGGCGAAGAGCGGAGCAATGGGAGTGAGATGGATCTATCAACTGCTTATTGGAGAGCCGACACCAACGTTATTATATAACGCGGTGGGATTTCTTTGAAAGTTTCATCCTCTAGGCGTCAGCACAAACTGACGATCACTCGATCGGAGGGATCTAATTGCCATGTATGGCTGCTGGCTGCTGCACAAAAGTTCAGCTCTGGCTGGGAGGCTGGTTAGTCATTATTTCCACGTCCACCAATGAAGCATCCGCAACGAGATTTGTGCTCAAAGACGCTGCTGACAGGTAGCATTCGGTATCATAGCTGCATGGTGGGTGGCCATTGTCTTTGGACCGAGAGCACGTTGGTTGATTTATGTATTTCGACACATACTCGCGAGCTGTGCTCTCATAGGGCTGCTTCGTATAAAAATAATCACAGCCGCCCAATAGCAAATCCCCATCCCCCATGTCGAACCCCGTATCCGTAACAGGGGTTTTAATACCTACGTACAGCAAAAAGAAAAAGTCGCCAAGAGCTCTGAAGACCGTTTACGTACGGGCTAACGAACTTCTGCAGATGCTAAAGAGATAGCCATCGTAGATTTCGGGGTCTTATGTAATTCGATAATCACATTCATTTAAACAGCGCAGCATCCAGAGCCGTAGCAAGTTTTTACTCTTGAGTATCGTGAGGTCACCAGTCTACCTAGGGTGTGGTGCGAATATACTATTTTAGGAATCATTACTAAGGTTAATCCATATCACTCCTACTATGGTATCAGGCATAAGTAAAACGACACTGTCAGGTACCGCTGGAATAGGTTAGGCAGGTCACCATACTAAATTAGTATTAGTTTGTCCAGGGTCTTCTCAAGATACATTTAACATTTTAAAAAAAAAGAATAATCAATACATCAACGCATTACACTTTTTTATATACAAAATGCATATCAAAATAATCTCTGAATAGGCTTAAACCTGGCGTTTTAACTTATGAGTGTTGTAAGTGTTGATTTTTCTGTATTTGTTACTATACACATATAAGTATGCGTTAAACTATAACAAGTCAAGAAGCAGCAACACAGGCCACACTTTAGCGCGCGACTTGTGACAGGGGTTTTACTTACCCATCATACCATAGTAGTCATATTCAATCGCAATACTCTATTCCATAAAGGAGAAGTTGAATGATAAGATAACTAGTGTAGGTATACATTAATTCCCTTTCTATCTCAGCCTCGCTAACATCTACATAAGCAAGCATCGTAGCGCGAGTCGTGGGTCCTACGGTGTAGTTCTAGCAGCAGGCGGCCTCCTGAGATAACGGCTCGAACATTCGATCGAAACTATTCACCTTTAGCAACCTCGAATGACGGCCAAACGATACTCACGAAGGGCGGTGAAAAAAGGCCTCGAGAATCTCAAGTGGCTAAGTCACGAGCGCCGAGGCTTTGGCTTTGTATTCTAATGTAACCTTACCCCACCACATATCTGCTCGGCTCTGTGTAAGAATTCATTAATCTAGTTAGAATCCATCCTTCGAGCTCTCTTAAGAGGGGTGAGGATGACAGTCAGGTACTAAGATAGATATTTGGTTTTTAGTTACGATTGCGATAGAAGACCCGATCGGAGCAGAATTCACACGCGTCTTGTCGATATATATATGAGATATACCAATTCGACAAACTGGCCTGACGGATGTTTGAACTTACGAGGGATTATAGGGGTCAAAGCATACCAATCACTTCCCTGGCTCAGTCCTACGATACAAGTCGACCAACCCGTCTTTTGATCAGCAATCGTCCTATGGGCGTAATGAATTTCCTCTACTGTTACTTATCATGACGTGAATAGAAAATGTGAAAACAACTACGTTTTCGCGCCAGGAACTACACACCTAACTAGGTCGAGATCACCAGTTAATATACAAGTAACGCCTCTTACTGGTCGTGAAGTAGATCTCCTAACATCACTGACGCACCAGAGCCTTGTCTCATCTCACGAAATAAGCACTATATCGATAGCACGAATAATATGACGTCGATGGCAGGGCACATAAAGAGCCAGCTACGGTCTCCCCCAATGCTTACATTGGCAGGATACGGGGATTTACATACTCGCGCGAATCCGTCGGTTAAGAGCCTATCAATAGTTCAGAGAAGAGAACGTCCAATATTTCAAAACCGGATGACTTATTATTGCGTAGAAATTGGCCAATTAGAACAAGACTTAGGATTTGAATGGTAGGATTCTGGTTGTAACCTCAAATATATGACCTGGGGTAAGAGACGCTTGGCCTCATCGTAGCCTCGACCCATTGAATGCCGTTTGACAGTTTTCAAACTTAGGATTCATCATCGCCAGCTACCTAATCAGGAGGCTACATAGTCCTGGCTGAATACCAAAATGATATTTTCGCCTGTGGTATGCGTTGGTGCTTTGCCTCGAAGTTGCCCATGAGTGTCGAGCAAATTTCCCCCCCTCAAGTTCTTGGCAAAGTACATCTATAAAATCTTAAGAACTTTTAGAACTTCTGGTAATGTAGGAAAAGAAAGAGCGGAGGACTTTGAAGTTTAGAGAAATCTCCCATCGCCTTGTTGTCAATGGTATGTCTAATGAGAAGCTCTATTGGCGGGTATATAAGCTGGTTAAATCGTCTTCGAGTACGATATAGAGGGCCCGCGCTGATATCTCCCTATTAAAGGTAGACTTGAAGCGAAAATAACTAGTCAATGGCAAGGCACGTAGCAACTCGAACCAGCTCGCGGGGTGGTCATAATGGAAATTGACACGCGAGCTTAACAGATTCTATATAAGACCCTAGATTCGGGGTATACGTAACTAAGCTCAGAAAGGGGTTAATGTATGTTTATTTATCCCGAACTCTACGTATTGCAATTCAATGATGAACTTGGGTCAGCATCTTTAAAGATACCTACCCGAGTTACTATGGAAAAGCATAGGTTAGGAGGTAGTTAGGTCATATTTAACCGTGAATACTATTCATTCTTTTGAAGATCGGAAATAAACATCCTGTCAAGCGGCTAATGTCTTAAAGTTCGGGTACCTACAGCTCGATATCGATAGATACCGAATTCTCGAATAACACTTATGGCGAACAAAGGCGCAAGTATCCGGGATCATATCGGCAATGGAATGCAGCAAACCCTATCAGAACCGCAAGTGAGCATTCACATTACATCATGATATCACAGCGGGCGGTGCGACAAAATTTACATTATTTTGTTCTGAGGTGTTACGAGACAATGTTATTGGAGCGCGACGACGGCGCCCCCGGTGCTTTAGGAAATAGAACGGACTCAGAAATCAGCCACGTGCGTCACTTGGGTCAGCGACGTGGGAATGAATAATAACTCAATTCTCTAGAATTTCCGCATTGCCGCGTGGAATCATGTACCTCTCCATAGTGTCCGTAGGTACATACGTAAGCCTTTCGATAGCGGACATATGAAGCGAAGCAAGGACTAACGGTCTTGGGCTCTCGTGCAGAATTTGCGCACAAAATGGTGACGAGGCTGTCGCTGTATGGACGTGATAGTCCCGACGGCCCACAGCAGCTATATACAATCATCAGCAAGATGACGTGTCGACAGCTGCATTATTGGATTCTTTTACATTAGTAGTGAACCAATATGCGACCAGCCAGAGAAATTATAGTTGGGACTTCTCCTCCCACTAACACACCGGAGTACCGGTACTTGGGGGTTCTCGCATCGTGAAATATATGAAAAGTCGGGTTTATTAATCTCATCAAATCTAAGGAGCTAAGAAAGCCTTGGCCGTAGCTCTAGTAGCACTCGGCGATATTTAAATATCTTGGAAATATCTTGGGAGACCCGGCGATTTAGAAGCGTATATTAAAAACTCGATTGGGGAATAACTGAGAACTCCAAGATTACCGGACTCTTATGTAATAGTAGTAGCATGAGTTATTACCTAATGTAGAGGGTTAGCGGCCTACGATAGCATTAGGGGGGCCATGCAAGGTACAATACTAAACGGGCTTTAGGCTTAACTAATAAAGTTAGTAAAGTCGGAAATTTTCAGTTCCCCCCAAGGGCCAAATCTTTTCGGACCCCTTATTTTAGGTACCTAACCTATTCTAGCTTCCTACAGAATATCCTCTTTCTTTCACCCATGAAGCAAAACTATTACACAAACTTGTCTATGCCAAGAAGGAAAAAAGATACTATCTTAAGATATGATCCTATTCTGAGCCTTAATTAGACTTCTCCTTTGTGCATTCAAATAGCCAATACAAACTTGCTCGTTTAAAATCCTCTGCTTCCTGTCGTTCAACCAATCCATTAACGGTCCTGTGGGTTACCATGTCAGGGAGTCAATGTCCTGATCTGGCCGATCGAAACGCATGCGCTAAAAAGCTTGGTACTGACGAAATGAGCAGAAACTGGGGTTAATAAAGGACCGTCCTATCATGGCGCAATAACTACGACCACGATTGCACTATTGCCCGCGAGTGGGTATTTGCGAAGTTACCTACTACGTAAGGTAGCATGGCAGCACGGTCGTAGCGTTTGCGACGATCAGGCCTCTCTCATGGTCCATCATTATCATTCATGGAAATCACCCCTGGAATGAACGAAGGGGTCGCAAAGAGAGAATACATAGGCTTGACAAGAAATAAACCAGATCAAGCCCCAGCACGCCCAATGTGGCATGTGGCATGTAGCATGTGGTGTGTTCCTATTGATGGTTCCTGGCTTAGCCGCAGATCCCCCTGATCTCGGCCCCTTCTGGGAATATATGGGAAACCAGATGGGATACATGCAATCCCACGTCAAATTCGCTATGTCGGGCAAGTCACTGATTCATGCAGACTGCAAGGTACAACACACTCTAGACCCAGGTCACTTATCCAATCATCTATACTCCTGGACCAGCCAGCCCAGCCAGCCCAGCCCAGCACGAGCCGACAAGATGCTTGGCCGGTGACATCCTTGTCCTTTTGTGGCGTCCATCTATGAAACCGACATTCTGTTCCCACTCCCTCCACGTCGCCCCAAGTTCCTGACTGTAGTCTTTAATTTCATTTACCCACCCCCTTTCCCACTCGTTACTTAGGTTGCTTCCCTTCTTCCTCTCTTGTTGACCTTCAATAATCATTGTCATCGTCTTTCTTTGCCCGGAAGCAATTCGCTGTCATTCATTGTAACGGTGATTTTTCACCAAGTCGCTCTTTAACAAACAAACATTCAATTCAGGTCAGCCGAGGAGGTTCTGACTTGCGCTTCATAACTGACCTTTCTAGGTGTTTGCTTGTCCACGTTCTCTTCATAGCCTGTTGTACTTCCGGTCCAGTTTTTGAGAGAAAGGTACAGCCCAACGTATACATAAAAATAATATTAACGGGTCGAGAGACGCGAAATATCTCTACGCAAAAGAGCATATATCCTTGGAAAACCTTACAATCGGGAACAGCAAACATTGTTATTATCAAGGACTTCCTTTCGATCCCTCACGATGAAGTACTCGACCGCGCTCGTCGTGGCCACGGCCTCGGCGGTCAACGCGGGTTACTGTAGCGACGCCTTTGAAGAGTTCGGAAACTACTTCTGCCCTAATGCGGTTAAGCAAATCAAGTATAGTGGCCTTGACATCGCTGGCAAGTACCGCGCCGTTGCCCAGATGGACAACACTGGAACATGCACGTTCGAGGACAAGGACTACTCTGGTCCCATTGCCCCGTTCGACGAGGATGTGAGTACTAATTCCTCTGCCGCGGGTGGATTTTCCCATTTCTAACGCAAGCGCAGTTGACTATGCACTTCCGAGGTCCCCTCGAACTGAAGACCGTCGCTGTCTTCACCCCTTCTTCGAGCGCGTCCAAGCGTGAGGTCCAGAGACCTCATTCCAAGCGCCATGGCCACCAGCACCTTCACAAGAAGCACCACGAACACGCCAAGGCCGAGAAGCGCGAAGATATGGTCGTTGCCACGATTGATGGCCAGGTGGTGTCGTGGGTGAACAATTATTTCGGTAGTGCCGCCGAGACCTCTACCACCGCTCCGGCTTCCGCAGCTACGGAGACCCCTGCTGCTTACCCTACTGCCTCTACACCTGACAGCAGCTCTAAAGCGGCAGCTCCGTCGTCGTCTAGTTCCGCCTCTGTCGATGTTCCTGCTGGCGACTTCCAGCGTATCGCCTACTACAACGCTCAGGACCAGACCGCCGATGGTCTCGTTTTCCTCGGTAACCTTGGTGACCCAGCTATCTCTGGTACCTGGGACACGTAAGTGCGAAATAATCGCGAATGAAAGTTCTGGTGACTAACTTGTTTGCAGTGTCTGGGGTTCTAGTTTGGCCTACGCTAACGAGGATGGCACCAAGGCTGCTGCCTCCCCCACCGTTCTTAAGGACTGCCGTATCGAGGACAACAATGAAATCATTATCGCTTCTGATGAAAAGTGCGATGACAGCTGTGGTGCCGTTCGCCCCGACTCCGTTGCTTACAGTACGTTTGCCTCTTGAAATAGAGTATTATCAGGTTGAGTGCTAACAGCTGTGCAGAGGGATTCGGTGGTGCTAACAAGGTCTTCCTTACCGAGTTCTCTATGCCCCTGAGCGGCCAGACTGGCTGGAACATGGATATGCCCGCATACTGGCTGCTAAACGGTGCCATTCCACGAACGGGACAATACAGCAGCTGCAGCTGCTGGGCTGGTGACAACTCGAGCCCTACACAGGGTGGTTGTGGTGAGGCCGATATCATCGAGATCCTCCGCACCGGTGACACCAAGGCCAAGTCGACTTTCCACTTCGCTGCCGGCACTGGTGACTCTCACTACTTCGACCGCCCGACCAACAAGACCATGAAGGTTGCCGTCGTCTTCCAGGCTGCCTCGTCCACCGCCTCTATCAAGGTCCTCGATGACGACTTCGACATGACCGGCACCAGCCTGACCTCCGACCAGGTCGAGGACATGATCAACGATGAGTCTGATACCAGCCTCTTTAGCTTGATGACCTTCGGCGCGTAAAAATTTTGGGGCGGATCGGTCACGAGGGATGAGGGTGACGAGGAAGAGGAAAGGAGGAAAGGAAAGGAGGGGTGGATGGTCTGGGAACGACGGTTGACGTCTGCTTCTGGACTTGCTTTTTGATGTGTCTTCTACGATGGATATAGGAGCAGTTTTGCAACGTGTTTTTCTGCACCCGATATTCCCCTTTTTGCATATTTTGATTTGATTTGATTCTACAACATCAGGGGGTGTTACCTCGTCCCGAAGTGTTTGCTTGAAGTGTGAAGTTGGTTAGGTACGCGTGAGATTCTACCGAGCTGCATGTTAGAGGTGGTGGGCCGGCTGGGATTCCTTGGGCGTTAGAAGAAGGTCTGCTGCTGAGAAGATTGCGCGGGGGTTTGTCGTGATACCGCGAGGCTCTGCGAGGTCTTGGGTTGCTCCCGAGACAGACCTGGTGTTCCGTGATATTTCGCTTAATTTACTTACTTCCCGATCGCAGACCCAGAGGTAACTTTCATCCCGGGCGATGTTTCAATGGTATACCTTGTACACCCTCTATCTTGTGTTGTATTAGGATTTATCGCGATAGCCTAGGTACCTTTAATGTATATACAGCATACAGTTAGGAGGTAGTTAATAGCTTATTAGAATCAACCTTAGAATCAACCTTCTTTACAGACAGCACTTACTCGGGTAATTCTTTGCCAATCATACATACATAAATTTATAATATCTAACCCCCCTTCATCTTTTACGCTAGGTACTCACTTTACCTTTCTACATCGCTTCAGAATCGTGTGTCGGACAATGCCGATTTTCGCACGAGCGATATACGTGCGACACTGTTGAGGGGTAGGGGTAGGGGTAGGGGGAAGAAGGATCGAAACCCAAATTCTGGAGTTCTGGAGACGCTCCTGGCACGTGCCATTGCGTAGGATTGCTCCGTGGACGGTAATAGAGCATGCTTCGGGGTAAAGTATACGATGCAGCGTTGTGAAACTGCTTCCCCCTTTTCCCTTTTCTTGGAACTAGAAGGATACCCGGGTGCTATGTAGGTTCGCGGATATTTATCAGCTGTTGGAAGTCTATATTCTTAGGTATTTTGCAGGCTGTGAATTTTTTTTAAATCATTATATACTTCTGTTTATTAATGGGTTACATATTCGCTCTGTCCTAAGATGAGAGATGATGGTTATTCAACCAGGTGTAATAGGGAGGTTGCGCAATTAGCTACCTAGGAAGGTAGATAATCGCATAAAAATCCCCTTAAGATAGACTTCAGATAAACATTTTAAGGATGACCGTTAATACTTAAACGCTGTTGAGACACTATACTGTAATCGGCCAGAGGATTTACGGGTGGTAAATGACCCTTCGATATATTGAACGTGACAGTGAACATAACATACTTGCCTCAATAAATCCGAAGCTTTGCCAACGAGCATCTATAAGAGGCATATGGCCTCTGAAGCCTCGGCAAAATAAACGTTAGTTGCCTAGAGATAAAACAATACAATTTTGAGTTAACCTCGAAGGTAAGATAACTCTCCTCAATGTGGTTGCTAATTGACTCGTAAGTCGGGACAACGAACGTCAAAAATATCCATTTACCTACCTGAGATAAACATAAACAGATACGTCTCCGCCTCACCAAACTAAAATCAAACGTCATAGTTAGCGCAAGAGCATTTACTTCGTTAACTCCGGAGAAATATCTACACTAGGGCCCGGCATTCGTAGGGCTAGGTCGTTCGCCCCGGCGTCTCCGAGGCGTAGCTTAGTTATGCTCCGATGTTAGAGGCAGGCTTAAAAGTAGACCGTATTTAATATCGTAGTTTACGCGTGGAAGGTAGGTAGACTGTTAAGATCAGACAAGACCGGTGCGTATTCCAAGTCCCTCGCATATTTGGCGACCTGTACCTAGAACCGGATGTCTTGCGTAAACCTCTCGACAGAACAAGTAGTTAGCTTGATGAAAACTAGTAGAGTCGGCCACGACTGCGTAATAATCAGAGCGAGTCTACACTACGGTAGCTCAGGAACAAGCGAATGGGCTAGAGCCCCCAAATAACCCCCACGGCGAGCCGAGTACCGGCAATTGGTGGATCGATTGCGGCTCCAATGGTGGAGCGGCGATACATGCGCTTAACTGCTGTCGGTTAAGCGGATAGGCTCCGGCAGATCCTAAAGACGTCACTCGAATATAGAGTGAACCGCTATATGTATGAGAAGAGTTTTTGTTTTCGTTGTTGTTAGCCCTATCGAGGCGCCATGCCATCACGGGAATAAATAGTATAGCAAAATTATTTCCGTAATTTTCTTAATGTAGAATATTGGGTAGAGGCAATATTGGCCGCCAAGCCTGAGCATCTCGTCCGGGTGGGTGTTATTGGGTAAGAGATTTGACAGATTTGAATCTTGTAAAGAGGAGAGATCGCCCTCAGGAGCATAGCCAGCCCAAGACTTCCATATTTCGCAAATATTTGCAACAATCGAGAGTTTAATCACCATTGCCTTCTTAAATCAAAACTAGTTTTCCCACTTCTTGAAAGACGTCACTACCTCCTATAAGTAGTCCCTAGCTTAGTCTTCAAAATGGACGTCGTAGCTATACTTGACTACGAAACATCTGAGACATGTTATAAACACCCAGAAATGACTCGAGAGGACCAGGGGTTATCATCCATATCGTAACTTCAACTCAATTAACGAAATTATCGGCTCATTTGAAATCCGAATTAGTTCGTGTTAGTACAATGGCGCCTAGAAGAAGAACGGATCCCGAAGCCGACCTCGGCCGTCAAGATAGACGTCTCGAGCCAGAAATTCTTGCAGAACTACCCGATAATGTTTCAGATCAGCTCCCAAGCGTATCCCAGCGCAGGTCTAACTTACCACGTATTATCGATCCTAAAGAGTCGAATCAGAGTCGCAGATCCAACCCGGCAACTACAAACAAGGCCCAACGAGCAAAAGAGGGGGTACGGAGAGTAGCCAACAACGGTTCGCGAGAAGAGCCTTTGCTATGGATTGACGATGGGTATTACGAAGCGAACCCATAGCATGGCCGGACGAATAAGAAGCCAATTTTCAGTCTCGGGGCGCCTTTGCCACGTAAAATCCGCTGGGCTAAGGTGTCACTCATGGTGACAGATATAATGATGCCGGGCAACCCGTCTTCGAATATCAGCCAGGGGGAGAGAATTCCACTCACAGAGAGCGTACGAATGATACGCACGATACTAACAGAAGTAACAAAGAGGACCTTCGCAATTACGGAATCGACAGTGAACCGTTAGGCCAGCGGGAACATGGCGACGTGGAGGAAGGGGATAGGGACCCAGATGAGTTCCGTAACTGGTGGGCCCGTATACGAGCTAAGCATCCTGAGCCATTGGCTGAGTTTCTTGCGGTATGTCTTTCCAGCGCTCTTTTTAAGCTGCTCGAATTAACTAGGTCCGCAGACAGGAATAGCCGTGTTTATGGGGTTAGGCGCAACCCTGTCTGTAAACCTCTCTGCTACCCAGGATGTTAAGTATGGTATCTATGAGACTTCATGCTGGGCGTGGGGTTTTGCTTGGATGTTTGGCATCTACCTCGGCGGCGGTGTATCCGGTGCTCATATGAACCCAGCTATTTCGATTAGCTTATACTGATATTCTGTCACATCCCCTCTTACGATAGTCTTTAACCAACAGTGCTAACAGGGAAACTTAGGTACTTGGGCTTCTAGTCACTACCCTAAAATTTACTCTCGAATACACAATAGGATCAGCACTGAATCCAGCTTCGGATTTTGGCCCAAGAGTCGTAGCCTGGGCAGCAGGCTATCGAGGCCCGGAAGTTTTTCAAACAGGGTGGTGGTTTTATGGCCCATGGCTTGCTACTCTAATGGGGTCCTTCATTGGGTGTGTCTTATATGTATGATGGCTTCATCTTTGTCGGAACTGAGAGTCCGATCAACTACCGAACGAAGGGTGGCGTTAAGAAGTGAACTCGAAAGCTTTTTGACTTTGCGAGAAGGAAGTGACTACCTATATAAGAGGTAGTTATGAATTAGTGATGTAGGAAACAAGTCTTGCATTATCAAAAGTTGTGCGACTTTAGAACACGTGGTCCAAGCGTCACGTCTATAGTTTAACTTGACTGCTTGACTGCTAAGAGACGTTAGCTTAGTAATAATACATCACGTGCAAAGGACCGTTTACCGCTTTGGCCATAGCCGAAGGAAGGTGCGGCTGGTGTGTGATTGTTAGAGCATTCCATGCCAATATACCGAGGTCCTTCCTTTAACCTTTTTGCCTCTCCATCTTTAACCGTCAACTCGCAACTTTCAACTTTCAACCCTCTTTGTCGCAACCACTCGCTCGTAACGTCGTCTCTCATAGTATCTTGGGACACCTTGATAAATTGAAGGTGTGTCGATTACAATGGCTTCGCCGCCTAAGCCTTGGGAGCGCGCAGGCGCGACAGCATCTGGTAAGTTATATAATGTTATAATGTTACTTCAACTTCACATGTCATTACTGTTTACTGTTTCTGTTACTTACTTCTTACCTAATTCTAGCAAATCCTGTTGCCTCAGCAGCGACACCGACACAGAATGCTATCAATACGCCATCGTCAACAACTGCTGCACCTTCTGTGCCGGGCATGCCGGCTATTCCTCCCCGTCCCGACTCGCTGAACTCGGCCGTGAACCAGAACGCGTCGGTCTATAGTCGAGCGCCGTATAATGCCGCATATAGCCCGTATTCACCACCCTACAATAGGTATGGAGGTTATGGTGGTGGAATGTATGGTGGTATGGGTGGCTATGGTGGTATGCCCAGCATGTACGGTGGTGGGATGTATGGGGGAATGCCTGGCATGATGCCAGGCGACCCGAACAATCCCAGCAGTCTGGCCAATCGTGTTACCGATAGCACCCAAGCCACCTTCCAGCTGCTAGAGGGGATTGTTGGCGCCTTCGGTGGCTTTGCACAGATGCTTGAAAGCACATATATGGCAACCCATTCAAGCTTCTTTGGTAAGTCAAGTTGTACAAGATATATATATTATGAACCAGTCGCTAACCAAGTGACAGCTATGATATCTGTTGCCGAGCAGTTTGCTCTCTTGCGCAACACCCTTGGATCGGTCCTCGGTATTTTTACCATCATGCGATGGTTTCGCACACTTTTTGCGAAGTTGACTGGTCGTCCACCCCCTGTTGACGCTATGGCACTCACACCGGCAGCCTTCGCCCGCTTCGAAGGCCGTCAAGCCCCATCTGGTGGTGCTGGAGGACAACCTAAAGCCAGCCGGAAGCCTCTCATTTTCTTCCTCCTTGCCGCCTTTGGTTTGCCTTACGTTATGAACAAGATCATCCAATCGCTTGCTCGGCAGGAGGAGCGTAAGCGCCTTGAATTTTCAAGTCAGAACGCGCCTCTCGATCCTAACAACCTTGAATTCTGCCGTGTCCTCTACGACTTTACCCCTGAAGCCGGCAATGCTACCCAGGGAGTCGATCTCGCCGTTAAAAAAGGCGATTTTATTGCAGTCCTAAGCAAGAGCGATCCTTTAGGGAATCCTAGCGAGTGGTGGCGCTGCCGAGCTCGGGATGGACGCCTCGGATATCTGCCTGCAACATTCCTAGAAGTGGCTAAGAGACCTGGCCAACCCATCGCTGCCATCAAAGCAGCTCCGAGCGAACCTGCGTCATCTGGGAAGACTGCCCCCAAGCCACCGGTCGTCACTAGTAAAGCAGGAGATATCTCTCCTGAGAGCTTTCAAAAGTCACAGTTTTATTCTTAGGCAGATAAAAGTGTGGATGAACAGATTTCTCAGTTTTTGAGGCAACTTGGGAAACATGATGGGCTCCCCACCTCCAAAGAGGATTTTCAGCGGCACCGGAAGGGGGCTGAGGTGGCTAGAAAGGCCAATCCTCAATCAACACAATCCGACCGAGACCCATCCAAGGCACTGAAGAATATGCATGTGCGTTTCCAGCCTACCAATCGTTTCAATGATGACCCTGAGGCAAGACGGGCAAGAGAAAGTTATATAGAGCAGGGATGTAAACTGGAAGCAATATGGGCGGCGTCGCAAGAGTTGTTGATGGGCTTGAACCCTCCTACGCGGGATTCTCACCTATAAGTTTTAAGCTAACGAGCGGTATATTTCGTACGTGGCGTTAAGATTTAGGCAAAGATGGCCATAGGCTATTGACGAATGATAGGATATCTATGTGAAGATGAGCTGTTGGGGGTCTACAACAATGATGCGCTGGTTTTCTTTAAAGTCCAGATTATGTTTAGGGGGAACAAGTGAAAACGCGAGTTCCGAGTTATGTGGGCAGCCACGGTCTGGGTCGTTCTCCTATTGGAAATGTTCCCGCGCTGAGCATGTTCACCGGCGTTCAGGACTCCTCCGGAGTACGGGGGACACATACCAATTGCTTTTGTTGCGTAGGGTTGCGAAGGAATCAAAATTATAATGATTCTCTGGCTTAATAACATAATTTACTATCTGTCTGATACGGCGCAATAGGCATCAACATCCTTGTGACTGACTCTTTGATTGCCATGCTTATAATAACAGTTTGCCTTACAAGGATAAGCTATAGATAATCCAGGGTGAAGCAAATCTCTTGAAGCGTTACATTGTCCAACAGTATTCAACCCCTATACTTTGAAAGTATACAAACAGATTAGAGAACCAATTCTCTACCTAGGAAATTTGCTACGTTTTACCCTCAGTAATTAGGTAAATTGAGTGGTAGGTACCTACCTAGCTATGTCCTAACCAGGGACATCAACAACTTATCTGATATATCCCAATAAATCGTCATCCCAAGATCATCAATAGTCCCTTATACAAAAAAAAACAAGCCGATCAAGTACATCAACAAGAACACGTCAGAAAGTCTACAAGGTCTTTATCATCACTTCTCATCATTCCAAAGGAGTATCGAACCAATCTATGCTAATGTCATCCCAACTGGTCTCATCTCGTTACCCCCACCATCTTACATCGTACTATACACTCTTTACACCTCGCCCTCTAGATAGGTATGTGTGGCAAATGACACACACAGAACCTCATTGGTACCTAATAACTACTCAAGCCGTGACCCTAAAATCTAGTGTACCAATGTATACCTAGGTAGGTATCTAAAATGTATGTTCCCCCCTACCTGCCAAAGTACGCCCTCTCGATCGATCTAAGGCCAAGATAGCTTACTGCCGCAAACCCAAATGCCAATTCGAAGCCCGCGTCGCCGCCGAACGGTGCAGCACCACACAGCTTGCCTATGGGACCTGTGAACCACTGCTGCGCCATTCCTAGCACGGCGCCACCAACACCTACACAAAATGCCGTGACGGCGGCGAAACCGGGGGGCAAGCGGGAGGGGTTAGCGTAGTCCTCAGGATTATACCGGGTGAAAGAGCCGCGCCGGAAAACGAAGTGCTCCGTCAAGGAAACACCCTCGTAGATGGCTAGCCAGTAACCAATGATAAGCATGAAGCTTTCAAGCGTATCCTCGAAGTGATCATACCCCGGGATTGCGATGGCGATGTATACGGCCGTGCCGAGTAAAGTCCAGACGAAGCGCGGTACACGCTGCGTCTTCTCTGATAATACTTGTAGCGACAACGAGACCGAGTATGCGTTCGGGCAGTTGTTCCCAATGATGGAGAGGCCCAGCATCACGACGCAGAACTCGCCGAAGCGGCCGAGACGCGGTACGAGGACCTGAGCTAGCAGGCCACCGATATGCGCGTCCTCATAGGCTTCGACATAGGTTTCGTTCGTAGCCATAGCTGTGGCTACGGCAGCACCGAGAAGCTCGGTAAAACACAGAGCGACAAACAAGCCGGCGAAAGTAAATAGGAAGATAGATCTCCGGGAACGGTTCACCGGTTGGTACACTGTGTAATCAGCAGCGTAGGATGTCCATCCCGTAGCAAAACCATATACCGATGCCGCGAAAGATAGTATGCCACCTGCTTCACTGGGTCCGGTCTCGAGCGGAAGTAAGCTGTTGAATTCGCCGGAGTGGGCAAAGGTACCCAATACGATCATGAACATGACGAATACCGGGATCCAGGACCACTTCTCGTAGGCGTGGACGATTTTGTAGCCGAATGTGCAGATGGCTAGTGTCGCAAAGGAGATAACCAGGATGCCAGCCCAGCCAGGTACATCTCCGTTGACCGCGTGGAAGAACTGTGCGCCGACTATGACATTAACTGCAGACCAACCAATACACGCCAGGATATTGAATACGGCAACTGTAGAGTGGCATGGTTAGAAAAAAAAGGCTTCTGATATAAGTTTCAAGGGTGTTTATTTTCTCTGTAGTTAAACTTACTTAACTTGACGCCGTAGAAGCCAAAGTAAAACCGCGATAAAACCATCTGTCGCAGCCCGAATCGGGGCCCAAAGGTTGAGAAGAAACAGACCGGCATTATACCCAGGAGGTTGATGAATATGATTGTCAAGGCGCTGTCTACGAACCCTAGGTTAAAGACGGGACGCGCAAGAGCGCCAATCGCAAACGACGAGACGACCATATTGGCCGAGAACCACTACACCATGTCAGTAAGAAAACCCAAGGGGGTCTGTAGATCGCATACCAGTGTGCCGACCTGGGTCATACTCGAATCCGTCCTCTCATCACTAGGAACACGCTCAATGCCTCTCTGCTCGACGCCAAATTTACCCGCGAAGCGCTGGAGCTTAGCATACACGGACTCGCCCGCGGTGAGTTCCTGGCTGTGAACGGCATTGCTGTCGCTAACGTAGCCGAAGCCATAGTCGATATCAGGACCCTTAGCCTTGCGCTCGGATTCGACGTCGTCAGCCCTCATATTTCTATTTAGCGACATTTTGCGCGTCGAGAAGGGGGCGGGGGGGAGGAGAGAGAAAGCTGGCGAGGGGAGGGATGATGATTGGCCAGCCGGGTTGTGTAAGTCAGCTACTATGTAGCTAATAGCTGCAGTAGGTTCGATCCCGCCGCGTCAGTAGCGAGGCGCGGAAATAGGTAAATATACCTAATTAATCTGCCCACTTAGACTTAGAGTTTGCTGCGGGTTGTCGATTGAAGTATCTAAGGTAGTTGGAGCTGAGGTAGCTGAAGCTGTAGCTTTGCTCTGCAGCGCTTGTCGTCAGTTAATTCCCGTCCTTCTCTAGGACAACTCCGCATCCATCGTAGCCGGCGATAGATGGAGGGACAGGCGAAAAGGGATAAGTTAAGTTAAGTTGAGACCAAAGAAGAATAAAAAAAAAGATCGGAACACGCCGACCAGCCGGACAAGACGAAGAAGAAGAAGAAGAATTAAAATACCTCGGGACGAATTAGAGCGGCGTCTTTGCGAGAAGCTAGAATATGCTTACCGGTGACACAGGGTAAGGCTAGCTTTGCAGGATGAGTAGTAGATTGGGCTGGGCATGCAGCTGAGCTGTATGTACATGTATGTGTGCACCTTAAGGTACGGTACGTCAGGAATTTGTGTACCTACCTGAAAAAAAGAGGGACGACGCAAGGTAGGGAAAAAAATAAATGAACGGAACCGACAGCTATTGACAGCTGGGATTGTTATTGGTTGCCTGTCGAGATAAGAAGCAGGTGTCGACAGGGACGACGAGATGTGCAAACCCTGACACATGGTGCGGGACGTGGGTTGCGGCGATAAGAGGTGGACCGGACATTCACTATCATGTTAGGGAAGGTAGGTAGTCATAGGATGTGGTAAACAAAGTCGAATTCTCATGATGTATGTATGTGGGTATGTATGTATGTAGTAGCTTCGTTGTGAGTATTATATAACAAGACAGCAGGCAGATGTAGACACCTGGAATATTATTGAAGCGCAAGACTAACAAAAGCCAACCTAGGAGAATAATGACAAAGATGTATTCAGTCACTATTAATTAAACTATAGCTCTCTCTCTGTCTCTCTCTCTCTCTCTCTCTCTCCTCCGAGTGAGGAAATGTTACCTAGAGATCGTGGGGAAGACAACGATGGGTTCAGAAGTAAGAGCTAAATAAGTTCGGGGTAAGACGACGGTTCACACGATAAACCCTGATAATTCAATGGTATAAGTCTAAGAGATAGAGAGAGAGGCAGTTTGAAAAGACAAAGCAATTGCTCGCATCGCATGCTACCTATGAAATGCCAGAGCTCCAATGAGTTACATGTGCGTCATGAAGGCCCATCTCGAAATAGTCTAATATATAATATACCTTTCTTCCTCATTAATTGCAATTCTTTAAAAACCACATCTACCTCGTTATTTTATCTTTTTACACTAGGTATCAATCAAATCGAGCATTCAATATCTCAAATCAGGACCGAATAGAACCAAAGCAATTGCAGCTGAAGAAGCTAAAGCTACTAGGATCAAGGATCAACTCGAACCCAATGAGACATCCTGACCGCCCGCATCGCATTTCGACCGCCATGCAACGCCGTGATTGGACGATAAGTCATAACCCACAGTATATACATAGGTACATACTTACCACATCCCGAGGCTTCTCGTTATCAATCAGCCAACCAACCAACCAACTCGTTATCTCTACATAAGCCCAGCTTCGTCGGCGACCGACATGCTTGAAAGGTATAACTCGAATAGGCAGGCCGGTATTAGTTTTTACCAAAAAAAAAAAAAAAAAAAAAAGCCCCTCGCTCAACTCCGAGGACACAAATACTAAAACGGAATCGGCCGTCTTCAAAGTATCAAATCAACACAGTGTTTGGTACGTATTTACGTAATAAATCAATAAATAGTTCAACCTAATATTAGATCTGCAGCCCCAAGATCTAGGGACCAAAAGCTTATTCGCAACCCCATCCTTGGCATCCGGTGGGTATTGGGTATTGGGTATTGCACTCAGCTGAAAGTCCCCCACAGATGGGACAAGAGTCCGCAGGAATACTAAATATTAAATACTATTACATATCTCATACCATTGGCTGTTGTTGTTGCTGCCCTTGACGTACGGATGCCTTGAAACCAAACGCGAGATTATTCCCATCGTCTGGAATATATTACCTACCTAGTTACCGCATCCTGCACGCCAAACACATACACGTGAGACGAAAAAGAAAATCAAAAAATCAAAAAAATCCAAAGTCAAGCCGTATAGGTATAGGTATAGGAATAAATATATAGACCCGGCCGACCACGACAGCATGTTGAACGAAGGAGAGCCGAGGCGGTAGCATCAGCTACGACCCAAAACATCATGGTTAATCCCTGCTTGCCTCTATACCACCCATACATAGTATAAAATATATGAAAAGGCATGGATAGATATTAAGCAGCAACGAGCACACAATGCCCGAAGCCATGCTCAGGCGTATCCTATCCACATTACCTACCTACCTAACCTAGTCTGTACCATCCCGGAATCCGGAAACCTCGTGTTTCGTCCACGTTGCAAGACGGCGGAAACCCGCAGCCCATCCTCGCGGCACGTAACCACCCTCCACCCCCTTCCTCCCCGCTCTCCCGTGTGACGGCAGGCCTGGCCTGGATCTTTCCGAACCGCCGCGCTATATTACCTACCTACCTACTTACCTACCTACCTACCTAAGGTACCTAACCTTATATATGCCGCGCTTTTTCGCCAGACCGCTATGTATTGTACGTCTAAACATCTTTCTGCTAAAGCCACTATCCGGCCCCGGACAAGGAGCATCCCTGGCCCGGGCCGCAAACAGGACGTCGTCTAATTCAACTGCTTACCTAGGTCTATATCGCAATCCGAGGAGAACGGGCCGTAAACGCCAAGTTAGTCTTATTGAGACGTATTTACCTAGTAGGTAGCGACTACTACTTTTAGTATACTTCCGCTTGCATTGTATGTACTTTTGATCATGCCTCCGCTCCCTCCTTGTCAACCCCGTGGAAGGCGGCGCTCAGTACGTGCCTTTATCGATGTACCTGGCCACCGCCACCAACGCATCTACCTCCTGCCGTCTATCCTCCCAGACCATGTGGAGCATGAATAGGATCAGGTCGAATCGCTCAGACGTGAGATAGATGCTGATCGCCAGCTCGGCCGCAGGCACGTAAAAGCCACCCCTACTCCAACCTACTATCCAGATCCTGCCCACCTCGTCGCGGACAAAGCTGCTTGGATCCAGTCGCATGTTCCCCAGAACGAGTTCATCTACCTCTACCTTGACAAGTGGAGCGGCCGCCGGTCCTCGTTGGGCGTTGACCATGTCAACTAAGCGTCCGAGATGAGCTTCGTATTGCTGCTTGTCAAAAGCGACGCGGGAAGCGAGTGTTGGGTGCATAAACACCCGGGAGCGGCCCAATCCTACGGGGCCGGGATACCGGGAGGTGTTTGCTTGCATTAGCTTGATTAATGAATAGATTTGGAAGGATATGTGAGCCCGGCTATCCTCGGGAATATCAGACCAGATCTTGCAGAGGTTGGGTCCGTCAATGTAGTCCATGATGAAGCATATATACTTTGTGCGGGGATCGCGGAAGACCAGGTGGACCTTGGGGACGCAGTCTCTCAGCCCCTCTATCCCCTGGATATACCACATCATGTCCGCCTCGAACTCGGTGACATTTGGGCCCTACTTAGCCACCAGGTGAGGGGAGATGCGTGATATATAGTTTCGCGACGTTTGGCGCATGCTCAAGACCGGACAGCGGTGCCAGTCGGTGATAATCGCGGAGAGAATATTAGCAGGAATCAGCACGATCTGCTCCGTGCTGTACATCGCCAGTGGATATAGAAACCCTCGTCCGAGACTTCGCAGCTGAAACGGGGTTAACTACCTGCTAAGAAGAGGTGAATGATGGTACGAAACTCACATCGTAAATCATGACTTGGTCATCCTCGCGGCTATAGTCGGTGGAGGGAGCCCAAATGTTTGGCGTAAACACTGCTGGTACTAGAACAATAGCTGGTTCCCAATGGTCCCAGCCCGGCGGGAGCGCGAACCATAGAGACGGGAGTATCTCAGGTGGTGCCATTTCGAGGGGGGGGAATAAGTGCTGGCGTCTCCTATGGTAGAAATATTCAGTATCATGCTCGTCCTCCGTCGTGTCTCAATCCGTTGTTTAACTATTTGATCAACCCAATAGTATAGGTACTACTAATACGAGAATGATTCTCCGGGCTTGTCGAGAGCAGAGCAAGCGAAATGGTTCGATAAGCTTGAGATGATCTTGATGAGTTGATCATAATAGCTTAGGAAGCAGTAGGGTAAAGGCAATGGAAACCTTACCTAAGGTACCGGGTAGGTATCCAGGTGTCCAGAGAGCAACGTAGCGCCTTACCTTCCTTACCTTGCTATCACCATCGTCTCTACCTTCTCACGTCGAGTCTAAGAAAGACCCAGCTCAGCTCTCCTAAAGTTCACGTACGAGCCAATCTAGAAAACGAGAATGACTTTTCACATAACTTAGGTGGTTACCTACCTTAGGTACTCTCATATTTTCTCCCGAGATATGTCTTCCGGTCGCATATCCATCCGTGCGCTGTTCGCCCAGAACTATATATATAAATAGAAGTATTTTAGTAAGTCGACACGGAGAGGGAGGGTGAAGTTTTATCAACCGCTTTCTAAGTTTTAACACAGGTAGTATTCGGTGGTGGTTGCTTATATAACTATTCGCCGTTACCGTCTCATTTGCAACTTACTACTACTACTATTACTAGAGTTTGCGATGATTGTAGTTGAGATTTCTATAAGTCACAAGTCAAGTAGTAAGCGCGGATATGGAAAGTTCGATTTAGTTGACTTTAGGAGCAATGTTACATGTGATAGTGGATATTTATGTCGTATCTTCGATTACATAATACATACTAAACTATATTTATCGTATTTATCCAACTAGGTAGATTCTAATAGCCTACATAGTGTAGGCGGTCGGGCCTCTGGGAAGGAGCAATGGTAATGAGGGCATATATAAGATTTCCACCACTTGAAAGTGGGGTACCTATTAGAATCTTTCCCAATAGAACTTTTCCGGAACGAACATTTTAAACTTTAAAGAGGTAGCTTCGGCCATTCCATCCCATCCCGCTCCTGTAGTGGAGTCTCACCATCCGGATACGGTTTAGTTCCATTCGTATGTATGTATGTTGCTATTTTTTTCTTCTCGAAACGTTCTTCCATCCATACCTAAGCACCGCCGTCAATTTTACGGCCTTCCCATCTTCGAGGTAAAAGGCTATTACCTAGCCCTCGCCTGGCCAACTCTCGTATCTCCCCTAGCGACTTTATTAGTAGTTCTCATTTATCGAACTAGGTTACCGGTACGAGTCATTCAAAACTGTCCAATACTCTTGGCAAAATGGCCAAAGCCCCGGGAGCCTCGACGAAAAAAAAGGTATCAATTTTCAGCCACTCGATTTTCCGTGTCTTCCGCTCGGAGTCGCTGGAACGTAGATGACAATTCCTTGTCAGCAGCCCCGTTTGCGTGTCTGACAGGTCCGTCCGCAAACTGTTAGTTTTCCGGGAGGGTTTAAGTCACCTTTTCGTCATGTCCCCCCGGTAATGGAATCACAGCCACAGGCTCTGGATCACTCAGCGTCTTCAGCCGCGGTCACATCTTAGAGCATCTGAGCGTATCCTGGCTACGATAGCCGCATAATACTACGTATAGTAAGTCAGTCCATCGGGCTTTCAGCTCACACGTGTAAGCGGTTACTGTGGCGTGCATAAGGCGAAAGAGCTGCTGCATATCCCCGAGTTCTTGGTTCTATCTAGTCTCCAGTCTAAGCTTAGCGGGTATCCGTCCGTCGATTTCCTATTTATTATATTACGGAGTGCCGCCTCTCATCTATTTATTGTGAATCTGTCGTCTTGTCGGATCCTTCTCTCTTATAATCCATGTTACTTAACGTCCACTTGTTACGTCTCATCTTAGAAGATCGCCAAGGAGGATTCTTCCATCTAACTACCTAAATTACGTTGATCCTTCGAGTTTAAATTATCAAATAGAGGCAACCCGCCAACTTTCAGTCTCTTTTCGTGACTGTTGGATATCTCTGGGTTACGGCGTAGCGAAATCATCAAAGATGCACTTCAACTTCTTATTACCGGTCATAACGGCTCTCTCGTTATTAGGGGCTCTGGTAAACGGCTCGCCCATCATGTGTCCAGACGTGAGTTTGCGTAAAGGAGTAACTACGCCGACATTATACTGGTACTAACACTTATCTAGTCAAAACGAGATGCGATTCTTAGCGGAGCGATGCCAGCAGAAGAATGTTGTAGTTACGGCGTTTGCAAGAACACAGTTGTAATCGCGATGGGACGTGCGCAGGAGAAAGACAGTTCGGCAATCCGTTACAACGAAAGGCGGTGACGAAACGAGAGTTGACGTTTTCCCTGAAGCAAACACAAGCAAACAAACAGACACACTCATCGACATTAAAATCCTAGCATGATATCGGCGTTTTTTTTTTTTCTTCTAGTGGTCCTAGCATTATCATGGACACTACTATGTACCATGGTTAACTGGCGTTTGGTGTGGGGCTCTCGGCGCCCGAAAAGTCATTTTTTGTGAGATTGGAATTTATCGGTCACCAATCAACATACGCATTTGGCCGATAGGGTAGGACGGAAGCGTCTGCATTGCATACGGTGGAGTTTATCAGAGACGACGTTACATACCATCTTCAAGAAAGATAACCCCCCAACAGTTGGAAAATACCTATTGATATCGAGTTGGCATCTTGATAGCTTACAGTTTATAATACGACTATGAGGCTGAATTCCTCCGAATTAAATTTACTATTCTTTATATCGGATTTTGTTTTAAACTATTGATTCATCACGAATACTAGGTAGTTAGGTAACTAAGAATATTAACTTAGTTCACTAGAGTATAACTAAGATAAGTGAGAATAATGAATGATGACATGATACATGGTGGATGCATCCTGAATCGGCCGAGGCCAAGCGAATAGCGTTCGGCCGTCTGTGCTATCTTCTCGTATCTGCACTGACAACAGATGCGATGCGGCTATCTGATAATGCAACTTACAACATATATCACGCCTTCCTGTAGCTACGGCCAAATTCTTATTTGCCGTGGTAGCTTTCTTTTTCTCAACCCATCAGTACATAGAACTTTGCAGTTGATAAATTGAGATCTGAGATGACTATACCGTATCGAAGCATAGTCCCAAGCACTCGGCGTAAAAGCGCCAAATTAGACGCGGCTAAGGCGCAACTAGCAGGCATCTACATACCTAAACTCTTTCGTTCCCCATACCTTATATTTCGACAGGCGGTACTTAGAGACTCTTGTTTCTGGCTTGCTATGATGAAGGTAGGTAGGTATGTAGACTGACGAGAACCTTGGTAATCTACTAACCTAGATCTTACTGGTCTAAGAGGTAATTATACGTAAACATTCGTACATCCCATCTCTTAGCTACGTTACAACTCATTGCGAATAAGCGATTCGCGTGCACTACCACACTATTAATACCCTCTTCGTATTTCTACACGTTAGGTTAGATTCTGCAGCGCATGACTTCGCAAGAGTCAGTATCTCGGAATTAAGCCGAGTAAATATGTATTGTTCTTAAATGGTAACTGGCTAACTATCCCGTACTTCAACAAGTTCACTTAATACCTATTATGTAGTTATGCCTTTAACATACGATAAACACCGTATTAGCGGGGCTTTAGTTAGTATAGCATCTTTTTTAAAGCTAGACCAACCCGCCGGCCTAATACCTAGCTCGGACGGGGTTTCCCAGAAGGCTTACCTATTTTAGGTACTTCCCAAGTGGTAACTTCAATTACCTAGCAGCTCTGGACAGGAACAGGGGCCGCTAAAAACATGAGCTCCACTTGGTCATTAGGGCATGTAACACCTACTAACTCAACCACCACAACAACGAATATAACTTCTTACAACGCGTTATTTCTTCACGAATCAGACCAGAGCTTCTGATCCGAAATATCGTGGGGGCTTGTGGTTTAGTGGTATAATACTCCCTTAGCATGGGAGTGGTCCGGGGTTCGATTCCCCGCGAGTCCATCGTTAAGAGGTTAGATTCCTCTTATACCGCATTTTTTTCTTTCTTTTTTTCTTTTTGAGTTGGTTTTCTTTTTATATAGGTAGGCTACCGTCTTGTTGCTTAGACTACCTCATGTAGCTGTCACCTAACTGGCGGATTTATTATCTCTCATCTGGCATATATTGAACATTGAACTTTTGTTGTTTTAATTCCCGGACTTAAGCGATAAATGTACTGTGACTACCTACCTACCTACCTACCTAGCTTATGACTTCAGCTTAGGATAGAAAATAAATGATCAAACCTGAATATCGCTTTGTAAATTCTCATCGCTATGCTCCATGTCCGTTCAAATATGTACACTAGGTAGTTTCTTTTTTATATACCGCCCTCTCGAACAACAAACACCATGCCTTTTCCTGTCCAATCATCGTAACTTCGTACCCATCTATCTATCATCTATCCTCACTTTCTATCTGCTATTGCTACTCAAACCACAACGATATTGCTAATCTTGAGCCCCTGGCTCTCAACATGGTATCTCCTCCGCAGACCTATGCTCCTCGTCTTCCGCAACAACTCGTACGCCTCCTGCCCACCTCCCGTCATCAGCATGGCGATGGGATGGTGTCGGGGGAATCCCGAGGGGGTGCGCTGCGGCTCGTCGAGCAGTGGTCGGATGAAGTTGAAGCCCCATGGGTCGTCCTTGTTTTCGTCTAGTGCGTCTTTATCGTCCGACACGATGACCACGAGTTGCAACGCGCTGCGGCTCGGCGCGAACGACGGTATGTTGGCCAGCTTCTCTGAGAACGAGCATCCGCCCCGCCGCATCACGATTACTTGGTGCGCCCTCGGCGCTTCGTCGGGGAGCCTACCACCGCAGGCTTGGTCGGCGAAGAAGATGCGTTTCCAGGATAGGGACTCGATATACGGAGTCGTGTTCGGGTTGGGAGCTTCGCGGATGTCGGGTAAGGGAGCAGCACCCACCCCTACTGGGGTAATCCCGGGCAGCTCGACATACTTATAATCCGGCTTCCGTACTGGTTCAGGCCTGAAAGTAGTGACAGGTTCCCGCAGAGCAGACGTAATCTGCTGCAGAAAAGAGCTGAACAAATTGGGACTATCGACGGTAGTCTCGCCATCGAGCTCAACAGCAGGTTCAGTCTCGAGGGTGGCTTCCCCATCCGCAGATGTTGCATTATGAATTCCTGGAGCTTGTGGAGGCTCAAGCTGCAAGATAACGTCGACGAGGACGGAGTCGCGAACACGATGGAATAGAGGGTCCGACATGTGTTCAAGGACATCGCGAGAGATCAGAACCTTTTCATCTCGTCCCAATGCTAAGTTTCCAATGCTGTAAACCCTCCAGGCCCGCTCGGATGTCTCCGGGGGATCTTCTACGAGCAAAGCTATCTTTAGTCCGGTGAGACTATTGATCGCGATACCGTCGCTCCCCATACGGACAAGGTTATGCCCGCCGAACATGATATTGAAAGCGCTGCCCATAGTTTGTTGGCCGTTGGAAGCGAATTCGATTACGGTTGTCTGAGATTGTTTTGACACAGCGCAGATTCCGTCGGTTGGAAGCATGTAGCTCGGCAATGTCCAAGGGAAGTAAGTATAGTTTTCTATCGGCTTCTCTGAAAGTCTTGTCTGTGATTTAGAACCGCCCAGTTTGGCGACTGGGTCTTTCAACCCACCGTGAATGTTAGGTACTTGATGAAGTCGAATTAGGGTCGCAGCATTGTAAAGGTCTGGCCTCGCGGCAGTAGCAGAGCCGGATAATGGGGGAAGGACGGGGGGACGAGGACACGTATTGGTAAAATGGGCATCGTAATAGCTCTGGACAGCCCTCTCTGACGATGACTTGTGAACTTGGGGACTGGTTTTCTTCTTTCGGGGGATGATCAGGGGATGTCCCTCTGTAGTGAACACATACGAAGCATCAAGCTTGTTTAGGGGATGATCTGGGTCAAAGAGTAGATATAGGTACTTGGCAGTTTCCCCAAGAAAGAAACTCTCCATGCGATCGCTCTTCTCTCCAGTGCGCACATCCTGCAAACCAGACCACCCACATTTCGTCCAACATCGCCTGTTGATATCTTTTAAGACCATTTCGCCAACGTAAAGGTACCAGGGGTCTTGAGTAGCACGATACAGGTGGTAGGTAGATTCGATAAATTCTGGTCGGCCAGGCCACCATCCGAGACCGCCCTCGACATTGCCATCGCGGACGGACCATCGCTCCGGAAGGGCAGAGTACCGAGTCCATAGAGCTGAGTATACGAGGTGCGTCTCGATGGCTTCGTCAAGTTCCCCAGCAAGCGCTAATAGGCCCGAGTAATACGCACCTAAACTATCTATCCAGTATGCTTGTGGCGAGCCGGTCGACATGTGCGCATTTACGTAGTGCGGATGATGCAATCCTGAATAAAGATGCCGTTTAATAGCAGCATGTGCATGGTGCCACGCTGACAGGAAAGAATCAGGGGAATTATCCTCATCTGAAAGGGGATTGTAGATTTGATTAGGGTCGAGCCAGTCCCCATCAGGAACCTGCGGTATTGTTCGATTGGGGAGCTCATGACCTGATAGCAGGATATGGGTCTTGAGAGCATATTCAAAGAAGCTATCAATACCCGCACCAATCCCAGAGAAACCCCCAATCCAATGTCCCTCTTCGGCATCTACACCAGCACCAATCAGCCCAATATTGCTTCTTCTTGACCAGACGGCCCAGAATGCCCTCTTGGCCGCTTGCTCGAATCTTGGGTCTCCAGTGAGGCGGCTCAACACGGTAAACTCGAGAACCAAACTGCCTGCTCCAGCACTGCAAGTTTCAGTGATTTCTGGCGAGTCTTCAGGTGGCTTAGGATCCACATTAGCGTTGTTATGGAGCGGCGAATTTACATAGAACGGTATCCCATGGCGGAGATTAACACGTGGATAGGGCAACCCGGTCTGAGTATAGAAAGCCGGAAGCAAGCGTTGGGCGAGGTCGAGAGAAAGTCGTAGCAGTTGCCCGTCATATTTAAACCCGTTGGGCCAGGGGAGAGGATGCTTTTCTAGGTCGTCATCGTCATCGGTTGGTCTCCGTGGCTCATACCCGGAAATAGGCAAGTCACCAACAGCGAAGAGGTGGGCACTAAGCAATCCACCAACACCCCTTATCACGGTCTCGAAGACCTGGACCTTGCTATCGACGTCAAACCCACGAGCGCGGGCGCCCTGGCCGGACGGGCCGGGCCGCCCATCGCCGTACTGTGCAACTAAGGCAGCAACGCCGTCTTGGAAATCGCGTAGGGCTTTGGGACCTGTATCTCCATCTTCGGGGGGCGCGGAGGCAAGGATTGCGAGAGAGGAAAGGCTGTCGATCAGGGTCAGGGAGTAATTGCCGAGGACATCATTAAGCGCTATGTTCCTAGGATTGAGGGGATCTCGAGTTAAGGGAGTGCAAGACACGGGCCGCAACTATAAATTATAAGCTAATGCACAGGTTTACGCCTTGGATTTATACTCGGTATTGATTTATACTCGGTATTAAACGTCCATACCTCATCTTCGGGAAACGCAATGTTCATATAATTATCGAATCCGTGATAAAACATATCGACCGTGTCGCGCCTCAACTCGGCGATGCGACCGGGGCGCATCGACTCTACCAAACTCAGCCATGACAGCAGCAATACGAACAGCAGGATTGGCCTGGAGTGTGGGCGAGGGAGGCCATGATCATGATTCGTTGAGCGGTGCGAGATGGCCAACATCCAACTGCCCATGCCTGGCAAGGGCATCACCAGCAGGAGAGAGAAGAAGAAGGCATGTGTATGAAAGACTCCAACCGCCAGAGCGAGGGACTAACTCGCAAGACTTTCCCACCGTTTGTCGGAGACCAGCAAAGAAACAAAAATAAAATATAAGTTATCAAAGTATCAGAGCGTTAAGGTTGGGACTATTGCTCTAAACCGGAAGCCAAAAACAACGCAAAAGGTCGAATGTTGGGGATACGATGATACGATCCCATCGCTATGCTGTCAATTAATGATTTGAAATTCACGATAACCTTGGAGTTACAAGTTGCACTAACAAAATCAAGCCATTTGGAATTAGGTTAAATGATAGCGCTTCTGGTACTCTTCAGCGTTACGTTATCGGGATTCCACTGGACCGGGCTAAGGACACGTGCCAAACGTGCCAAACGTCGGCATGCAAGCACCTTATGTAATTCTTTTACATGTACTATGTACCTAGGTAATCGACGGTACAAATGTACTCCTGTAGGGCTGACAGCTTATCGATAATCTCGATGTAAGTTTAATACTTCGTACTACTTCGTACACATTAATAAGTGTAAAATCTCAAGGAACCAACAACAAACACTATGCCGCCTCTTCGCTTCTACGCTTCTAGATCTATTCGCGCCCGAGTAGCACGGCATCTTGTTGGAGCACGAACAAGATAGACAGGCGTCAATGTTACCTTCTCTGTCTACGTTGCTCATTGTACATTTACAAATTACAATACGACTACAGGCCGCACAGTGTGTAGCCTAGCGGCGTAGGCTCATGCTTCTTACCATACGCCGCGTAGTACTTCAGAACTCTGTACCACGCTGTCGGCATGAGTAAAGCTTGTCACTTCCAGGGGATCCATCACGAGGTTGAGGCTTTTGCTGTAGTGGTGTCCAGGAACCATGGCGTCGGAAGGCTCTGTTCCACACCTCCGATCGTTCACCTGCCTCCCTTCGCGGCTGCTGCAGTGGTTGAGATAAGGCTGGGTGGCATACGAGTAGCCGTGGGCTTATCCATGTAGCTAATATTAGCTCTGGATGAAGTGCGGATCCGCAATGTATTGTACAATACGGGGGAGTCTGAGTGCTTCAAGCGAAGACTGCGAGGATGCCTGTATGTATGTTTCCCTTACATACCAGCTTTCCTTCGTAACTGATTGGTAGCTTTTCGGCTACTGTGGTTACCTCCTGCGCTTAAAACGACGCAAGGGATGGTTCTTAAGCGGTACCGCCACTGGAACTCCCTAACACAGCATGGGAGGCGACGATCCACCTCCTTTACCAGATGTTGAAGCCCTGCTAATGGCCTGCTCTTTTAATCACTGGTATTCCCCTTGGCACCTGCGTTTCATCCGATTCGACATCTCAATCTCCGTCGCCTTTGCGTGGTGTCGTCGCTCCTTAACATTGTCGAAGGAACGACTATGAGACAAGCGACAACATTGCCCCTTAATGCGAAGTCCTAGGATGTTTCGCTGGTGTAGGACTTCTAAGCTTCCCCTGCCATATGTAACCATCCATTAACATTGGCGAGTCCAGTCCTACAATCACTCTAGAGGTGAGCAAGTTGACTTTACCAGCTGCCCAAAGTACAAAACCGTGACTAGGACTGCGTGAAGCCCCCCTGACTGGATTGCCTGTGTCCCTATGGCAAGGTGCTCCGCTTTCTCAGATACATTCAACAGCCCTATCCCTCCGCCGGAGACTTTTTGATAAACTTTTCATAGGTTCATAACTATCTTGACCAGCTGGGGGGCACAGCCAGCTGGGCGGCCAAGAGCCCTATCAGCGAACAAGCTTTTGGCGTCATATAGTATGCTCAAATAAGATGATCCTCAAGTGCCAGTAAACGACAGCATACAGCCTATTTAAATTAACAAATCAAGATCTCGAGAATGCCTTAGGTGCTCTATGGCAGTTTGGGAATAGTACAAAACGATCGGCCGCTCAAATTGTAAATGAGAAATGTACTATGATTGACTAGAATTTGAGGACATACATAATCGACCGGGTATAGTTGAATAACAATAGGCTATTATAACGTACAGTCTACTCCTAAATCGATCAGGCAAACCTGGGGGGGAGGATTCCCAAGCATTGGTAAAGGCTTTCTTGTCGATATTTACCCCTTAACATAATGATAACGAACACTACCTAATAAGCATCTATCGTCAACTACGTAGAAAATGACTTCATAGAGCCATTAAAGCTGATATTTTAATCCACTTGCTATAATTCATTCCAAGCATCAAAGATATTTCATACATACATAGTAATAGGTCTAGATCCACACGAGATATAGTATAACTCCGAGGGCTCGGCTCTCATCGCAGGTAAACCCCTGAGATAACTCGGAAATCCTCGGAAATTCGCTGGTGTCACTAGAAATATTCATATTACACAAAAACAGGCACCACGTTTGTTTCAACGTATCCATCGCCCACCCCAAGCTAATTTAGACGACAGTACCTAGCCCGTAATGGAACTTCCTCGACTTCATTACCGCTAGCGCCTTAAATTTTACTATATCGGGCTATAGCCTCAATGGCGGCATACCTCATACGTGCGATAGCCGCAGCGCTAGCCCCATGACTTAGGGGTGGAATGGAATAGTGTACCCTCTACTAGCAATAGGGACTAGGACAGGGGCTCTTTGGATATCTCAGGTTTTTAGGGCGACGAGATGAGGCGGGCTGGTATTTTTGTTTACTGAACTGGTGCCAAGGTTAAATTAACAGACCGCGGGTTCTGGTTTATCTACCCCGGGATACACGTAGCAATTACGAATCCGCCTCATATGTAGGTATGTAGCGTTCTATGTAATGGAAGGCATGTATGTACTCGTGCGGCACCCCATCGGCTCCTTTTCTTTTACCTTTGTTGATTACTCAACAAGAGATAGATGCCCCTTGTTATTTATGATATTGTTTCATTGTTTCATCACGGACGTGAATTCCTAGTTCTTCATATGCATCCATCTACAAGGAGAAAGCCGTATCTCCAGGAGGAGCAGTTGTTGCGTAGGCCCACAGCCTTGACGGGGTCCCGTCGAAGCCCATATATACACTATGGACTGACAGGGTAAGCCAGAGTACATAGGGCGTTATTAGATTAAGTAAACAGAAGAAGTCTTTCATTCCAAGCATCCCGTTACTATGTATTCGCATACCTACTACCTCGGTAAGTATTCTTTAAACCGACACGCGGTACGCAGCCAAGACGATATACTACGTACATAGGATATGTAAATCGGTGAAGCAAAACTGTATACTATTTCAGGGTGACATTTAACTTAATAATATGTCATCATAAGAGTGTATTTCCCGCTCGTCGAAACCCGCCGAACTATAATAGGTACCTAAGGTAGGTAGGTAGGTAGGTAGGTAGGTATAGTTCACAACCCTCGAATAAGCCGTCTGATGTTCATCTATCTCTATTTTTCTCCTGTAGAATCCCTAGGTACATACATAGCTCATAATGTACCTAGCCTAAGCCAGGTTTAGTATGCCGCGCTGAATACGTACCTACCTAGTGTACATAGTAAGTGTAAATACAGCCAGCCAAGAAGCCCATTCCTTGAAACATTTTCGGACCCCATCGCGGATCGGTCAGGGTTAACACGTGTACCATACCACTTACCGTTAGGTATGTACATAGCCAGAATGGCGTCAAGTTAGATGACCCATTCTCACCCAAGCAAATAACATACTATGTACCTACTTACATACACATTTTATAATCTAATTTCTCAACCAAACTAAGTAGGATAAAATATTTAAAAAATATTATATTAAACTGGATTAGTCAAATATTATTCTCTATAAGTTTTATTCAGTTTTTATAAGAGTTGATAGAGTTATTAAAGTTAAAACAAGTATTAAAAGTTGAGAAATTAATATCTTGTGGTTCCCCCCTACCCCGGCCCCCTTTCTGCTTAGGAACTTTTAAGTGGCCCTATCGTCCTTGGCATCCGTGCCTCTTAACTCAAGGCTAGCATTGGCCTTGTACAATACTAGTGTATGTATGCAATTCGATCCTGTTCATGCGGGTCGAGTACCGGTTTGCATTAGATGGCGACATAGTGCAACTCCCATTGACCTCTATATATCTACCTAGGTTAGGTTAGGTACTCAACTAAACCAAATAAGTTTAAAGAATCACGATATCAAGCTCGCTACCAAAAGGAAACCCTCGCCATTTTACGATTTAATCCACAGCAGCCAAGATAAGATCTTAAAATAAACATAAATTGCATAAAATACTCTCTTTTGAAGGTTTAGCCAGTGGAGATATTTTTTTAATCCATGTTCGGCGGCAGGGCGGTTAATGGGATATACACTACACTAAAGAATCCCATGTATGTAGCTTGTTCAGGGCGCGGGTTAGATTACCAAATTCTTGCGTATATCGTCACTGGACCTTGTCGCTGATAATTGCCAGGCTATTGATATATGTATGTCATCGTCGCGAATAGTTACTAGAGCGTATGCATGTATGAGGTATGTATGTATGTACGTACGTCGTATGTATGGTATGGCAATGCCGCCCGCCTTTCCCCTCTTGACCGCCCATCATGCAAGTCTCATGTCAGCCAGCGTAAGCTCTAAGACCTCGGATCCAAGCTGTCGGGTTACCGCGCAGCCAATACTGAAAAAAAGAAAAATTTGTTCATCGGCAGTTGGCCACTCACTCTTCGGTCGTCCCGTTTGGAAAGGGATTTTCAACTCATACATTGGTATATATATTTCTAAAAGTGACGCTGACGAAAGAGTTCGACCTATGAACTGGACAAAATTGGCGAGAGCGGGAGGCGGCGTTGCAGATGGTATTAGTAGTTCTGCCCTACGCGGACAACATCCCAAGCTTAATGGGTGGGTAAACAATACACGTGTTATGCCTGTAGGTTCTCAGATCACCATTGGGATCATGCTGTCTTGAACAAGCTCAACGTTGCTGTCAACCTCCTCGATAGTTATAGTAGGTATGTATTCGAGAAGATGTCAATAATAGCTGAACGCTAAGAGTCAGAAGAATGTGGATCTTGGAGAGTAAACATAACTACACTACTATGTAACTATGCGATGAGATTGATATGTACATCATAAGGGTAACAGGGTATCCGACCAGGGTAAGCAAGTATAGTACAATACATTCCAATACGTACAGAGACTTTGTAGTTTCGCTCGCGCTTCTTCCATCGGAGCCGGTGAGAATTACTCCAATTTACCAAGGACGCGGCTCATAAAGTGCTTTCTCGACGACTACATACGTTAGATACCTATTACATACCTCAGCCGTGGCAGCCGTGGGGGAAACCCGGTTGTTGATGGGGTCTGGTTATTGCATTAGGCTAGTTAAGGGTAATCTTTACCATCTTTACCATGTACATACAAAAGGGGCGGTGACACTAACAAAAAAACCCATCCCACTCTTGTCTCCTATGAGGTAGGTTAGGTAGGTTCAAACACAACCAAGGCTTAGGTAGGTATTCAATCTTTACATCTCGGCTCCATCTCTAATCTCTATCTCCGTTAAAAACGAAGCCGAGCCGCGCGTCTGTTATGTAATCTAAACTGCGAGACATTTCCACGTCGTACGAAGGAAGCAGTCTCTTGGCATAATGGAGGATAGAACCACCTGCTGCATTAGGAGTGGACTATGATATATCTATATTTTCGGATTATTCTATACGGATCCCTTAGAAGCCAATTATCGATCGCGTCGACAATCTCACGCAGCTTAGGAGATTTAGTGGCAACTGGGAGAAATACTCGCACTCGCACATATACATAGTGTATAGCCCACCTCTACATAGTCGGACCGTTACCGTGTAATAACGCCGTACAACTAAACCGTGCCTCTTACATAGCTCTACTTACCTACGTATGTATCTGCACCGGCGCCATCCCGCCCCGGGCCAGATCCCCAGCACCCGGCATATTTGCTCCCGGATCTGGAACGTAAGCCGAGTGGAGAGCAGGATCTATGTAAGCGGCACGGCAGAATCCCCACGTGTCTTGGGTTCCCACTCGAGGAGGAGGCGGCAGGGCGGTAAGACATGTATGTAATGTACAGCATGAGTAAGGAAGGAAAGGAAAGGAAAGGGAAGGGAAGGGGGCCTACAGGTTTTCGGACCTCGTGGTCTGGTTCGCGGCGGAGGCTATACTACACTACATACCTTACCTATGTGCATACATACATACCCCTAAGGTAGCACTGCCGTCTCAACATCAACCAAGACTAGACCCCCCGGTGCGGAAGAGCGGTAGAAGACGAAGACTCTGATAAAATTAGAAACGGGCGCAGTGCGCCCCTCTAGGGTTCTGGTTGTTTCTCCAGCCTCTCTTCCCCGCGGGTTTGGCGTCGATGCCCGCTTCCATTGCACCAACACCAGATTTCTAATCGAGCCCCGGCTCCCATACATTTATGTACCTAACCTAACTTACTAATTCATGCGATCGCGGGTCCGCCATGTAGCCGGCCAGGTAAACAGAGAGAGAGCAGAGCAGACGGCACAGCAGCTGCCTACCTACCTATATAGTAAGTGGATATAAATTTAGGCCACTCTGCTGCTGCTTAGCCACCCGGAAGACGGACACTACTAGGTATTAACGGGCACGACAGTCCGGATCGGTCGCTATATTGTCCGAGTAAAGCCAGAGATCGAGTAAACCGATGTGCCGTACTTGTGTCTGCTCGACCGGTGGCGGTGAAGATCACGTTCCATCAAGGAGAAACGTCCCATGTCATATACACTAAGCTTCTACATAGCTACAGCCTACAGTACGTAAATAATGCTACGGGATGATGGTGGTCAGACACAATTCATATGGGCAAATTAAGGTAGCATGATATAACTAGCGGCGTTGCCCGTCCGCTCAAACGCGGACGGGGGAAAGGGGGAAGAGGAGGAGGGGGGGGGGGGGGGGGGTTCATGCGCAAAACTGACGCCACAGCTGGAGTCTGGCCTCTGATTGGCTAGCCACACATTAGCGCACGTCCGATGAATTTTTTGTAGAATCAATTGAACTATTTTAGTATTGTATAAAAAGTTTAATAATTAGTATCATTAGATAGAGCTCGTTTTGCATGACCTTTCTATACTATTCGCATATGTTTCAGACGTTATGCGATAGAATGGCAAAGGGAAAAGTCGCAAACTGCGGGGCGATTCTAAGTATCTGATTGGTTGAAAAAATTGTGGCAGTACTAATTAAATATATAAGACTTGATTGCTAGTCTAAACACCACGCATGCCCCCCTGTCCCTGTCTCTCATTATGTAGACACCATTTCTTTAAACCTTGAACCTTGTACGGAATACACTAGATCCTATCAACTAAATTTACTTCCACATTTTATATAGTGTATCAACTTCCATCAATATTCAAATTATCCGCTATTTCTTTACAGAAGTACGTCGTAGACCTATACGTAACTAGACTTAATAGATACGGTAGAAATACCGAATTTGAGTGGTATAGAACAACTATGAACATAGCCTTAATGAAAGGAAGGCCGCGAAGCTCGTGATATGTACCTGAATCGAAGGCAAAAATTACACCACAACGCCTCGGCCAAATTGTCCGCATAGGCCTCGTTAGACTTCCCCCGACGACGCACATGAGTCAACAGGAAAAAAAACAAAAAACAAAAGGCCCTGCCCAAAATCCTCAGCGTGATCAAACGCCATATTACCCTACCATTTAGTGAACGCTGACGAATCCCCACGCCGACTCCAAACACTCGTTATATTTATGGCTTTGAAGCATCGTCTAGGAACGTGTAAGCAACTATTGAGCTGTTCTGAGTAGGAATGAAAAAGAAAAAAAAGTATTTTTTTTGGTTGGAAAAATGGACAGAGAGCAGAGGTGCCGCCCGATAAAATATTATCAATGGCTGTCGACCATTGGGACGGCACCGTATACATGATCATCCCTCCTCGAGAGTATCTGCTCGCATGCCTGCTTGGCCACTCGTTCGCTTCGACTCTCGCCGGCATCTGCATCGGCGCTTCCCTCAGGGGGCAATGTGTTCGGGTGTTCCAGGACGCCATTCATAGCGTCTGGATCTGAAGATTCGGGGTCCGGCTTACAGTAATGTTCTAAGATATAGTTCTCCTGCTCGGAGGATATCGTAGATATCGTGCGGTTGTCTTCCTCGTATGGAAATGTTGAGCCCGGGGAAGCCCAGGATTTGGTGCTTGACCGTTTACTCGTAGCTTTTTTGGATTTGCGGCGAGGTTTCTTTGTCACGTCCTCGGGATCGAATTCCTCGATACCCAGGTCGACTAAGCGCTTTAGGATGTGACCCTCTTTCCACTCCCAGGCTTGGCATCCTCCATACTTTTCTTTCATCAGTTTGGCCAAGTCCGAATACCGACGTCGGTCAAGCTCTTCGACGGCGCGTTTTAAGGCTTCGTCCTATATTCCCCAGTTAGCTATCTCACACCAAACGCACCATTCAGAGTTCGGTGTTAATTATGCTCTTATTGTGTACTCACCTCTTCTGCAGGCCATTCCGCATATTTTAATACCGCTCGGGTAAGGTTCATTTGTAGTGATTCTTGCCGTCTTTTCCCGAAGCGTTCCTCGTATTTCTTTGTTATCTCCTCCCATATCCCCTTCCCTTTATCATTGTCCATTTGACACCTAAGCTCCAAGATGAATCGGTCCTTCTCGGGAGCATCGGGCCTCAAAGTAATACTTCTGCCCAGCGCCTTGGTTGTTGAAGACGCATCTCCATTTGGCGACGACAGCTGAGGGTCCATGGGATTCTCACCGTCGCGTTTTGAAGGTCCTCTGTTCTGAGCTCGCGGCCTCTTCGGGGGTCTACCTAGCCGTCCGGTTCTCGACTTAGACTTCCTCCTGTACGATGTAAAGTCCATGATAACTTGTGGCTGATGTACCATACTAGGGTAGTGATGATGCATACCGTCCATTGGTCCAACTGAAGGGCCTAGGTCTCGTGGGTCCGGGGAGTTTTGCATGACGGGAAGTTGCGTTGGCGCCGGAAGAGGCATATTCGAAGGGTGCATAGTAATCGGGGGCCTAACTAAGTCCGTGGGCGCTACGGAGAACAGGGACGGGTGTGTCATATGTGTTGACATTTCCTCTGGAGCTTCGTTGCTGGAAACTGTATACTGGCCCCATTGGAACTGAGGTTCCGAGACCATCTGCCCATGGTCGCTGGAAGATTGGGATGAATCTAGGCCATGCATTTCCATGAGGCCGGCAGGAGCATTTATCTGGTAGTTTGGCCATGGCCTTGAGGTTGTTGGAGGGGTGGGCTGTTGTGAGTTTTCCCGGTGTTGGTTGTACGGATGCATGATCTTCGCAGCTCGTTCATTCATCAAAGGAGATCCAGCAACAGATACCGGGGTGGGAAGCGAAGTATCATATGGCACGGAGTAATTAAACGGCGCAACCTAAATAGTTAGTAAATCATCGTATTCTTCATATAGTAGGGAGTTCAAGTTCAAATTCGAAACATACCGAAGCATAAGTAGTGGGGATATCGTGAGCATATCCAGAACTAGCTGGAGACACAGCAGATCGCCGGTCTTCAGGCATGTTCGAGTCTCGAGATAGACTATGGCGCATGTGGTCTGACCTAGAGTGAACGTATATGCTATCTTCCATCTCAAGGATAATATAATAGTTGGTTATTAGAAAATAAGTAAGTGGCAGTTGGCGACAGTAGAAGAAAAGGCGTAGAATTTATCGTGAAAACCAGGACAAGTGATTAGGGATGGAGGGTCCCTAGTTATTTGTATACAAGGATCGTCGAGTGCTCCACGAAGATGAGGTTACTTAAACTAAGAAATAGAAAATCTGCCTTTTGAGGTCCCGGCCAAGCGCGAGGCAAAACAAGGAGACGAAGGGGTATTATAGACAAACTCGGAGCCTTGCCCTCTACGGGTGGTCAAAATTGAGGTGGGAACCGAAGAACATATGTACGTCGTCGAAGGTGTTCCTGAAAACTTGGGTACACGCTCGAGTCCCAGGTTGTAGGAATAGCTCCACCATGCACAATAAGTAATGTACGAAGTACAGGGACAGGAATATACTACATGGTACTCTGGAAATATCCACATCTTTCCTCGAGGTACATCCTCGAAAGGCCGACATGGGTTAAAGTGACCGGGGCAAGTTATGTACATACTGAGGCTTGGATCTAACCATTACTGGGAGTGGCCCCAGTACTGACGCGTGTGGAGACGAGGTGGGAAGACGCATGAATAGCCGCCGCAACAAGTGTATGTGTAGAGCCATCACTTACTTTCTTCCCTAGTGGGTAGATTGGAAGACACCCTAGCCGTGCTAACAGATTCAAGAATCTCATCACCCAGGTCACTGAAGCAAGTCTATTAAGCGCTTCAAGTACGTTCAAGTATGGGGTTACATTGACCATACCATAGCTGTGAAATGTGAAAATAGAGACATCAAGCTTGTATTGTACATAAGGGCTTGCTTATGTAGGACCATAGCTAGGATAGTAGCGGGGTGATAGATGTGGCAGCTTTAGACGGAACTTTGGTATATCAAAGGGAATACGGGGCTGTAAGGCAGGCGTGGGAATCCCCTATGTAGGGCAAACGTTTTCATGAATACTCCCCGTCAATCTTGACTTGGAATTGAATATTAAGCGAGGGTGAGGAGAGGTATGTACCACAGACTGAGAACTTGAGGGGACCGTGTCGAGCACTGTCTGGATGTATAGCCAAGAGTTCAATATCCGTCAAGATACCAGATGTGTACTTGAAGCAAATCAGGTACGAAGTACATGAAAACTTATCAAGTTAGGTACCTAAGGTTACATCTAGTCTGAGCGGGTGTGGACCAGGGTTAATAGACCCAAGGACATGGCGTTGAAAACATGTGGAAGAGAACATCCCTAAATTGGGAGTCGATTGTAGCCGATCGTAAGAGGAAGGCTGACCAGAGCTTTTTGGAGATGACGAAGCTTGGTCTATCCCTTCAGTTAACAACAAGCCGACGTAAAAAGCGACTGTACACGCAGCAAAGTAGACACAAGGAGCCTCTAGCTTGTAGAATGCGCAAAGTCTTATAATTACTCTTGTTTCCCTACTGATAAGGCGTGGAGGCGAACGTGTAGAGCCATGTGCTTGGTCAATGAACACACTAGCCACATGAGCCTTTGCAGAAGAGATAGTTAGAGATATAAGTGGAAAAGATCTAAGTAAAAGTACCTAGACTACTGATGAGCGCCCGCCGCCACTCTTGTAAGAGTGGGATTGCATCTCTACGCCGATCAGTCAGTCTAAGATCCGAATATAGACCATGTTCTCTAGTGTATATCAAGAAGAAAATGAAATCATAACTATCCCATATGTTAAGATGCCTGATCCACAACTTGTAGATTGGTCGGTTTTGCGGGTTGGCTTTGTCATTTCCCTTCACCCGTGCTGCCGTGCTATGGTTTGTGGGGAAGTCGAGAAACGTAGATGAACGAATTAAAAGAAAATACAAGATATGGGGTTTTCGATTTAAGACGTTCTTACTACGCCTCACTCGGAATCCCCAGGCAAGAAAAGAAAGCGATGTAAAGCATCAGATAGGTCAATGTCTGAATTACAGCAAGGAGCCGCAATTCACCCGTGATGGTGATGAATCACGCCGGCGACCCCGTTTGATGGCTCTAACCATTTCCCGCAGAAAGGACAAAAGGGACTGCCCTGGTTTAGGAGGCAGCCTCTTGCGACGCGCAACGCCGAGGATTCATCCAGTTTGCAATTCGTTAGAAAGCGAGATGCTTCAATCGTCCGTTACATCGTCGCTAGGCGTATACACTAGTAAATCTGCCCGGCCACGGCGCGGCCCATTCCTCGACCGCGGTGGATAACGCCGGTCGGCGTTTGGCCGCGGCTCATCGCCTCGGAGTTCCAATCCGCGAGGGCTCGACCTACTATGTAAAATCAAGGGTCTCGGGATAGATTATCCGTGAAGGAAATAGGAATTACCTACCTACCTCGGCCGAAACCCGTCAATGGGCGAATCTCAAGCCGAGACGGTGAGCAAGCAAGTTGAAATTTGGAATTTGGAATTCCTATGTACGGAATACGTATTAGTGATCCCTTAGAGAATTTGGGGGTCCCTTTTTTTGGTTCTTGGTTCTTGGTTCTGGTTCTTGGAGAGAAGACAAGGGTATAAAGAGTGAGACGATTCGATGTTCGAATCGGTGAGTTAGTAATAGAATAGAACTTTGAGAAGGGCAGAAGGGGTGATTGAACTGGGGCACCTGGGCACGTTGAATATGGGCTGAGTTGATGCAAAAAAATGGGGGCGCAGTGTTCCCCCCGTTGCCCCACACCGCCTAGCTGAAAACAGAGTATCGTACCTGCTGTAACCTTGTACCTACTATACACTATAGGCATGTAAGTGTGCGTGTAGGTATGTATTTGATAGTTATAGTGGGCCCCTTCTTGAATACCCAAGGTAGTTCAAGGTAGGTAGTACACTACAAAAGTATATGTAATAAGAATACCTAATAAGTCAGCCAATCGCGGCATCTTGTAAAAAGAGAGGTACCGTACCTCTCCAATGCATAAAAGTCGAATGTTACAAATGTATGTAGCCTGACCTAATGCCTGTAAATGCCCGTTAAAAATGCTCTCTCGATATCTTACTACGTACGTCGTCGTAGATATCGCCGAACGGATTGCTCAAGATGCGGCCCAGGGCTATACATACATACATACCTACATGTACATACTTCGCATACACTATATCTACCTAACCTACGTGTACTACTTTAGAGCCGTTTACCGTCCCACAGGCCCACAGGCAGGGGAAACCGTCCCTAATATGCCGTTATACAGATCCGCTAGATAAACTATTCAATTCTGATCCAACAATATAAGGTTATTAGCGTTATTCGTGGGTACGCTAACAAGCCGTTGCACGTGTAGGAACAGATTATATGTAATTTTGTAATTTGTATACATATATTCAAGACGACGGCGCCATGTGCGGTGACATCGCCGATAAGGAGGGGTCCTTCATATTCGAGTACTTTTATTTTTCATTTTTTAAATCGGGTCTCGGCTGATAATAAAAACCTCAATGAGATTTTCAAGACTAAGCCCCCAAATGGTAGGTTGAGACCCTCTCTCTCTCTTTCTCTCTCTCGCTAGTACATTCCTGGGTACCTAACGTAGTAACGTGCTTAGTCGGGAGTGATAATCGTCCCGCATAGCATTCGGCTACATTGGCTACCGGCGGAAACACCACGGTAGGCAAAGAAAAATGGGTGGGGGGACAGAACCTCCTCCCCTCCGGTCGTCCCCAAAAGCCGATAGCTTATACAATATTATGCAACCCGGTGGTAGGACGAAGACGATGTGTTGTCGGTACCGACCGTACGGGACGCGCACAATGGATAATAAAACTGCAATCCCTATGGGTAGTTTGCGCTGTATGCGCTCCATTGCTGACTCGGCGCCGATGTACGAGTGTCGAGCAAGAGCCCAAAAGAGAAAGCGGGTGGCTTGATGGTGCGGTGGGTGTAAAGAGATTGTGACATGCCGACGGGACATGGATCAAATGACGGCAAGCCGGAGGGGACGGATGAAGGGTCCCATAGGGTCATTAAATGGGGAATACCTTAGGTACATGCATACCACGTACATACCACGTACATACCTGCTTTTGTTTTGCTTGGGGCTATAGCGATGTACCCTACTTGCAGCCCGCAAGGCTGGCCAAGTACCTTAGGTACCTACATGTTTAGGGAACTTTATTAGCGACAGTGCGAATAAATAGTGATGTGGATACCAAGTTAGGTAGGCTGGGCGGGGTGAAAAAGGTGGATCACGTTGCAAGCACAAGCGCTTAGCGCCTAAAACAAGGTGGCACTGCACATTGACCAAGCTCACCGCGAGTTCTTAGTGGCTAATCTCACACTAACCTCGCACCAAATATTAGTCGTTCCAGCCTGTCGGTAACCAATCAGATCCGGCCACACACCTCTCTCATACGAAAGTCGAGGCAAGCCTCGGTACCATCGCAGCATTATGTCAATGCTCTGCCCTCCTCTGCCATATCCGAAGGCTACGTGACGCTGACTTGAGATATATAAGGATTATATACACATGTAAGTAAGATCATGTATCATAAATTGATTGGGATTGATGCCAAGCGCTGTTTCCTATCAAATAATTAGCTGAGCTTCGAATGTCAGTCGGCCCGTCATCCCATCGTTTACAGGCAGCGATAAGGGTGTGTGGATAATAGAACGTCAGAACTTTAATTGGAGGTTTAGGTGGCTCGGCATATATTGTAGCGATCACAGAGCCTCTATCTATGTCCCTGGTTTTCTAAACGATAGGGCTGAGCAAAATGTATACTACGTGCGAGTTCGTATGTATGATAACTAACAATAACTAACAACCTGCGGTCCGGTCCGAATATAGAAAAGATCTGTTGGTTTCTAATCCCCGTGTTTGTCCCCCCATTGGATCAGCCCTATCGGGGGAGATCAGTGTTTAGGTAGGCGACGAGTTTATACGAAAGTGATCGCCGACTGAGTCCATTTTACACAACTTACTTACTCACCTTGCGACTAACCACGAGCCGGACGACTTCATCCGCGCGTTTAGCAAAAGCAATTATACCATATTCATCATCTGAGCCTCAAAATGTGTTAGTAGTCACACGGTAAGCGACCTTGGCACGACTTGTTCGAACCAACAAGTCTAAATAACCGCGGCTCTATCCAATAAGTGGTACCCTAGACGCCCAGAACCTAGGCATCTCTCGACGAGGATATACAGTATGCGAAGAACCTAGGCTTTGATGTAATAAGTATCGAGCTTAACTAGGGTCAGATCCCGACTTCAATCCCCTCAAAGGAACTTTAGGGCCAGGGGCGGGTGCCTATCCCCTGCCCCTATGTATATCCAGGCAGAGAGCGCTCCGGCCACGCAAGCAGCCCATTATAATCCAGACGGCGTTAAGAGTCACAACTATGATTGGCGGGTTGAATAATGATCAATCCTCGCGAATACGTTCAAGAGAGGCTTCGTTCACCTACAGGTGGAGAGATATTCCCTCAAGTCTCTTCGGATATACGAACTTACTTACTAATTGATAAGTTGAAGTATAGCATAGACCCCCCTAATCTATCCTATAGAATCGAAGGGGTTAAGGAATACACTTAAGCGCGAGGCTTACGCAACTACATATCCAAGTTAATGCTTTCTTACTTCATCCTAAGTCCGATATGATCATTAAGCTTCGGTGCAATATGATTAGTACTGCTCGTCAATACGAACTGGGGATATGTCCGGAGTACAGTAGGCTTTGATCAGACCTCCTAGCTTAGCCCTAGCCCCGTATCCCGCGGCAATCCCAAGAAACCCGTAGCCTTTAGCTAGTTAGTGGGTATCGCCCGCGTTTGAATTGTTTACTAATCATTTACTCTACCCCTTTCAAACCTCTATCGCCGAGGAGGATCAACATTTTGCCATACTCATACTACTTTAGGTATCTAGGTAGGCATAGAAGCGGCGTATGAGCTTCCCCTTGCCGGAATAGCATTAACTTGAGGCGTATGAGAGAATGGTTCCATAGTGAAGCGACCCCCTTACAGTCGGCCCTCCATCCGGGAACACGCCAATTACACCAATTCAAGCTCAGGGGCCACCAGCGCTACGAATTTCAAATAGGCATCCTTGTTATCAATTTTAAACTGGGAATCAATCCCCCGGGAGAGCTTTAATCAAACAGACGCGGAGCAGCTTGACGGGTCACATCTTCAATGGAAGGTCCCGCTTCAACTACATAGGACGCTTTTGGCAAGTCCAAACTATGGGATAACCCAAAACTCACGAATTCATAGGAGACGCACACGTAATTACTGAGGCTGAATCTTGATGTTATAAATCCTATTCGTACAATGTTCTAGAGACTGAAGGAAGCCTACCTATCTAGCCCAAACTTAGACCAAAGGAAGAGTATCATAAGCTACTGCCGCTACTCACCCCATGGATGAGACCCCCGTCTAATCTAAGCCATCGCCTTGACAAGGGTCTTCTCTAGTGTAAGAGGTATGTACATAAGAAAAAGGGAGGGGGGAATTATGAACTCTAAGTGGCAAACGATGGCAGAATAGCGTCAAAAAAGTGCCGATTTTGCAAGTACTAACGTACCAGAAGGCTCGCTTTCTTATCCACATAACTCAGCATAACACTCGAGAATATATTTACAACTCATATCCGAATAAAATCTAAAGCCTATTCCATATTAATATAATTTTTTATATTTTCTCTGCATAATATATCTGGGGGGAACCTTTTAGAAAAGTATTCCCTTTGTTAGGCACTTATTTTGACGCCATTCTGCGATGGGGTATTTTCCGTGACGGTATTCCGTTTTTCCCGCGGGATTTAATGGGGTACGCCCCAGTCTCGCAGCCACAGGCAAGGTTAAAGCTTCAGTAGCTTTTCTACGACCCTCTCCGTGCACGTATGAGCGCAATAGAAAGAAATTACTCATCCGGTGTCTATTTTGCAAGTAAAGTATGGTTTTCAAGACATATAACTAGGGAGTTATTGGGGGGTAGTTCATCATGAACTCAGACGAATCATATTCTTGGCATAGCAAAGTAGGTCCTTAGAGGCCTGGGTAGTGATGCCAAGGTGACATACTAGAAAGTTGGCGTTAAAAACTACCTAACCTATACCGCCAGAAGCTGTGATATAGGCCAGCAACTATACATACATTCACGCAACGTCAGCACGGCTTATGACTTCCCAAATACCGCTAGTCAGAATCTCTCGATATTCACGATGTGCGTCATTCGGATTGGTCACCAACCGTTCGGTACTGCTGACAATCGGCACCATATCGATCCATTGGCCAGCCCTATGACCTGTTGCAAGGCGGGCATGGGTTATAGTATCAGACCCAGATCAAGTGAGGAGGATCTGGCTGTTGGTGCTGCTCGTTAGGGCTTAGAGCTTGGTGCTGCCCAATTTGATTATGGATGGATTTTATAATTATAGGCCCCCAAATTCCTGTTCATGCACACCACTAAGGCCCAAGACGAAGCGAAAGGGTGTATCGGGAAGCGTCTACGGAAGGGAACAAGTCAAGGAAAGCCAGAAACAAGAACCCCATCTCCAGTCGCTCGGGCCCATAGCGAGACGGAAACTTGCGCGTACTTCTCGAGGTCTCGACTGCGACTACGACTACGAGGTAGATGGGCGGATGCTAGGCGGATAGGCTATGTAGAATACGTATTCTGGCGGGAAAGGTAAAATGATGCCACATTAGCCACCAACGCGTCTTCCCTCTTTGAGTTGAAGTTTGATTAGGATTTTTGCATCTCTATCTGCAAGTGTCCGGCGGAGAACCGAAAATTACCGATGATTCGCTGGTGGAGAATGGCCAATCATATAATATGAATGGGATACCCATGCCATCCGCTGAGGACTGAATAAGTACTCCGAGGAAGATGCAAATTCAGCCTTGGCCTTGACCTGTCTACCGACCTCATACATAGCACCGCCGCACCGTCGCAGCGGCCCCCTATGCTAAGAGAACAGCGCTTACGTATTCAGTTGTCACCAGTTCAGACCGCAGTTTTTATTAGTACATATGTGCATTCCGTAACCGATCAGCGACGGCCGGTTCCATAGCTAGGGCAGGTAGTGCGTGCATCATGCGATTTAAATGCCGGTCCAAGGTGTTAGCTAAGGGGGTATATACAATACATAATATAGGATATTGGCTGATCTATATTCCAGTAATAATCGAATCCTAAACACGAGAAGCTTCCGTAGTACAATAGAAGTCTCACATAAACATAGGTAAACATGTACATGATCTCGGTAGCCGTCTAATACGTCACCGAAGTAGTAATCTCGGGGGCCGTATTATTCTTCTCATCTTATATCTGCCACTGTATATCTGCTTAGTTATAGCCTTTACCTACCAATACCAATAACTACCGTGCCCAACGCGAATATATACCTATGTATAATCCGACATGCTCAAGAGTCGAACGGTATCCCCGAAACTGATTCGATACCACTGATTAGTGCATAAATGACAGAACTAGGGGTCGAACCCGACGATGCAGAGAGCCAAACATGGAAGCCTTCGCAAACTCCTGCCTTCGATTCTCAGTTTATGTAAGCGATGCCAAGTATTCCGTAGATTCCCGGTAGATTTGCCCGATCTTCAATGTATCGTGCCACTGGCCGCCGCGGACTTGTTCTGTGCGCGTAGAGCTCACCGCGACTTTTCTTATATCTTAAAAGTGCCCGCCTCCTCGGAACGTCCACCACGTGTACTCGCTCGTTTAGATCGGGTACTCATGTCGACATAACTATGATACATGTGTAGTAGGTACAGAGGTATAAGACTAGGTGGTATCCCTTTTATGTTATATCTACGCCCCCGTATCGTAGTTGTTCGTTAAGAATCTAATACCTAGCCTAGTCCTGTTTACCAAACGTGGGCATTCCTTGGTAAAAAATTCCAATGACCAAAATCTCCGACCCCATCATTAGGCTATGCGAATAATTAAGGACTCTCTAATCAAAGGAGCCGCGCTGAGTGTCTACACGCGACTTGACTTGACTACAACTTCGCAGGAGTTAGATAGTTGAACGCAAGGGAGAACCATAACCGCGAATAAACGCATTTTAAAACATATGGTCACTTGCTAGGAAAGGCAATTAATCTGATCTGACTCAGCCAATCGCTTTCCCCAGTCAACCCTTACGATGGGCGCTTCTTGAAACAGATGAGATCGAGAACCGCTGTCGTGCGACTAACTCGTACAGAACATGTACACCACTCCTAGCCTTAGCCTCATCCTTAACCGCGACGAACATGTACATCATACACCTTCCTACCTTACCACAGCTAACCTAGTTACCTCCTATGCTATAGTACGTAGTATGGCATAAGCTTTCGTTCCTTCGAGCGGAACGGCGATTTGTATCGAAAGGAACGATGAGAAGCATGCTATTTCGCTTACGCGGGAACAGGCATCTTGTAACCGTTGCATTCGCAAGGATTGCCACGAGGTTGCCAAGGCTGCCCCGACAATTTCTCACAGGCACGGATCACGCCTCTAATACACCCCATGCCATGTCCCGCCGCGACATACGCCCTCTAATCTCCGTCGCGTCTTAGTTAAGCCCGTCTACATAGGTAGGGTAGGTATGTATGTACATGCCTACCTATCGAACTACAAGTGTATACTTCTTCGAAAGCCAAGAGAGAGGTAGGTTAGGTACCTACCTATGTAAACACCGCTCTTGCGAATGACGACGTGCCAAGAGCCAAATCCAAGCTCCTCCAAGGGAGAGCCTCCTCCCTTTCTAGCGTATATAGGTATGTAGTAAACACGCCGCCAAGACCTACAGGATAAAATAAAAAGTTCCTTTCAACTACAGCACCGCGCCGCTGTTCTACCGTATGTAACAACAGCCTTACGAGAAACCAGACCAGGAAGCTCAGTTGGTGTAAACGCAGGTACAAGCAGATCCCCTAAGATTAGAATAAAACGTACTAACCCCCAAGCAAACGCCAAACTTACCTACGCTATGTATGTAGATCTTCAGGTCCCCTCCACTTCTAACATGTACTTTGGCTCGCGGGAGGTAAGCGGTATGTAAACCATTCCAGCGGGAATTGCTGTTAGCCGCCATGGAAGTCAGTATTTCACTCAGGGGGGGAGGGGATCTAGGCCACGTTTTTGGGGGCTTAAACGTAAATCGAGGAGAGACGCCGCTGGAATGATCTCGACGACACCACCCAAGCCGTAGTTCTCCTCTCCAGCTTCTCCATAGTTAATCCTTCCACAAACTACCACGTCCCATCGGGGATAGTGTTAGATGGCGAAACGTCGCATTGCATACCTAACCTACCTACCTACCTACCTAGGTATCTATATAGTATGTAAGGCGTGAAAGTCAAATTAGACCAGCAATCCTATCTATCTTAGCTTAGCTCTCGCTACTGCATGTATGTACATAGTTATGCTCGTCAGAAGTCCTACATAGGAAACCTGGAGACGGGAAGCGCGATGACTGGGTGCGGTCCTGTTGTTGTTGGTACCTAAGGTAGCCAGCCGGCTTACAAGCATCGTGTGTACCATCCGCGCTTAATACCTACATGCCAACTGGCGACGAGATCATCATCCCATCCTAGACCCGGTACTTGCGCGCATAGCTTAGGTTAGGTATGTATGAGAAAGCCCCCCGTCGATCCCCTCGTGGGGGCCATGAAAAGATTCGAAAAGTTCCATGTTGTGGCGGACTGACTACCTACCTACAGTAGTCACTCTAGAGGAATGCGTCCGGCGCCACGGCTGTGTAGGATCTGGCTACTACGTGACTTCCATACCTCGTACGTACGTCCTTACGTCAGGTACGTAAGTAAGATCGATGCCCATGAGAGGCAGTGGCGTGTGTGTGTGGGCAAATAGTCCAGGCCACCCACACGCATCTCTGAAACATGTATGCGCGTAGCGTATGTGTCCGTCTATCTAAGGATCGATGACACGCCTCTTACAAATGTCCGCTTCGGGCAAAGGCCATGTGCTCGTCGTTACCTATGTCGCCTCGCCAACCCGGCGCCGAAACGCCGCGCCGCAACGAAGACGCGGTAAGTTCCGCTAACCCCGGGAAGGGGGGGGGGGACGAGGGACGACGATATCTTGGAGTTGCTAGTCAGTTGCCGAGCCGAATGATTGCGTGCTACTATTTCTGGAGTGCGTAGCTGATCTTCCTGCTTCGGCGATAAGCCAGCTTGATCAGTAATCACCCGGGCATTAGACATTAGACATCCTTAACTCTACTTCGTAGCCCTCGGCTCCTCGTCGATGAATGCTCGGAACGCAGGTATCCCTTAATACCGAATGTTTAGTACTAGCCCGTAATTTGGGTTAGATGATATCACCCTTTGTGAACGACATCGGGACTGTTTTGTTGGATCCTCTAGTATATCTTAACAAGCTACCTAATCTAAGGGGCATCCCAGAATCCTCTTTCACGCACAACTCCAACTTGCTCACGATACATGAGCTCGAATCCCTCCAAGGGTCTAAGTTATGGCATACAAAGCTTCACAAATTCACCCATATCAAGGAAATGCCATCTGGATGAAGTTGTGACAATTTCAATTTCGTAATTTTCGCTCCAAATAATGCTGACTACCTACCTACGTGATCAATGCAGACCAATAACCATGATATATAGGACTATACCACACAAAGCAATCCACGCTGAAACCCCGACACTCCTGGTATACAATTCCCCCCTTTCGCAGTATTGTGCACAATGAAGAGGGGTTATTATACCGCCCCTCTATAGTCGTCTCTCCTTAATCGTAATCAATTTCCGCTAGAGGTAGCACTCTAGCATTGAACGTAATTAAAACCCACACCAGGTGGCCGATGAAAAGAACAAATTTCTCTCGCGCCTACCCCTCATGCGAGTCGCATCCCGGAAGCATTATTCAACCACGCCCTTATTCTCCGTGCTCTTCGATTCGACATAAAGTGGCCTGTAGCATCTGGTCGGTGCTGTTGAATCCCGGGAACATATCTAGTGTTATTAGCATCCAAGGGCTCTCCTCTTAAGTCACCCTACATTCCTTCTAGAGGTTGAGCGAAGGTGTAGTTGAAATCTAGCAAGCCATCTAGCATCCAGTGCTGGGGGTCGAAGAAGTCATAATTCGCGTCACTTCCATACCCTAACCCAATCATACTATTAGCACCAGCGCTTAGGCCGTGACTTGCCGTTGGTGTTATGCCACCATTATTCGTCGCCATCGTCGTCAGGTTCGCCAGATTATTATGCGGCAATAATGTGCTATCCATGTGTGTGGAAGACGCGGAAGACTCATTACCTGAGTCTGGATTAGTTGGATGCTTAAGAGCTGCTCGATATTAGTAAATCCCCCAAGCCACGCGAGCGAGGTATACTAATCGAGAGGAAAGAAATTAGGAAATGACCTTACCATCAAGTGTCCCACGACCCTGAGCTTGATACTCTTCCCTCCAGCGCCAAATAGAGTCAAATACGAGACTCATGCTATGCCTACAACGGACCTTCAATTGGAGGCTATCGTCGATAAGAACAGAACTGTCGTCGTCGTGAAATGAGGTGTTGTTCTTATTGTCAATTCGCGCGCCATTCCACATCTGAACCATGAGCTCCGCTAGCCGCCACTGCAGATCGTTGTCTAGCACGCTCGTTCTACGAATAGCATTGATGGTTTTATGAAATAGAGTCCTCCCCCTTTCGAAGTCTATCGTTTTAGCAAAGAACGATCTCATCAACTTTAATAGAGCGAACCCGGCAGCAACAAGCATCTGTTGGATGTAATTAGTGGCATATAGTAATATATGCTGGTTTGTATCCAGGAACAGGAGATCTAGGAAGCTTGTAATGGCTCGCCATAGGCCCATGAGGTCGTCCATATAACCGGGAGTACTGCTGGAATCAAAGAATCCAGCGAGGCGAAGATGGACATTGGCAGCGGTTAAGTGTACCTCCACAATCGGCGATAAACGTTGCGAAAGGATTGATGTCTGTAGTTCTTGGAAGTCCCGGCGGTATACCCGCATCAGCATGGCTCTGTGTTCGTCGCCGGCCACGCCCCTAGGGTCGCTCGCATTGCTATACATTTCCTTTGAGACCTTGTCACAAAACCTCTCTATTCTTAACCTAGCCTCAAGCTCAGGGGAAAGCGTGAAGGGGCCATCCTCACCGGGGCGGATTGCTAATGTCCAGTCGTAGAGAGAAGTAGCCGGCTGGCCGTAGCCGGTCCCAATAGATTGAGCGACAATGTTGCATACGGCCCAGGTCGTTACTCGGTCATGAAGCTGGTCCTTGTTAAGCTCTACTGATACGCGGGAGAAATCTTGGGTATGGTTAGGTCGGTGTAGGCCAATACCTGTGGCAGCTTTCATCATCACGCCACATAGAATGTGAGTTGGGTCTGCCGTCGTTGTGCTTGTCGGTAGAGGCCAAGTACATAATAGGCAAAGTGCCTTAACGACGAAATAGCTATTTGGTACGTCGCCCACGGTACCCCAGAGCAGTCTATTCAGAGGGCCGCTTGACAATTCGTGCAAGATGCTAGGCTTAGCATGGTAACGCCGCGAGGCAATGGCGATGATGGTCCAGAACAGTAAGGCATGTTGCTGATAATATAAATCAGGAGACTGATGCTCGTTTAAGAAGGGGAGGAACGGGTGGTAATAACTGAAAAATTCCTGGAACAAGCCGTGGACATCCTGCTCGGTCAGCCGCACTGTCTCAAGCTCATAGGCATAATGGGTTGCGGCTAAGCTATACGACCCTCCTCGCTTGAGAGTCAGAAGGGACGTAACAGCCTCATCGGATCCCATGAGCGAAGGATTTCGGGTATGCGAATACGCACTATTTGCGACGGGGGATTGCAATTGAGATTGCAGGTCTTCGTCATCGTCAATTACAAAGCCCTGGGCTTTGGCCTGTGCTATCTTGCGACGTAACCGGTCGATCTCCTTTTCCATCTCGGCATGTTTCGACCTCTTGCCGATCCGTTTGAAATTAGACTCGATCTTGCACTCGAGTTTTAGACGATTACACCTCGAACAACTTTGAAATGGCTCTTGGACGACATCGCACCTAAGTTTCTGCTGCCTACATTCATTACACGCACTATCCAGATACCGTTAGCTATGTGTCATCGTGTATATGTATGTGTATATGTATATGCATATATGTATAAGCATTGATACATGTTGAGGTTAAGATATTATATAATGATATTATACGCGAATGGATCGTGGACATACCGCTTCACACCGGGTTGCCTCTTCTTTTCGGGTTCGGCGAGGGACTGATCTTCGTCGCCGATAACGCTACCGGGACTGCTTTCTATTCCTAGACCGCCTTCGCTGCGTTTTCGCTTCATGGAACCATGGCGATGAACGCTCACAGGGCTGGTAGGGCTCGTCGACGGCGCCGAAACGGCGCCGACAACTGTGTGGCCATCCATGCACTCTCAATTGACTAATTATATCAATCCAATTGAACGTGACGAATATGACAAGCTGTTGAATTTGAGGTAATTTCTTTGCTCCGTATGGCTCCGTGCCGCTGCACCGGCCGCGGCTGAGTTTTGCTCAGCTTTGCTTTACGTCGAGGTTCCGAGACCGATCACGGAATTGAGCAATTGAATTGGGGGGGTCTGGGCTAATAGCGATAAGAGGATATGAGTAGAAATTTGGGTGGGAAAGGCGACTTGCGGCTCTCTGACTTGACAACGGGGGAAAAAAAAAAGTTGTTCGTTTTTTTTTTGCCGCTAACGCGGGGTGGCGGGCAATGCGCTGGAAAGTGGATACTAGATACTGGATATACTGGATACTGGATAGTACTAATATACTAATAAAGAAAGAACAAGTAAGGGTAAAGGTGAAGCAGGTAAGGGCAAAGCAGTTAGGTAAAGAAAAATCAAGAATATAATTTGGCTTTTGTCAAAGTTGTTTTAAGAATCATCCACTACCCATAAGCTCGAAATCTCATTAGACGCTGATGGTTTCAATTGACCAAAGAGATTGGACTAATTGGTCTCAATATCAAAAGGTCATAAGTATCGGAATGCACGTAGGGTCAGGTACCTACATTACCTAAAGCGAGGAGGTACCTTAACAGCAAATCATGGCAAGTCATAGCAAATCATGGGTCTTGTAAGGAAAGAATGAGTTGTTCATTGTGCAAAGCTCCATCCATCTCAAGCCGTCAACTGCATACAACTTGCATAGGACTTCCCTTGGCCGCCTTCCATCGACGAGTAAAAATGAGGGGTAACAAGGTCACACTTTACCCATCTTGGCCTACGGAATACTAGTCTAGGAAGGTAATCCCGGTCTAAGTGATCAGGTGCTCTTACCCCAATTTGTTTTCTTCAAATGAGAATCCCTGGGCCCTGGCAGTCGAGGAAACACCATTTCAGTATTATATTCGCTTCGCAAGATCTTTACAGCTTTCCAATTGACTCCAAGTAAAGAATTTTCTCTCTTTTTTTCTTCAGTAGTATGTTCTAAATGCTAAGAATATTTCAATTGATCAACTGGTTCGCATTGTCGCACAATCGAGATAGTTACGAAACAGCTTCGGCTCGACCGAAAAGAGTCGCGGTAGGCCAAAATGTCCCATTTAGTTCTTACCTAAAATAGGCAAGCCACCAGCGCTACCAGAAAGACGCTATTATGTACATACGTATTGTACATACGTAGGCGACTAAGAGAATGCTCGGTCCGTGCACATTTACCGAAGTATAAGCGGCCTCTCTTCGGTTCCACCTATTATCATCCTATCATTCTCATCCTACCATCGCATTCAACGCTATACGCTATACAAATCACATCTTACGTGTATCCTACATATTAAAAATCATACAATTCTAAGCCTACCACTTAGGACTACCACCGCATTAAACTTGGGATCACGTACAAAGTAAAGACGTGTATATGTTTTGTGTGTCGGAGTAGAAAAGGTCAGGTCAAAATGTCGACTGAGCAGCGCGGACATGTTCACCGAGAACTGGTCAAGGGTAAACTTCGACCACCGGTGAAGCCGCCCTCCACCAAATCGTATACAGTTGCCCCGGCGTCGATCAACGAAGTTATGGTGAGAAAGCCATCTGAGAGACAAGTGAACCGTACGTGTCTATGATCAATTAAGCTCAATCCGAGCCTCGTTTTTGACAATCTTTTCAGACGGTCCTGTTGAGATCTCGTCTGCGGCTACAGCTCAACCGTTTTTAGATCCCAGGGTCCTTGAACGTCGTAGACGCAACGTCGACGTGACTTAGAAAAAAACCTGTGGGGCGTATTGTCCTCAAACCCTAGTGGTATAGGCAATCCTGATTTATTCGGGCTTTGCTAAGTGCATGAGGGTGCAGTCATACCCTTTCTGTTCCCAGGAACGGAATGGACGGGTATGTTGAGACGAGGGCTGATCTCTCATATGCCGAGACCCTCCACTGCTTCCGGCTAGACTGGGTTTTGCATGCGTGATACATATCGCAGCATGCCGAGCCTAAGTCACATATCATTATCTTTGGTTTTGATGATGCATACTCGGAGTAGACCTACCGGGCTACTTAAATCGCCACATTGCTGCCATACTAGTGCTATGCAGCCTTCAGCCATGCTTTTGTAGCTGCTGCTACCTAGCTGTCTCCCGCCTGACGTGGGTCTCCAATCTCAAGAGCTACATGGGGGCCACTTCACGAGTCAAGTCATCTTTAAATGACCCTTAATCGGATAAGTATGGATTAACAACCTTTTGCCCTTCTCTCCGTTCTCTGGGACCTACACGTATTTACTACATGCATGCGAGGTGAATCAGACGAAACGGGTTGCTGGCGCCTAATATTTGAGTTAGGGAAGTCCTCCAAACTGGTTCGTCGTTATATTAGGGTTTCCACACACTGGCGTCTTTTCTCGTGAAACACACCAGTTATTCAACAGAAAATGTGAGTGGGAATTGAAGATCAAGCATGTGCTTCCGCCTCTCGTTCCCGGATTTCGCCCCCGGCCCTATGAGCTTCTCTCCGGTCCGCAGTGTAACGAAGATCCCGACTTTCTCAATGTAGCACTCACACGTACTGAGAGCTTTATGGACGGACCGACAGTACCAAATAATGGTTATCGATCGGGCCCCCGCAGCGAATGTGGTCCCAGATGTTATCAGAATAAGCGACCTTATGGATCCGGATGCAGGTATGCGAAGGTAGCTTTGATAGGACTTGATGCTACAAGCAGTTATAATAAGGCTGACTAGCACACACGGGACATGCGCGTCGCCAAAATAGGATGTTTCCTACTATACTAGAAGCTCTATATTAAGTTTTGAAGTCAAACGTATCGAATGCTCGACCAGTTCATGTTACATCCCGTATATTGGAGCTTCGACCGCTTTTTCGAGAATTCTATTCAAGTGGGATCGAAGATGGTATTACCCATGGAACTTCCCTCTCCAATGAGATCAATATGCAAAGGTTAACGTGTTCAATCACCTAGTTACCACCTAGTTTATATCGAGATTGAAGAAGTGTATACCGGGTCGATGTGCTTTGACTCTTTAGACTACATACCTACATACGATAGATAACACGGTACCATTGACTATTATTCGGCATGCACCCTCGGGGTATATACGTATTCCTTCTCTACTCTTCACCGATATTGTTCACTATTGTACCTCGTCAAGTTGTCTTACGCATCTCGATGGCTCGATATTCTAATCCACTATCACATCACACCTTGGCATTAGCTTGAATACCCTACATAGTATCTCGACCCACGTCCTCGAGATAGGTAATACAATTCAACCTCAGAACTTTACCTGGAGCTAGAAATCAACACAACACATAAGCTACGCTAAAGGGAAAAGCTCCTAATAGCCACCCTTGGTAGTCTAGTTGGTTATGGCGTTCGGCTGTAATTGTGATGATTGTATACCGAAAAGTCACCGGTTCGATTCCGGTCCGAGGGATCTTCATTTTTGACGTCGTCTTCCATCGCGACCCCCCCTTTTTTTGGCGGACCCATCTCCCAGGATTATAGCGAAATCTATCAACAAAATGAATCTGAATCGTGGAAAAACATTAAAAAAAAAATAAACATACAACACTGGGGATTCGCTGGTCGTCACCGACCCAACTACTGGTCCAGCGGTATCTGGTTTATCGAGGGGAGAGCGGACGGGATCCCGAGTTTTCCAGATCCTATGGTCGTATGTGAAGGAGTAGGTTTCTAAGTGTAACTTATATACCTATCCTTAGCGGTAGGACTAGTAGAACTGCCGTCTCACATTAGGTAGACATTGAAAACGGTTGGTTGGGTCTGATCTCTTGTTATGAAATGACCCCTCAGAAACAGTGCGGCTCGAAATGTACGGTATACATTAGGTATAGTTAGTCGAGCAGAGAAAGACACTTACGGCCAAGCCGGCTGCGTTCGAGGAAGAACTTCCCACCGAATCAAGTGGCTTAGATGTTTAAAGGGAGATTGCTGTTTTGGCATAGTAGCTATATAGGCAGATAGATAGAAAATATCAGACGGAATTAGATCAAGCTTAAGTATCATAACAGGTAGGAGGACATATTAGGCAGGCCATTTTCAGCGCAGTTGGTTAATTGTCAACGAGGTGAATTGGGCTTTTAACAGCTTCGTATTATATTGGGTGCTTTGCTCGGGGACTATATACGGTGGAAGGGTCAAAATGTTAAATAAGGAGCTGAAGTCATTGAATTCCGCCATTCTCGCTATAGTCAGTCTTCTACTTACTTAGTTGTTGTAGACTTGTCGTTATACCCAGGGAGGAGAGAGAGAAGTTGAAGCAAGGCTGGATCATTCATACTTCCAAGATACAAGCTCTTAAATCTATCTAAATTGGTTGATCAGGGGTTCAAATGGTGATATATATACTCTGACAAAGGGAAAAAAAACAAATATTGAAGAAAAGGGAACAAAAACAACAGCACACATACCGAAACAAGGCGCAAATCCTAGACCTACAGCCCCTTCGATAATTCACGACGAGACGGCAAATTTGTATTTCAGCTAACGCACCCAAATGCAGTACCTAACATACCTACATACATACGTCAAGCAACCTAGCCAGCCATCATCATCATTATCATCATCATTATCATAATCAGCTTCAATTTGCAAGCCCCCCAGCCTAAATAACGCGCATGCAATCCGTACCGCTGCCATCTCTCCAAACGTCATAACTCATAAATAAACCCATTCCTCTACCTAACCTAGCTTTCTTCGTTCCCCTTTGCCATACCTAAACGATCCCACGTGCTTGCATGCGTACCTAGGTAGGTAGGTATCCCGACGACAGGATGAATATAAAATAGATAAAACGCAAAACTTTCCTTTCTGCGTGGAAGTATTTCTTGCCAACCAAATGTGTGTGTGAATAGAAACTTTTCCTCATCCCTCCGACCTGGTATTATGATGCGAAAAAAAGAAGCCCCCTCCCCCCAAAAAAACCGTGAGAATAGCCCCCGGAACATGTATTCCCACAACCAAATTACAGCATCCTCCCGCATACCCTAAGACGACCCCCTCCTCGCCCTATACTGACTTCCCCGTCCGCTAAACAAGCGCTTCAACACGCCCTTCTGCGGCCTCTCCTCCTCCCCCCTTTCCTCCCCCTCCTCCTCCTCCTCCTCATACCCCCCCTGATCTCGATCCCCTTCACCCCAACTCTCCGCACCCCCACCCCCATCCGCGTCCTCGCCCTCGTACTCGTACCACAGCCTCGGAACCAGCAACCGATACGGCACCGTGATGCCCGCCGGGTCCCGCGCGTTGACCTCCACGTTGAGACACACGTCCAGCCCGCCTTGCAGATCGACTTCGAACTTGGCCGCGCCCCCTGCCGCCTGTAGTTGCTTTGCCGTAAGCCCCGTCGGCGTGCGGTGGAATGGCCGCGATGGCCGCGGCGGCGGCGCGTCCCACTCCGAGCTGGGGTTGTCGTCGTATGTGCTGTAGTTATTGCTAAACCCGTGCTCGCCCCTGGTCGGCTGCGTGAACGCGCGGCGCGGCGACGTAGCTGTGAAATACGCTTCGTCGCCGACTTCGTACTCGTCGTTGCGCTCCACGCCCCCGCCGCGCATCCGGCCCATATTCGTGGTCGCGGCCCCTCCCGCGTAGTAATCCATCGCAGTAGGGACATATGCAGCTGGCCCAACCGGTGCGGCAGTCATAGTCATAGTCGTAGCGCGTGCGCGCCGGGCCCGCGACGCTTCGTACATGGCCTCCTCCTCCTCCTCGTCGCTGTCGGGGCCCCAGCCACCATTGATGCCGCCGTCATCAGGCCTGTCGAAGCTGTTCCTCCGGCGGCCGAAGATGCTGCCGCTATTATTGCCGCGCGGGCGGGAGCTGTCGACGCGGCCGAGAGAGAGGGTGCGTAGGAGGCCGCCTGGGCGCGATCCGCCACTGGTAGAAGCGCGGCGCGAGAGCGAGCGCAGGAAGCCGCTGCCGCTGCCGGAGACGGGCGGGCGCGAACGGTCTGCGGGTCCGCGGGGTCCGTCCTTGCGGAGGACGGAGCCTTTTCTTTTCGACGAGAATCTGCGGAAGAGGCCGCCCCGGCTGCCTGGTGGAGTGCCTTCAGGGCTCATTTCGTAGTCCTCTGGCGGTGGTGTGGGTGGTGGTGTCTGCCCGGGTACGTACTCGCGTATAGAGCACCAGTTTCGGTGAGGGAGGAGACGCTTGTTATTACGGGGTTTCCCGTCCACTCCGTTGGTAAAGATAGGAATCATGTCCTCGTCAGTCTCCTTGTCAAAATGATGAACTTTGTTCCGCTTGTTGAGTATGTCGGCCATGATGTCGGGAGGCGGCGTGTTGGCGATGGCGGATGATACGATGTTAGGCATGTAGCGGAAGTCGTTATGCTTAGCAAGCTCCTGCTTAGGGTTTGAGTAGAACTGGCCGATGGCAGCTAAATGCACATCGCCACTTAGAATCGTCACGCGAACAGACTTGTCCGCGGCGAGATCCTGGAGGTCTTCGATAACGACTCTTCGCTCATCCTTGTGGTTCTTCGCTGTCCAGTGGTCATCAAGATCATCGAGAACTTCGACGCCTCCGTCGAAGCGGTTGAGGAAACCACCTAGCATGCCCGCTTTTCCAAGGGCTTTGATGGGATCCATCAATCGTGAAGTCAAGCTAGGGACGTTAGCACTCTCGTATTAGATCTGGGCAGGATTAAAACTTACATGTTCTCTAGCCACACCAACCGAGGATAGGCAATTGGAACCCCCAAGAGAACGAGAAGATGCTGCGTCTTGCCCCTGACTATCTCATCATAACAGCGGTCCATAAGCTTCTTCCACGTATTTTCACGCAAGACGTCGTCTCTTGTACGCTCGGTTCGACAATCAACCGCGAGCAGCGCAATTTTGGATCCCAGAAACATGAACGTACTGCGGCTCAACTCGCGAATATAAGGTCCTGGCTTGACGCCTAGAATCCAACTCGGTTCTGCGTCTTCGGTTTCATCGGGTACGCTCTGGTGCTGGAAGAGCATATAGTATTTAAATGCGACATTACCCAAGCCGCTGAACACTGGGGACTTCATGAAGTGATGGGGATAGGAACCAAAGCCATCTATAATGTCGTGGTCATCGTACATGTTGACCATGGGGATCTGACAGTTTGCTAGGCCGAACAAGCCTTGCGAGAACCACATCATGTACCTATTTAGGTAGAACGTCTCCATCTCATCCTGCAACTCTGGTATTAATGGCGCATTATTTTTGTGCAGAGGATTCTTGATATCCAGCCAGTTATGGAAATGAGGGCTCTCTCGCATGATAGCATCATTGTAAAGTTGATCTCCGCCTCCAAGCATGACGTGGAACGGTCGGGTTTGATGGTTGTTAAGGACGTCACGCCACAGAGGATCTGGTCCGCTGAAGTCGTCTGGATTCACACTCAGACTGAACCCATTGCAACTGTAGAACATAATATTCATCGACTCGCCCCGAGGGGGTACCCAGAAGCCCATGGCAGGGCCACGGTTGATGCGGTAGGCTATTCTCTGCTGATAGTCTCGGAGTTCGACTTCAATGTTGAATCTCCAGAACGTGTAGCCTCGTTCCGCGTGCAGCCGGAACCCACGAACATCCTTGTACTTCCCCAGCTTCTCTCCGTCAACCTGCGTCCGTCTTTTACGACTAGTAAAAGAACCCGGAGGGTCAGGCCCGTTGCTGAAGTCAGGGGCAGTTCTTGTGATTTCGAATAGACCATCATCAGGCTCTAATCTCGAAACATCCTTAGCTTCTTCTAGGTGTTCCACCGGCCGTACGTATAGCGTTTCTCCTCGTCTACCAAGCTTCGGTATGCCGGCGATCGGGTCCACATACTCTGGTGGAAGAGTCTGTTCCCCACGTAGCTCTACGGGAGGAGGCGGGAGGAGTTCAATAGGCTGGACAAAGAGCCGCAGGATCGGAGGAATGTCATATGACGACTCCGAGTCTTGCGTGACGATCATGACGCTGCCTCTCCATATCTCTAGGTCAGAAACCTCGTCGTTGCGGTTTGCTTGTGGTGATGGCTTTTCGTAACGAAGGCCACAGTAGCGTAGCAGCGGTCCACATTTGAGATATAATGCTGGTTTAAACCTCGTCGGACCCTTGGCATCATCATACGGGTCCTCGAGGGCTTCAGGTGGTGGTCGCGTTGTCGTACTACCTCTACGCTTACTGCTAGGGGGACTCTCCCACCATGGCGTACTCTTTTCGGCGATAGGGTTCGGTTCTTCATTTAGGTCTAACAAAGGACCTGCCAGCGTTCCAACTGGAGCCTTCTTCCATTCCTCCAAGTACTTCGGCCGCTGATATATCCCTCGACCAGGTTTGAGCTTACTCCGATATATGTAATCGTGGATACCGAGTTTATGATCGGTCATATCCGAATCATAGTCGTCCTCTTCGAACATTTGGGCCTCATGCTTCCGATCCGGAAACGTAACAGATTTCACAACATTCCTAACGGGTGCCGGCGGGTCTTCTATATTACGTACCGGGGTTTGATAAGGATGCTGTGACGGTAGTGTGCTTAAATTGTTCCTTGCGGACTCGGACTTGGATCGGCCGGGCACAACCGCAGCAGCAGGTGCTTTCTGTTGAACTAGAGGTTCTTTATACTCTTCTTGTTTTAGCTGCTTACCTCTCGCTGGCGGTCTTTCGTTATACTCTGGCGAAATAGGCACCCTCGTACCCATCTCATTTCTGGGCCTGGCGGTTCCTAGCGGGATGCCCGCGTCTCTAGGCACTTCAATTGGTCGCTCTTTTTGCGAGTTGTGTCTGTACGGAGCTGTTGATCTTTCCTCGGCCTCCTTACGCGCGCTATACCAGGGGTCACCCGGCGGGTTCTTCTTAAGCTTGTTGCTTCCACTACGAGTAAGAGAAAAGCCTCCGCTCACTGGAGTAATAGGTGACGTTGGTGAATTACTTTCTGCATCTCTTGGCACGTTGATGTCGTTCTTAGCAGCTCTCTCACGAAAACTTAGGTTACCTTGGGGTATATCAGCCTTCTCAGCTGCTGTGACATTGCGATTCCTAGCAACTGGAATCTGTGAGCGTGGAAACTGGTCGGGTAGCTGCCTGGCTTCTTCTGGGAGGCTACGAGTTACAGGCACGTGGGATGCGGTCGCTGATGGCTGCGTCGATACTAGATCAGTAACAACTGCACGTTGTTCTTCTGACCGGGCGTCGGATTGACGCCCATCTCTAGGCCGAGCCTGCTGGGCATTTTGTCGTTCTGGTAAAAGTTGAAGCCTCTCTTGAATCGAAGCACTTTCTCTCCGCGCTGCTCGTTCTCTTGCGCGATGCTCGGCAGCTTCTACGCGGGCTCGCTTCTCTTCCTTGGTGATGCTATCGAGGGTCAGCTCGAGCCTTTGCAACGGTGACCGGTCGTCTGCCCACGTTGGGCGCTTTACTGGCGCATTTAGTGTTCCTTGTCTCTTTGGTGCGGAGGGATCCACGGTCTCCTTCTCCTTCTCTGCTGTATCGCCATTTGCTGGTTTTCCTATAGATCTAGTTCCCTCTAGGCCCCGAAATGCTTGCTTGCTAGCACCCCCGCTCTCGTCAAATGTTTGCCGACCTCGATCTAGTACGGGTGCTCGATTTAGTCTGTCAACCTCTGGGGTATCATCTTTGTAAAAAGACTCGGACTCCATGGCTGATATTCGTGCTTGAGGGGAACCGTATCTGGGAGAACTAAATCGGTAAGCCGAAAGCGGCGGCCCAGGCGAACCGTCCGGATTGTAGGTATACGTCGGAGTAAAGGCCGGGCTACTGTTTCTGTAAGGGTCCCTGTAGCTGACAGGCGGAGCTCTAGGGACGTCGGGAGCGGCTGGAGGAGGGGGAGGTGATGCGGGAGTCTCGGTCTCGTCGTAAGAGATATCTTCTTGCGCCCGGTTGGTACGTCTTGCCCGCTTCCCCTGCGTCTCTACGGGATATTGGTTTTGCCCGTAAGGCAGAGAAGGCGGACGGGGAGCTAGCCCGTTACCGTTACCTGGAAAGTTGGAAGTAGCAGGTGATTGTAGAGGACTAAGTGTAGATTCCGTATAAGCGTCGGTGTGACTAGTTTGCACAGATGCCCGGTTCGACCGTGGTTGTGATAGCGACTGCGATCGGGGGTGGGAGTAGGAGGTCTGGGACTGGGACTGAGACGGAGCGGCGGACTGATCCAAAGACTGTCTACGATCATCAGTCTGGTCATAGTCGGCAGACATACGACGAGCTTTTGATGGGGGCAATTGGCCCCAATAAGGCGCCGACATTATGGGTAGCTATTAGGCCCAGCGGTGATTGGGCTGCAAAGACAGGCTGAACTTGAACTGGAACTGGGGGGGAAGAGGGCGTGTCGAGACTAACACAGTAGCTCTCATCTGCGGGTGCCCATGATAGACCAATGCCATGCAGACACATGCGGTTCGGGTGGTTGAAGCCAGTAATTAATGCAGGGGGAGATGGGGAAGAACAGATTCAAGTATTCAAGACATATGTAACATTATGGAGACGGAATCGCGGACCATAGGGATTATAGAAGAAGTATTGGTTAGGTAGTGTTTAACAGTTAGTGTATTGGTTGATCTATACTTGAAGGGCCCTGAGAAAAATTAATAGGTTGGCTGGTATAAAATATTCCAGCCTTCTCAGGCTGGCGCAAGGAAAAAGAAGCTTCACAGGGATCTTTTTTTTCCCTTTCGGATCTCCAACCGTAACAAGCCTCCCGATTTTCCTCGTTTGAATCCTGAATTACGACTGGTGCGGAACAGGGGAGAACCAAGCCATGTAACCCGGTAAGATACAGATCTGACCTCGTACCGGTATCTCATCAATAATAAGAAGCTACCATACCTCCTAAGGAGCTTTCCTAAGGAGGGGAAAATAAAAGTAGGCGTCGCATATTCCCCGATCATGGATCATGAATATGATGGATCTGATTTCCCGGGAAAAGAAGCGGTCAACTGGCCGGCGGAGTTTTTAGTATCGTATGCGGCTTGAAGGTTAGGTACATATATGAAAGTGGATTGACCTTTTTTGCCAAGGAATCGGAGTTGATGCTCGGGAGCTAAATCTGTTTGTCGCAAATCTGTTTGTCGCAAAATTACGGATATGTTGCGCACCAACCCGAAGTGACTGAGTGATAAGACGGAAAGCCGAAACAACGGTGGTTGGCCGTAAGCATGCTTTATTATCCGCTTGACTAGCCGTTATAAGTAAAATTGACGAATTCTACTGCATCTGTATAGTAGATAGTGGTGTTAATTCATAGCTATTTATGAATCCCTTATAATCTCGATGTTTACTACATAGTAGTATCGTATCACTAATATAACCCTCGAAATTACGCAGCTTTCTCGAGTAGACCCTTGAGATACCGTAACTTATCCTCCTTTGAATCCAAGGCATTGAAAACAACAGCCCGTCGCCCTTGTTCTAATACATCCAGGGCTATAACAAATTGATTAGAAGGGATATCGCTAGCCAGGTTTTTGTCAAAGTATTTGACAGCTTTTTCAACATCGTCAGCGCCTTGCGACCGCCCCATCTGATAGCTCCCTTGAATGAATGCCTTTTCAAATCCCTCTAAATCCAGTGGTTTTGGCTTTTTATTATTAGCCTGGCGATTAGTAAGAGCCTTGCGCAATAGGTAACTTTCAACAGCCCTTTTTCTAAGCAACGGCGAGGCCTCTTCGTCGGAATCGTCGGAAATAGACGAGATTAGGTCCGGATCGTACGTACGTTTTCTCTTTTGAGATGACCTGGGAGTGAGTGATGGAGTAGGAGAAGAATCAAATGACGTAGTTGATGCCTGAGAGCTGAATGGATGAGAGTCGTCACCTAAACTGGCGCCTATTGACCGGCTTTCAGGGCCGATAGTATCGATATGATCATCGCTATCTTTACCCTTAGCATGTCGAACTAAAAGCGTATACTCTTCGCCTGCCTCGACGATAAAACTGTCAGTAGATTTATCAGACGGGAACGCTTGTGCGTATATCTCCTTATTACCAAGAGGCTTTACACGTAGCCACTTTCCCGTGGGATGTTCTCGTAAAAACGAGGCCCATTGTTGATCAGATACGACGCGGCACCCGTTATCGTCTTCGCCGTCGCCGCTCGTATAGTCGTTAATCAAGGCCTGGTATTGGAGATAACGCTTTCGTTCAAGTTTTCGTTTACATTTCATCAATTCGCATGACCAAGGCCTTGTAGGATCAGCCTTTTGCATAACCTCGACTAAACGAGGCCAGGCTGGAGCCCACGTCTGAGGCCTATCCATAGCGAATAGACCCTCATTAGTAAGGGCTGCCAACTTCTCCATATACACGGCGGTTAGGTTTGCAGTCCACCTAGCACGTATATGCATTCTGTTTGATTCTGAGGCCATTTTGCGAGGTCGTTTTGCACTTGAATAGCCAGGGGATTCATGTATTTATTTCAACCCCAGAATCAGGCGGAGGAGAATTAGGAGACTCGTTTAAGACCTGATCGTCTTGTTTATGATCAATATAACTAGCCAGTATTTCGAGGCACAAAACTGTTGTCTATGCCGTTGTCTCCACAGACAGCAGTTAAGTTAAATTAGGGGCTGAGCCTTTTAACTCGTCAGTAATAAACCACGGTCTATTAGAATTCATGATAATACCTATTCGAGGCATCAGACGCGATTCAAGTCAAAATCACAAGAAGAAAAAAAGCCAAGTCTAATTGTCTACGATTCAAAAGCGGCAAAGCGATCAACCAAATAAGGTTTGAGTAGATGGAAGTGGAGAAGATTGGTACATCATAGCCCCATATACTATATGTGGGACCGACGTGTATCTATTTTCTCTGTACGAAGTACGTAAGCATGCATAGTAGCTTAAAATTCGAGCCGATCAGGGCCTAAGAGAGCCAATTATAACTTAAGACGTTCTCCACAATCTTGCTAATCTTCCGTGCTAATTTAGTCCCTGAAAGGGAGTGGCGCGTGGCTTGGAAGCGTTTAGGAACACCTGGCTTTCCGCTATGAGTTGCCTATTCTGCTATTATGTAGGCCTGTTAGCGCAAAAGAACGATTAGATTATGCCGCCACAGCAGCACAGGCCCTCCAACTTACGTGCGCATTCGCGTTAACAACGACAGTGAAACCTTCCACTTCTCCCATCTAATCTACCTTATACCTTATTCTATATTCATTCTTTACAATACTCTTACCGGTTGATGAGGCAAACAAGCCGGTTGTATTGTAATATTCATTTAGCAGACTTTCATCTGCGTCAATTGACGGGGAGACTGTCTCCTCTTCATCTGATTAGTTAATTCCTTTACCGTTCATAAAGGGGTTTCTTGCATTGCCTTGAGCGAAGGTGTTTTGTTTCGTCTGTTCCTCTTTTTCCCGGTCGTTTAGCAATAACTACCTTCATCCGAAATACCTCTAAGACCACCTAAATAACTACCTATTTGTCTCCTAACTCGATATCGAATTGCCTACCTTATTCGATCTCACCCGCCTTTCTGTTTCTTGAAGTTCGCTATATCGATAACTACCGACTCGTTCTGAGCTCTGCGGGGTTCTTCGACCGACGTCTACTCGATCCCACACCATGAAGCTCGCTCCTCTGGTTAGCTTGGTTGTCGGTGGCCTGGCTGGATTAGGCACCGCGGTTTTGCAACCCCGAGATTTCGACTCCAACGATTACTACGTCCTCCACCTCGAACGCGATGCTCAGCCTAACCTAATCGCGTCTCGGCTAGGTCTCAGACATGAGGGTCCGCTAGGCGAACTCCCAGGTCATCACATATTCTCTACCTCTAAAGCTAGCGAAGATATTGTGAGGCGCGCTGTGCAAGAGCGTCGGCGCAAGCGGTCGCTAGGCAATGCGGATGTCTTAGATGGAGTAAAATCCTCCCACAAGCAGAAGCTACGGGCCCCTATGCAGAAGCGAGTCATCCCACCCCCGCCAGCCGATCTAAATCCCGGGAAAAGAGAAGACAAACCAGATGCGAAAGCAGTGGAAAAGCAAAAATTCGTCATGGAGAAACTTGGGATTTCCGATCCGATATTCAACGAGCAATGGCATCTTTTCAACCCCGTTCAAGTTGGACATGACGTGAATGTCACCGGTGTCTGGCTGTCGGGCGTCACAGGCAAGAACGCAACTGTAGCTATTGTGGATGACGGGCTGGATATGTACAGCAATGACCTAAAGCCCAACTATTACGCTGCTGGTAGTTACGACTTCAATGACCAGAGACCAGAACCTCGTCCAACCCTTTCCGACGATAGGCATGGTACCCGATGTGCCGGCGAAGTTAGTGCTGCAAAGAACGACGTCTGCGGCGTTGGTGTCGCATACGATTCCAAGATTGCCGGTATTCGCATTCTGAGCAAACTGATCACGGATGCGGATGAAGCTCTCGCAATGAACTACGATTTCCAACATAATGATATTTACTCTTGCTCCTGGGGTCCGCCAGATGATGGACAGTCGATGGACGCTCCCGGTATTCTTATCAAAAGGGCTATGTTGAACGGTGTACAGAAAGGACGTGCTGAGAAGGGATCTATATACGTTTTCGCTAGCGGCAACGGTGCTCAGAGCGAAGATAACTGCAACTTTGACGGGTATACGAATAGCATTTACAGTATCACTGTTGGTGCCATCGACAGGCAGGGATTGCATCCTTACTACTCGGAGAAATGCTCGGCTCAACTCGTCGTTACTTACAGCAGTGGTAGCGGTGATGCTATTCATACAACCGACGTTGGAGAGAATCAATGCTATAACGGACACGGAGGTACCTCTGCCGCTGCGCCCCTGGCTGCCGGAATCTTTGCTTTGGCTCTGGAAGTACGGCCTGACTTGTCCTGGAGAGATATGCAATATATTGCAATGCAGAGTGCAGTGCCCGTAGACCTCGACACTGGAGATTGGCAACCCACAACTATCGGCAAGAATTTTAGTCATACCTTCGGTTACGGCAAGGTTGACAGCTACGCTCTTGTGGAGACGGCAAAGTCTTGGAAAAACGTTAAGCCCCAGGCCTGGTTTTACTCCCCGTGGCTGCATGTCAATAAGGATATCCCTCAAGGAGACAAGGGATTGTCAGTTACCTTCGAAGTCACAAAGGACATGCTCAAAGAAGCAAATCTGGAGCGCCTCGAGCATGTTACCGTGACGATGAATGTCGAGCACACCCGCCGAGGTGACTTGAGTGTCGATCTCATCAGTCCGGACAACGTGGTCAGCCACATCTCTGCTACACGCAAGCATGATGTTAGCAAAGAAGGCTATAACGACTGGACTTTCATGAGTGTGGTTCACTGGTAAGTTTACCGGGTTCTGGTCTGGTGTTTTCATAACTAATGATATTTTAGGGGCGAATCCGGAATTGGGAAATGGACACTCATTGTTCGCGATAGCGTTGTAAATGACGACTCTGGTAAATTTATCGACTGGCATCTTAAACTATGGGGCGAGAGTATCGACGCCTCCAAGGCTACGTTATTACCCATGCCAAACGAAGACGATGACGCAGACCACGATATAACAAGCACCGTTACTCCGCCCGCCGCCACAACCAGCCTCCCTCCAAACCCAGATGCGACCAACACAGCAGAACCGACTGCCGTTCCAACAGACCATCCTGATCGCCCTACTAAACCTAGTAAGACTACGGGCGACAACATTGCTACTGAGACAGGTACCGAGTCCGAAGTCGCGGAGACGACTACTGCTGGAAGTTCTTGGTTGCCCTCATTCCTTCCTACATTCGGTGTCTCCTCTAGCACTCAAGCTTGGATCTACGGTTCTATCGGTCTCATCGTCGCCTTCTGCTGTGGACTCGGCGCGTGGTTCTGGTTCATGCGCCGCAAGCAGCGCCTCAACAACCCTCGCGACGACTACGAGTTCGAGCCTCTCAACGCTAATGATGGCGATGATAACCTAGGCGCACCCGGCGAGAAGGGCAACCAGAAGCGACGTGCTGGTGAGCTGTATGATGCCTTTGCGGGTGGCAGCGAGGACGAAGATGACAATGAAATGGAAAGAGACCATTTTGATATAGCTAGTCGCGACGGCGACGACAGCGATGGCGAAGAAGAAGGGAGAGGGGCTAACAGGGAGAAGCAAAGCTCCAGACTATTAGGCGAGGGGAGGTAGAGTCTCAAGCGTGACACAGAGCTTTTGTAAAAACCGTCTTCTCGAAGCAAGAGACGTCTCTTCGAAAATAGAATCGTCACAGGTAGCATAGTGCTACTACTATCGCTGCTGTCCCTGTATATACATAGTTACCAATATTGGCATATGGCATGGTTCGTAAGGCGTTTGGGAATTGCGAATTAAATAGGTTATACGTTATATACATATATAAACATACCTTATCCAAATACTTTTTTTTTTTTTTTTACCACATATCCAAGTGACTCCTCGCCTAGTTATACCTAAAGTATTCGCATTCATAGGTGGATCGTAAAAGGGACAAGCTTATAAGGCTATCCACTTGCCCGTCTAATCATCCAAGGCGTGGTGGCAGAGTGGTCTAATGCGCAAGACTAGAAATCTTGTTCCTTCGGGAGCGTCTGTTCGAATCAGGCCCACGTCGCAATAATTTGTTTTTTTGCATTTTTGACTGGTTTGTAATTTCATGCTTAGGCATTTAAACTTTTTTTTTCTTTTTACTTCACGCTTTGCTATAACTATGGTTGATATGAGAGTTAGTTATACTAAAAGTTGACATTGTAATAACAGTATAATTCGACCAGCAAAAAAATTTCAAAATGTAATAAGCCTAAGACTGATTTAATTTTACCTACATAAAAGGTAGTAGTCTAAACACACCAATAGCCCACCGACTTACTTCAACAATAATCCACAAGAGGTACCTACCTACCTACATAATCATCTCGACATCTCAAAATCGCATAGCAAGCAAAGAAAACAAAAGACATCGTCGTAATTAAGTAGATAGATTGGTAGATAGATAAATGCTCAGCGGCAGAAGTAGAAGAGCCGAGCTTTGGCAAAGCCCCTTCTTTGCTTTGCTCCCCGTCCCATTCTAGAAGAAACGAAGCAAGCCGAACTCGAATTCCCAAGAAACGCCGTAACTTGCCCGACTTGTCTGTCCCTGATATGATATGAATGTTCCTTAACCACTTCCGCTTCAAAGTTATCTACATAACGTTACCTGGGTCCCTCATATCATAACCTAGCATATGCCACATGCGCCGCCTTTCGGCAGTTGTTCTAGTCTGACCCTTGAGCCCTTTCAAAGGGGTAAAAGTGAGTTGAAGCCTATGGCAAACAAACATATGTCTTCCCGGCTTTCAGCGACTGCCTCGTCCTGTCCTGGCCTGGCCTGGCCTGGCCTAACCTTGGGGGAAAGGCAAGTATGCATGCATATATGTAAGAACGCTACTTTCGATTCGACCCAACGCCCATATCCCCCTCCCTGACACTGTGCCCCTCTTCCTTAACTCTTTTCTTACGCGCTTTTTCTCTCTCCCCCGTTTCCTTATACCACCCGTTCGCCCCCGTCCCGCCCTAAAATTACCCCGTATACGCCGACGAGCTTAATCCCTCCTTCTCCATATCCCGCACATACTGCTCCCAGACATCCGCTACGCTACCGTAAAACTCGACATGCGCGTCCGCCAGGCCACCTAGCTGGCGCTTCAGCTCAATGCGCTTGATGCGCTCGAAATCAACAACCTCTTTCACAACCTCCTCGTCAAAAGCCTCACTTGTCTTCTTCGCGCGCTCGGCTTCCGTCGTCAGCTCGTCGATACGCATCTCAAGCTTGCGCAGGCGTTCGCGCCGACTGGCCTCGTGGTCTACGCCCCGCACGTCCTCGATCTTAGACCGGATGAAGCCCCCGGCACCGCCTAGCGCTCCCGCGCTCCCGTACCCGTACCCCGAAGCCAGCGAGTCACGGTCCGCCGTTGATTTGTTCAGGTACTCGGTGAGTTGCTCGTGGTCGAGTTGCTTCTGCTCGCGCGCCTTGAGCAGGTTCTTCAGCGCGAGGCTGTACGCTTGCATATCTCGCAGACTGCCTAGGTAGTCTTGGTCCGTGTGCTCGCGAAGCTTTTTCAGCCCTGTCGCCGTGTCCTCCACACTAGCCGCAAATCCATGTACCGCGCTCTCAACGCCCGGTTCTAGGGTGATCAGTTTTTGGAATTGCTCCGTAAGGTCTCGCAGATCCGTCTCGAGGTCTATTTCTCGTCGGGCGACCCGCGCCACGACCTTTTCCACGTGCCCTAAGTCTTCGTCCAGCTTATCGCTCTTCTCGCGAACTTCGACGAACCGCTTGTCGTGCTTGTGAACTTTAGTAAAGGCGTTGATGAAGGTGTCGGCAAAGTTGTCAAACACGCCGCCGGTCCCTTGGTCGGAAGCCGTGCTAGTCCTAGAGGCACGAGACTTCATAGTCGCATTCCAGTCGGGGGACTCGAGGAAGGTGTGAAAGATGGGCGCTCGGCGGAGGATGGGGTGCAGGGCAATGCGCGCGAGGAAACGTTGTAGGGAGAAGCCTCGTCGGTTGGTGAAGTCTGAGCCAAAACGATCGCCTCGCACATACTCCATGCGTTGCTTATCTGGAAGCGGTGGTACGGCGCATGCTGGGTAGTCCTTAGATAGGGTCTTGTAGAGGAAGACGAAATCGGTAAAGCGACGACGAGAGGTGAAGGTTGATTTTTGAAAGGAGGGGAATGTCGACTATGTCGGCGGTTTAGTATAACTACAGACATGATATCACAGTATAGAAGTGTATAGAAGCCTGGGCGTAGCCTTACATGAGTTGTAATTAAATATGATACGAATGCATCTTTAGTACCGTCTTGTTCCTTACGAGGCTCGGACACGATACACTCGAGAATGTCGCCGGACAGGCCGGGATCCAGGCGCTCTAGGTCGGCACCATGATGTTGGGCTTGAGCGCTAGGGGGTTCTGCTTCTATAGTAGGTTTAGATGAGCTAGAGCCAGCCATCCCGCTCTCATTGTTACTGCTGCTCCACGGGATGTTGGAGAATGTGTCTTCGTCGATAACCGCCATCGTCAGTGGGGTCTCAGTTCCGGTCTTCACCACAACCTAGCGCACAGATTGAATAATAGAGGTCCTATCGGTATAAACGATGCGTTAATGGTTTTTAATTTGAAAATATTTATGGCAATGAGCTATAGTAAAATGCGATATTACTCCGAGAGGGTTAACGTCGCTATCGTCAATGTAGAGGTGCTGAAGTTGATGATGTGTGATTGGGGATTGGTTTAAACGATTCAGGTGGGGAGCAAGTCGGAGAGCTGCCTATCGGGTACCTAGCCTAAGTACCTAGGTACCTACGTATTGTACCTACCTCGAGGGCTGACACGACTACGTCACACCATGCAATATTTCAAGTTCAGCTTTATGCAAATCACGAGTTATTAGCTTATCTGCTTATACATAGAACAACTTGGTTACGTTTCTATCGATAACATCTATAACATCTATAATTACCTCCATCAACAAAATAAGGTACTCTAATACTCTAGTCTCTAATGACATTACATTACCTACTCTATATATATATATGTACTCGTTGTAATGCTTCTTACAATACAAAGCCCATGTTGTCCCTGTCCTCGTTAATAATTCGTCCCCACTCCAGCAGTAACCGGAACATATACACCTCCATATCCTCCCTCCTAATAGCCTTATCAGTCCACTTACGCCCCTCCTCCGCGATCCAGCGCGCGTCTTCCAGCCGGCCCTGGGTAAGCCGTGATTTCCCATTGATCGGTCCTCGATTCTTGAGGCCGATGAAATATGCCAGCGTGCTATGCAGACCGTGGTAGCGCAGGTCGACCGGCACGAAGTGCACCCACGGCATTAGCCGCTCCGTATACCACTCGCGAAAGATAGTTGACAGCACTGGTACGCTATTAGACCGAAGAATCGGGAGTAGATCAGGCGATGGCCCGTCCGCACTATCAAGCACCATGACATATCGGTTATCAAATGCCTTGGCCGGCTCCTTAAAGCCGAATTCTGTTCGCAAAAGCTGGCAATGTTTTGCATCTGCACAGAATTCGTTATCTGTAAAGGAGAACTGAAAAGGTAGAGGACCATTTGCCTCTTCTAGTAACGTCTTTTCGTACTTAAATTTATCCTTCCCATCAACTTTGTCGCCGAGAAGTACAGATATCGCATCGTTGGCACTGGCGTTATTCGCAAGATGGACTAACCGATGCCGGTGTCCGCCGAATAGCGAAGATTGGGTTATAACTCGCGAATCGCTGGCGTCGCCTTGCCAAAAAACAATATCCTTCTTCTTTTCAAACGCTACATCGTCCGGGCCCCGTAAATCAGGGCTAATAAGCGGGAAGAGAATATCGTTGAAACTGTCAGTTTTCGATCTGCTAAAGATTGGTAAAAGGTCTTGCTGTAAGTCGTAGAGATGAGGCGTCGTATGAAAATCGTGGAGGTTGAATATATCCGGCTGATGACACGGGTTGAGAAACATCTCCCAGTCTCCCAAGAATTGGCCCTGGGAGTGAGGTTTCACACACGAAGGACAGAAATCTCTCATGTCCCAGTGTACTCCTCCACGAGCAGCGGAACCAGGCGGGCACGCCAAGGTTTCGAGTTGTCGAAACTTCGTTGGAGATACATATGTTTGGGTATCCGATCCGAGAACAGCCTTGGCCGTATCGATAGGACCATCCCTCACTAAATTTGGCTCCTCTGCCCGACGTTTACGTGTACGATGAGGAAGAAGCTGGAACCTCCCCCTACTCCCTCTACTTCCCGCCATAGTCAATCTATGAACATCATCCCAAGGAACCAAGATCCTTGGTCGCTCATTCAGGTTGATAGCAATAGACATAGGAGGGAGATGTTCAACAAATGTTGAAATCATTGATACCGCGGATTCTAACATCGGCCTGTGAAGCGACTGTGCGGGTAAGTTGTGGGATGCTTGGCCATCGGCAATTTTAATAATTGCAATATCCGGTAACTCGTACAACTTCTCTAAGCCCTCCTGGATCTGTTGTGGCTTCATGCCCCAAAAAGGTTGGACATCTTCTGCGATCTGATCAAATTTGTCGATAATAACCGATTTCCGTTGCCGTGCATACTCAAACCACTTGTCGAAGTTCGGTGGCGGGTCGCGCCCCTGATGACGATCTTTGTATTCTGTAACAGCAAGCTTCAGCGTGGTACTGACAGTTGCATGTCGGAGCCAGCGATCTGCTTCTACTCTCCTCCTATAAACAAGTTCGTCAACAGGATGGCGATCCAGTTGCCCGTTTTTGAATATGGCATAGATGGTTGATGTAAATATAATAAAGACAAGCAGACATAGAAGGATTACTCGCTTGAAGACGACAATCCATCTCATGCTGTTTGCGTATGTAAAGACCACAAAACCAACGGAGATAATAGATAGCACTACCAGCGGTTGACTGGCTGATGTCTGCTGGTATGTCCCGATCAACGAGACACTCTGAACGCTAGCTAATATACCTGAAGTGAAAGACGCGACGGCCGTAGGTTCTAATACAGTAGAATCGCAAGCCCAAAGTGCCATTGATATGACGAGTGTGGAGACAAGCAGTCCTGTGCTAAAAACATCGAAAAAGTAAAGGGAGCCGATACCCCTGAAAGGGTGGTGGTTAATGATCTCGCGATGCTGAGATATCCGCGTCTCCAGACATAGAAGCAAGACGCCAGCGGATGCCATGAGCAGAATCCCGCCAAGCGTTCGAAGACGACCCTTTGTGGTCCGCGCCCATGAAAGCACCCTCCATGACATAACTATAATGACCGCATCGGTGAGAACGCCTACCCACTGCAAGAACGGGACGAGGATGCCCCCCTTTCCACAGGTCGTGCAAAAGTACGTAGACCTTGAAGTAAAATCGCCTGTCATAAAAACCCCATAACTAAACACGATAGTACTGATGAGGACATTGATAGGAGAGCTTATGAGCCAATTCTTAAAGTCGTCTAACGGGTTGCCCCACATATCTTCAGGCTCATCAGACACAATCGTAGGCGCACGGTATGAAAAGAACTCATAGACAGCTAGGAGTACAGGGAGGAAAGCCTAAGGCACGTTAGAAATATGTGTTGCTTTGGTGGCCGCGGAGAGATGTATTTTTACCTCTACGCCTTCAGAAGCGCATTGGAAGTAAGTGAGCACTTGGTGTGCGATCTCCAAGCGGAAGACAATGAGAAGTATTATACAAGGAACATAAAAACGACGAGGGCGGTGTGGCAGGGACGACTGCATTCCCTTCAGAACCGCCTCCGAATCTATCACGCAATGTCAGGAGCTGTTTCTTTACGGAATGATAATATAAACTTACCAAATCTCCCATCTGCGCCGGGAAGCCATTTTGAAAACAGGCTAGCTATGAAAGCTACCGTGCCTGAGATGAATAAGAGTAAAAATGAGGACAGTCGTGGTTGATCTTTGTGGTGCGTGAGCATCTAAGTAGGTAATAGTTATGTAGGAACTTGTATAGGAACCTACCTATTAATGAATGTCTCTGTAATGAACATGATAACCAGATATATGAAGCGAGAAAGCTACATACACGCCAAGTTAGTCACTTCTTCTCATACTTATAACGACCCAAGGTTGAAATGCTCATGACTTACCAGACGGACGTCAGCCTCGAACCCCCATCACGTGCCATTAGGACTGCATAAAAGCCAGTCGTAATAAAGCCATTCAATGGAAATACGGCATGTAATGTTTTTTTAGTACATAAGGAGTAAAGTGATGAGTTCGATATGAATGGTAGGTAAATCACAAACGGAGCCCTACTGCTAAAAACCCGCTGAAAAAGGAAATGGAGATCCCTATTTCCCCCTGGCTGTGGCGCAGCTGAGATACGTGCGAAGAACGTATTGTGAACTGCGTCAGCTGGGCTAAATTATGTGGGTTTCATAGTGCGAATTTGGCGTGACAAACTATGTATTATTCTCTTAAGTGCTTATATTAGAAACATAGTAAATGTATGCAATAAGGAGGATTAAAGGTATAAACATAAAAGCACTGTATAAGGCTCACGGAAGACATATTATACGACCATTTACTTCGTACGTAATTGTTTGTTATTGATGTATTATACCTATTAAGTAAGTTGGGCGGGCTAGTGAGATTAGTTCAAAGAATTCATTGTAAGTTGAATATTAACTATCACAACTTACAAATCGAAGAGAAATGTCTCATAAGTATTAACTCAATCAAGTTTCAGGTAGTTACATGTATATAAGAAACTAGTTTTAGTCTAAAATACATCAGTAATAATCTTGAAAATTCAAGTATAATAACATAATTCTGTTCCCTAAAGTACCTCAGTACTTTTCAAGTTACCCCCAGCTAACAGCGCCTTCACGTTGTCTTCTTGTGTTACCGGAAGACACGATACCTTAGGTTAGATACCTAATGTTGTCAAGCATACCCAAGATTTTCCCGTGGTATCGGGCTCGATATATGCCTTAGCATGAAGAAAAGTAGCACAGCGATATAATACATGTTATAGGTTAGGTAGGTACTTATAGTGACAGGACAGACTTTACGCCTCGAAACAGACTTGCTGCTGGAATATTATTCATACATGCGTATTTTATTTTTAAATAAAGAGTAGGATGGGAGTGTCTTCACTTGTATGTTATTATTAAGAAAGAGGATAGAGGCTGAATATAACCAACGCCATTACGTATATGGTCTATAAATGATATGATATATGTTGGATTCTAGATGAGATACCTAGGACAGAGAACTCGTTAGTATTGTATACGAGCCTATGGCCCGTCAGATAGTTTAGAGTTCCTCGCGAAACAACTTCGTTTTTTCCATACTGTTTAGTCCCGCCTCGTAACACTTATACCTACCGTATTAGGATTGTAAGCATTCGGTTTTTGGAGAAGGAATTGACCAAACATCTGCACTCCCTGAACTTAAATAATATAGTGAAGTATTAAATTTATTTGCATAAACGTTAAGCTCCTATTAAGGGCCCAAGGGTCTAGTGTAAGTGGTGTAGAGTTCTGACCTAAGGGTCTAAGGGTTGAGCTGAAAATACTATAAATACCTGGCCTCCCGTCGCAGCATATGCCAAAAAAAAAAAAAGAAAACAAGGCTCAGAAGTTTTGTTCTCGTCGTTTTATTCAATTGAAAAACGTTGTTAGCGTTACCACGCTAGTAGTTATCATCATCGTCTTGAACACGGATTAACTTACTATCCTTTTGAAGGAAGGAGGTTGTTTATAAAGAATTATGATGAGAAACAGCTGCTTAAACGTTCCTTGCTATAGGAATGGAAATAGCCTGATGACTGGGTTCATCGACTGGCTGGGATATTAACACATCTATGTACCATACTTAATTAAGGAGGCTATTAAACTTGGAAGATTAAACAATGTGTTCTCCTTTACAGCATTTAAGAAATGGCCTCACGTGTCAGATAATACCACCTTAAGGTAAGTATGTGTCTCCTCCCTTATCGTGACCTTGTTAACCACATTACAGATGGCAAAAATCCTATGCTAAACGTGTTTCTGCATCCACTACTCTGCTATAGTATGCAGGAGTCGTAAGAGTAATACATCTTATTTCCAACATGCAGCATTTCGTGCTCCAGAACAGCACGCACCTCCCACATACCTCGGTCGTGGTCAGGCAACGTTACGATACACCTTATCTAGATGTGCCTATGTGTTTACATAGCTCGCCGTATACGTCATCGAAAGCAGGATCTAGCGGGAGCAGCGGGTTAATTTAGAGCTTAGCTGTCACACTGATATCCCCGTCACTTACGACTTCTAGGATGACCGTATCTAAATTATATTATTTGCTTATCCTAATATATAAGTAAGGAAATGTTACCTAAACTCTGTTGTGCTTCTTTCCGCAGTATGACGTTGAGGTGATGAGAGTCGTAAAGGGTCAGAGGGTAGAAATGCGAGGTAGATACGCGAGGGTTACACCCGCAATGATTCTAGAGAGGCAAGCAATTCGGTATCACCTTCGGGGATGGGTTCGGTTTAATCCCTAACGAGATATTGTAGTATATTGTTATTCCCAGAGACTCGTTTTCGACATATCCGGGATAGGCCGACGCGATGAGAGCGCTGACTAGGTACTTCTTAACCTTGGGATTGGATATCTTGATTTCCTCATGTTGGGCACCAGCCATTTTAACCCTAAACATCGAGTCCCTAAGAGGATAAAGAGAACCGGGCAACTTCGTGAGAGTTATTCTTTGCGAGGGATGTCCGAGACGGCAGTGGTAGGGTTTGAATCGTCTTGATGTGCTTTCAACTCGGCAATTAGCTCATTAACAGCAACTCTTTCTCACTGTTTCTTCTTCGCAGCCGCTTTGGTACACTTAATAATAATGAACCATGGCCAGTTATTGCGCGGTTTGTGCACACAGGAGGAGTGGTACTGTCTTTCGGCCGGGGAAAAAGAAGTATCACCACTTGGCTATTTGTTACCGTCATGAATTATCCCCTCACCCGCACTAGCCGCTGTTATTTATAATAGGTTACCCCATAGGTAGGCATATAGGGCTGAGGAATAGACGGGCTAAACAGAGACAAGACCCTTAATGTTACTGTCGCTAGATCACTTATTTTATCTCTCCTCGGTGGCAAGATATCTGCATCTGGAGGGGGGACGCGTGATCCAAAGCCTGCTAATATGAGCGGCTTCCCGATTAAAGAAAACTGGGATCGTTCAACAATAATATCCTGCAGTAGGGGTCTTTTCTGCCAGGCTGGACTTGCATCGGAGCAAGGGGACTTCACTGGGAGGGCGAGATGATTGGTGAGTATATTGACGTGTCCCGATGGCTACGCTAAATGCCGGATTGATCTGTCGCATTCCCTCGACGGCAGCGGGCCGGTAATCTTATCAAATTGTTCCAGTTGACAGGTCAACAACGGGGAGCCGGGTTTGTGTTATATACCTAAACCTTCAAGTCGATAGACGGGCCTTGTCAGACTAGGTCTTACCCAATCGCGGAAGAGAAGAACAGCATACAACAAAGACTAGAGGACATCTGTGCAATATGTGTATACGATATACAGGCCTTACAAGAGACAAGACTTTGTAAATAGTGCCGTCGACGGTCGTATAGTCTTGGAAGAACGCTAATGCTGCGGAACCTGCGCCAGGACTAACCATAATAGCTGGAAATACTCTCCATGAGTTACACTATTGGACGACGGGCGGAACCAACCAACCCCATGACGAACCCAGGAATCCTCCCATCTGCAGGGTTCGCGGGGAAAAAAGATATTAGAAGAGATGGAAATGCGGGGAGACTCGCAGCTTGTATACCTACTAATATACATATCACATACCTCATATAGGTAGTATGCATATACATGTACGTACTAGGTTAAGCTGTATTCACAATGAGGCAGCGATGCATGGAGAGCGAGCCGAATATGTAGGTGAATATGTAGATGCGATCATGTGGCGTCGGTTTATATCAACAAATATTATACCCCTGACCATCCTACCATCTTGCTGATTCGACCGGTTAACTAGTAACAGAACGGAACGAGCTCCAGCCCAAACCTTCCCACCTGCTAGTCCTCTTAGTCTCAAGCGTGGTCGTTTAAGTTTTTGGCGAGGTACGGCTAACCTTGTATGATGATAGATTATACTATGTAAGTATGTAGAATAGCTGACGTTGCTAGCGGATCGTATGTATTAAGCTCCACCTTGTTGACCCGTTGGCTCCTTGTCGTAGGATTGCCTATTCAGGCAATCCGAAGCATCTATACCATAGCTTCTAGGAAGTCCATCCGGTGATTTGATAATTTGATTCATCAGCAAAATTTCTTTGTTCACCAGCGAGGCACGTGGGGTACGATGCTGGGTTCGCAAAGCCTCCGAGAAGCCAAAAGTTCCATCATGAGGTCTGTTAACTAGCCTTGCATTGTCACCGAGAACCCATATTCGTACGTAGTAAGATGGCCGTCGGTCTTTGGTTACATATCGGATTTCCGAACCTTCACCGGTCCCCTCACCCCAGCCAGCCTGGTTAAGGCCGATTTTAGGTATGATGGTACAATATATATGTTATTGCGTCTGTGGAGAAGACTATACTTAGCTCTAGAACTGTCGAACCCTCGTCCAAGGTCCCAAGGCTCCAAGTTCTCGGCCCCTCCCTCTATCCTAGGGGGGAGCGGAGCCCCCTCATCACCTGTTATTCTCTAATTGCCTCACCGTTAGTTCCAGGAGCTATGCCTGCGGCTTTGTTTCCTAGAAGACAAGGGAAAGAGGGGCCTAGACTTGGGTATTGTGAACACCTTGGCGTAACTGGCACTCTCGGTTCACGATAGCTCCCGGGACAGGGGACTAAAGCTTTGCCTATATATGACGTCCGTTGGGAGCTTGCCCTCCGTCAAGATGGAACCGACACATCGCCTATACTGCACTATTGTGCTATCGTGGACCGGTCCCTCCTTGTTCGTGCTCCCGGACAACCGTGTCATTTCCCACCCCACGCCCTCCTAGCCCAGCAGATCGCTATCTTTCTCAAATAAGGCACACGTTGGCCCGCATAATCAGGGCAGAGGTCTTGGTTGAACTGGGTCACTCAGAACATATACATACGGAGACGTCTCGGGCCCTCCATACCAAGCGTCCTCCATAAACCAGACCAACTCACAATGTCGAACCTTGCACAAAGAATATCTCGAGCTGCCCCTTCAGTGGGAAGACTCGCCCGCGCCACGCCGCGTGTGGCACCGTCATGCAATATTACAGCCAGAGCAGCAGGAATAGCAACCTGCAAGTTACCTACTCGCCAGGAGCCGACACGGCGGTCTTTTCACAACACTACAGCCAACGCTACCAAGACCGAAGTGACTCGGAGCAGCCCTCCAGGGATATTACCCGAGTTCAGCTTAAAAGACAAGGTCATCGTCGTCTCCGGCGGAGCACAAGGACTAGGCCTCGTACAGGCAGAAGCTCTCCTGGAAGCAGGAGCCAAAGGTACGACGAATGAGATAATATCCTCGAGGGAGAGAGAAACAAAATACTAACTATGATGGACAATAGTGCACGTCTTCGACAGACAACCTCGACCTGGCGCTAGCTCGTCTTTTGAAAAAGTAGCACGCCGAGCCAAGGAGGAACTGGGCACCTCGATAAGCTATCACCAAGTCGACGTTCTGGAGGCAGCCGACAAGCTTCACAAGATCACCAAAGATATCGCCGCCAAGGAGGGACATATCGACGGGTTGATCGCGGCTGCTGGCATCCAGCAGGAGACTCCAGCCTTAGATTACACTGCCGAGGACTCGAACCGCATGTTAGGAGTCAACGTTACGGGTGTACTCATGACAGCGCAGGCCGTGGCAAAGCACATGTACCAGAACGACACACCCGGAAGCATCGTCCTGATCGCCAGCATGAGCGGCACCGTGGCAAACCGCGGTCTGATCTGCCCGTAGGTCCCACCCCTCTCCTCCCCGGACATCTATACCAGACACCTGTAAGTGATCACTAGCGAGCTAACCCCCCGTCCCAGTGTATACAACGCCTCCAAGGCCGCCGTCCTCCAACTAGGCCGCAACCTAGCGATGGAATGGGGCGTCAAGAACATCCGCGTGAACACCATCTCGCCGGGCTACATCGTGACGGAGATGGTGCAGAAGCTATTTGAGAAATTCCCCGACCGCGCGGTCGAGTGGCCCAAGCAGAACATGCTGAACAAGCTTAGCAAGCCCGAGGACTACCGCGGCGCGGCTATCTTCCTGCTTAGCGACGCTAGCCGCTTCATGACTGGTGCGGATCTGCGTATTGATGGTGGACATGCTGCTTGGTAGAGCATGAGTGTTGGAGGGGAGTAGACTTGCTAGTGGGATATATATAGCTTCTGTAGCTAGCTGGCTACCTAGAATCAGTAGGATAGGATGGCTGTCTGCGGGGGACAACAGTCCCTGCGCCGGAGGAGCGTGACGATAACGACTTGACATGGGGTGTATTATCGAATGTACAAGGCGATGCGATAGACGGCGCTTTTACATAGGCTCGAATGCATAATACACTATACACCAAACAATAATCCACCCGTGGGCCCTCGTAAAGCTGCCATGCAACAAACTTGATTCGTTCGTTTCTCATATTTCCTTCGCCAGGCGTATGTATTTATCCCCATATATATCCCTAAGTCAAAGGCAACGTAACCCCTCTCGGCCCCAACCTCTCCACAACACCGCTCTTAAGCCTTAACCTCCTCTCGATATCAGCAGCCGGCGTCCCTCGCTCCCGCAGCGCGAGCGCTTGCTTCAGCGTGCCCACGTCCAGAAACTCCCGCCCCCGGCGAACGTCCTCGAACTCGAGCGTCGCGCGCTCCTCCAGCCGCTGCCGCGCGGAGAGGGCGCTGAGCGTCGGGTTCTGCGCCGGCGAGGGGTATATGTGGCTCCGCGGCCCTTGGTCCGGGGCGCCGGGGCGAGGCGACGCCGTGGACGAGTGGGAGAGCGTCGGGTTGGGCGTTGCGACGCCCATCTGTCTTAGCCGTTGCGAGAAAGCGGCGTCTGTGAACGGGTTCGGGTCTGGGTTTGGGTTTACGCTGTCTGCTTTGATTGCTGGGCGCGGGGCGGTAAGTTAGCTAGGTAGGGTGAAGCGCGCCGAGTGGGATGTTGTGGTGTAGAGTAAGTAGGGTGAGTGAGTGAAGTGAGTAAGTGCTCACCGTCATCTTTTGTAAACGACGCTCGCGGCTCGGGGGTCCGTTGCGCTGCCGGACGGGAGCGGGCGTGTGGTGGAGGAGCGGCGCTGCCGGGTGCTCTCGTGGGGAATTTGCGCGTCGCCGATTGGGCGGGTTTTGATGCTTTTGCTCCCATTGCAGTTATTGTACCCCCCTTATGTAAATTGGCGTTTGGATGGGGATGATACTGAGATAATCTTGAAGTTTTGGTAAAATTTCAAAATGACGTTGCGATTGCGATTGCGATTACGCCCGCGCTGCTGTCGGAGCTTCTGTCGGTTACATAATGAGGTACCTAAGTACATGTAGCTTAAAGGGAGCTTGGGCCAACAGTCTGACAATCTTAGGTACCTACCTAGGTACATGGTACGATATTGGTCTTGTTGAATGTTGAACTCAATAGCATGATTTCTCTCTTACATCCTCTTTATTTATTTCAAGTCTTTAGAGAACGATCGTGAACAACGTTAGAAGATTAAAACGCCATACTTTTATAGCCTCGTTCTTATAAATTTGCAATACTCCCCTAGTTATAAACTTGCAAAGTTGTTAGTTTCTCCAGGTGATCGTCTTCGTTCTAACCCATTCTTCCACCCCAGTCAGGGCGTTGAATCGTCCGTATCCGCTCTCCTTGCTTCCTCCATGCGGCAATGCCGTCTCGTCGTGAATTGTCATATTATTAATATGAACCGCCCCGGTCTCTATGCCTCGTGCAAACCGCAGGCCAACCTTTAGATCCTCGGTGAAGACGGCGGATGCGAGGCCATACTCAGTATCGTTGGCTATTCGCAGCGCCTCTTCTTCGGTCTCAACTTCAATAAGGCTTACTGTTGGACCAAACGATTCTTGCTTGTACAAGTCCATGTCGGGTGTCACCTCGCTGGCAACTATTGGTCTCAATCTCGTCTTTGAGCTCTCTGCGGCATCCACATCTCCGTTGAGGAGAACGGCGCCCTTACTAACTGCATCTTTTAAGAGATTCTTGTTCTTATCAACACCTCGAGCGTTGATTAAGACCAAGGCATCACCTTTTGATGGGAAGATGTTTTCTATGGTTGCGACCAACTTCTCCTTGAATGCTCCGCTGATCTTCTTATGCACGATTATTCTCTCCGTGCTCATACAGACTTGCCCGGAGAAGAAGAATGCGCCTAGGGTGCATTGCTCTGCAGCAATGTCTAAGTTGGCATCTTCCCACACGATAGCTGGTGCCTTGCCGCCAAGTTCTAGGACGAGAGGTTTTAGGTGCTGACCCGCAATCTTTGCGATGATCTTCCCCACCGCCGTGCTTCCGGTGAAGTTGATCTTTTTGACATGTGGGTTTGCGATCAGAGACTCCGTAACGGATGGCGCGTGGGCCGGATCGGTTACTATGTAGTTCACTACTCCTTTAGGTAGGCCGGCCTCACCGAGAATAGACAGGATAGCGTGATGAGTACGTGGCGCCAATTCGGATCCCTTGAAAACAACTGTACAACCAGCCGCAATCGGGAAGAGCACCGAGCGGGTGCCTAAGATATACGGTGCGTTCCTTTGCAATGGTGAGCTTAGGTTCTGCTATTTGACTGAGGGATATTTACCAAGGAGCCATTGCTAACACAACACCGTACGGTTCCTTCACGACCAGAGCTGTGATACCCGGCACACACGCGGGAATGGTGCCTTCTACAGCAGCCGCCCGTCCCGCTACATCCTTGAACATATCAATGGTGAGGTTGATATTGAAGTCGGCCCAGCTGCGTGCCGCCCCAACTTCGTCGATCATATACGTGGCTAGTTCCTCCTTCCTCTTGCTCATGATTTCAGCCGCTCTGAGAAAAATATCTCGGCGCTCAGCTACGGGCGTATTTCGCCATTGCTGACCAGCAGCGGCGGCGGCCTCGACAGCTGTAAGAGCTTCGGCCTCTGTTGCTATACTGCATTTATGCAAGACCTTGCCGGTGCTAGGTGATGTCACGTCAAAGGTCTTCTCGACGAGGCGTTCCTCGCCGTCAATAACGAACGGTACCGTGTACGTTGACATGTTTGCGGAGACTCGATGAATATTCAACCAGAGATGTAAGCGGCGTTGTGCCGATTTATTAATTCTTAAATCACCAGCAATGCCCCTTTCGGGTATACTATGACATTAGTGATGAGATAAGTGACTCTGGTAGGTAGCACACCGAATATGAGATTACTCAAAACCGGACAGACCTGTGGAGAGCGAGATAGCTGAGATGTTTTGTGCGTAACGGCGGTGCGTCATCTCCGACAACTTACACTCTTGAGGCTCGGTCTTAATATACGAAAACTCACCTCTAATACCGAAATTCATGCCCCTCATTTCCCCTATGTAGGTACACCCTAGTAATACTTGGCTACCTGAGTTCGCTTCCAGCTGACCCCACCTTGGTCGCATATCTCGTTCCTAGTGTAAGTCTTTCGTAATTCGTTACACGAGGTCAGTATCTTCAGCCGGGAGATGGTGATAGATCATATACGCCTTTTCGGTATCTATCTAGATCAGGAATATTCCGGACTATGTGATAGAGTACCAATTTTCGAATCATAGCTTACGCGCCTAGGTCACACTATTCAAGCCCGTAGGCTTGTACTAGTATATTTGCAGCATCTCTAGGCTTTACGCAACTATAACAGGAGCCGGCCCCCATTGCCATCGTAGTTGAAAACCTGTAGAACTGGGATGGTGGTGCGGACTAGATCGTTGTGTTCTCGCCAGTTGTGTTCTGTTGCCATTGGGATTGAGACATCTAACGACTTCCACATCATTGGCGAAACAATGGTTTATGAAACTATGACGGGAACACTGGCCAAGCTGTTACTATTTCTATAATGTAGGACTTTGATGATGTGCATGTTATTCAAGTGCGATATTTCTACCGCTATAGTTAAGTGCCTTAATAAAACTCGTCGTATAACCATCATTCTCAGACGTAATAAGTCATAAAATTGGTTAGGACTTAGTTAATGTCTATTGAAACACTTTAGCTTACAGCGCAGCCCTTATTCAGGAGTACCTCTTACTCAGTTTCATTTCATTCAGTTAGAGACTTGATGTCTTTGAAGTTACATTAGAAACGGCTCTTCAGAGTGGATGGGCCTCTCTAACCATATGACTCGGTGATAAATGCTATACCAACTTAATATAATATAGTTTTCATGAATTGCGGGATTGGCCGGGAATAGAGAAAAATAGCTTGGAGATTTTACTACAGGAGGTGAACTACTCCTATAGCTACATCGCTATAAAGTTGTATTGAGCAAAATCGAGTAGAGACGCACCCTATGAGTCAATAATCGTTGGTAGTATCGAAAAGTACTAAACCTCTAATCTGTCTACTGTCTCGGGGTGTCGTCTATGTGAAGTCATGCCTTATGCTTCGCTGACAAATTGGACCCTCGCAACTCTCTGTCCTTCTTGTTCGTATATAGCAACCGGACGTCGCTTCGCGCCTATGTTATAACCCAAGACCTCGGATGCGCCGCGAACGCCAATCTATAACAAATCGTACCGTCGGGTATCTCTGTGGAATGCCGCTCCGAACCAACGTCGGGGGCCTAGCTAATTGGTCCCGGTACGTCCGACCTTCAGGCTGACTCCGAAACTAGCTGCCCTCGACGGACTGCGCGAGGATTGGACAGACATATCTCCATGAGATCTTTGAATTTCCGTCGTCCGCAACCCTATATCACCGAGAACCGTATATGTCCCTCCGTTCGAGTATCGATCGGCTCTGTACCTGGCTTGAAAACTCCTCAACCTCCATCTTGACAATGTGCTCTCCGGGAACGACGACCAGGCCTAGGTACCGCGACGTCATGTCTAGCGCTACCTTGTCCGCGCCGGATGCGGAGCTCGCGGCTTTGGCTTCGGCTAGTTTTTGCTGCGAAGGCTCGCGGTATTCGTAGGTGAGCGATAGGACTATGTTGCTATGCTAGGGAGGTAAGACACATGTCTTAGCAGGGCATGGTTGAGGTATGGTAATGTAGAGGGTGGTGACGAACCGTGTCTGTGCACTTGAAGTTCCCTATAAAGATTCGTCCGTCTGTTGTGTAGATGCGCAAGTTCTTATTAAGTAGCGACTTGAGGAATGCTTCGGCTTCTGCCGGTTCCATATCGTTTTCCATCCTCTTATAGTATATATAAGTACCTAAAACAAGTAGTCCTAGGATATCCTAAGGTGGTATTGGATTAAATGTTACTCGGCGTCTCATTATACGCGACGAAAGCGTGTTTTTGTGCTAAAGGGAAGAGCTGCGAAGAGGGGCAAGATACTGTATTATAGGGCTTATCGATAGGGAGCTGCACCTTTAATCCTTCTGCCCTTACAACTCGTAGCTGCCGCCACTTTAAACCTGACAAGGGCCCCCCTGTAAGTCGAGCTCCAGACGCGATTACCAGGTACTTATTGTCGCGGTGCGGCGTCGAGTCATCGTCATCCATCATTTCTATCTTCTATTTCTATCTTCTTATGATAACTCCAGGCAACAACAACAACCTCTTTTATCTTGTCATTTTGAACTCGATCTACACCGCTTAGATGGATACCGATAACTATGTGGTCTCAATTCTATTATATATGAAGGCTTCACTTCATTTCTATAACGTCAAATAAATTACCTTCACTGATCGTGTAAGTCCCACGCCAACATGGGTGTGAACGGGCTCTGGACCGTGGTGCAGCCTTGTGCCCGTCCAACCAATCTCGCCACCCTGAATCGTAAACGACTCGCTGTCGATGCATCTATCTGGATATACCAATTTCTCAAGGCCGTTCGCGATAAGGAAGGAAATGCTCTGCGCAACTCGCACGTCGTCGGCTTCTTCCGCCGCATATGCAAACTACTATGGTTCGGTATCCAACCCGTCTTCGTATTTGATGGTGGTGCTCCAGCCCTGAAACGCCAGACTATCACGAACCGAAAACGGAGACGGGAGGGTCGAAGAGAGGATGCAGTCCGTACGGCTGGTAAGCTGTTAGCCGTGCAGATGCACCGGATAGCAGAGGAAGAGGACGAGAAACGCCGGAGGAGAGCCGAGCGCGAAGCGGAGGGGAGACCAGACGTAGATGAGCCTTCTGAAGAACTTCCTGATGCAGATCAACTAGTTTATGTGGACGAGCTGGGAATGAGCCAAGCCGAACGGCAGAAGAGTAGGAAGTTCTACAAGCAAGATGCCTATCACTTACCGGAATTAGACGGAGGTATTGAGGGCATGGGTCGACCGGAAGATCCTCGCATTATGAGCATAGAAGAGTTGGAGGAGTACGCAAGGCAATTCAACAGTGGCGAGGATATCAACATCTACGACTTCAGCAAGATCGACTTCGAAGGCGAGTTCTTCAAGAGTCTACCGCCCGTTGATAGATATAATATTCTTAACGCAGCGAGAATACGAAGCCGATTGAGGATGGGTTTGAGCAAAGAGCAGTTGGATGGCATGTTCCCTGACAGAATGGCATTTTCTCGCTTTCAGATCGAGAGGGTGCGGGAGAGAAATCATTTAACGCAAAGACTTATGCAGGAAGCCGGAATGACTGGAACTGATCTTACTCTAGCAAAAAATGCACGTATAGCAGGCGAGAAAGATCGTGAATATATACTGGTCAAGAATGAAGGGGCCGAGGGTGGATGGGCCCTTGGTGTCGTTAGCAAAGAGAAAGATCGTGGCGAGATACACAAACCTATTGATGTTGATGCCCTAGATTTTCAGTACCAGGCCAAGGAAGATGACGACGATTGGGAGGATGATGACGATTTCGAAGATGTACCTATTGAAGGTATAAATCGTTTACCAAGAATCGAGCCTGAAGCTAGAGCTGCCTATGACGCCGAGGTGCGAAGACGACAAATATATGAAACCAGATTACAGAATGGTCAGGGAGACACCCCCGCTGATGACGAAGATGAATCCCTATTTGTTGGAGGAGACGTTGTAGATAGCGTTAATGATCTCTTTGAGCCTCGAAACGAGGAGGATATCCTTATTAACGATGAGGATGAGGACCTTAGCCGAGCTATCGCCTTGTCTCTGAAGAACCAGCATGGAGTAACCTCATCAGGAGAGGGGGAAGAAGAGGAAGAAGAATTTGAAGATGTTCCTACTCCTAAGTGGACGCAACAAGCTACCGAAGGACCAAAGCCGATTACCTCCGCAAGCGGGAATATGATCGCGCATATTGTAAACAATAGAGCTAATGCGGCGATGTCCAAGCCTGCGCCGACACGACGGGATAGCAACGAGAGTAGTGATAGTGAAGTCGATCTACGAGCTGCTCTATCAAAAAGGAAAAAGAAAGCACCAGTTTTTCAACCCCAATCTGCGCCAGTGGTTCAAAATATAAAGAACCCATTTGATGGGCCCTTGCCGTTCGAGAAACTGGACTGGAAGTCAAGTATTTTCGCAAATAAAGAGAAGGCGACTGCCAAAGTAATCGAGAAGAAGGCTGAAGACGAACCAGCGTCTGATGAGCTCGCAGGTGGTTTCATACGAGACGGCAGTGATGATGCTAATGCTGATGCTGATGCTGATGACAAGGTACAAGAAAGTGAAGCAGCGCGTCCTCTACCACCATGGATGATGCAAGACGAGTCAGATATCCGCGAATCTCTAAAGGCACGACGAGCTATCGAGCATGAAATTAACGAGCAGGATCGAGAAGCTGCGCTCGAAGAGGAAAAACGGTGGCGCAAGGATGCAATTATCGAGATCGAGTCATCGGACGACGAAAGCGATATTCAAATTATCGAAGCACCCCCGTTACCGCATCAAAAGAGCCCTATATATGTGGAGGAGGATCGAGGCACACCACGACTATCTCCTGCTACTTTGACAAGGGTCAATCCTCCCGTTGCTGACGAAGAAGACCAAATTGGAGATACCCGCCGCGCAGATATCGTACAAGAGCAGGCTGCTTCCCAAGTCGAGGCAATTGACGACACAGTATCTAGTCCCAAACCGGCCTCCAAATCAGCTTCACCCGAGCCGGATTTTGAAGAAGTTGAGATTCTACAGCCCCCAGAAGAACCCATCAGCAATGATGTTGCTCCGCAGCCAGCATCTCCTGAGCCTACCTTTGAAGATGTTGATGTGCCTGCGCCGGAAGCTTTTGAATCGCCTGATAGATCGGAACCTGTAGCCGAGGCTGCTAATGACGAAATTTTTGGCGATGCCGAGTTTGACGACAACGAATTTAGCGATCCCGAGGAGGAAGAGTTACTTGCCCAAATGGCTGAAGAAGCCGAAGAGCACGCACGCTTTGCCAGTCAGCTGAACCATAAGTCCGAGAAGGAGAACCAAGAAGCTTATGAGCGAGAACTCAAGGCACTACGAACACAGCAGAAGAAGGACCGAAGAGATGCGGACGAAGTTACTCAGATTATGATTACCGAATGTCAAGCCCTGTTGCGATTTTTTGGTATCCCTTACATTACCGCGCCGATGGAAGCAGAAGCTCAATGTGCCGAGCTGGTTAAACTTGGCTTGGTCGATGGCATAGTGACGGACGATTCGGATACCTTTTTATTTGGTGGTACCCGAGTGTACAAAAACATGTTCAATAGCAATAAGTTCGTGGAATGTTATCTTGGATCTGATCTTGAGAAGGAACTATCGCTCTCCCGCGAACAACTAATATCCTTAGCCCAATTACTCGGTTCTGATTATACGGAGGGTCTTCCAGGAGTTGGACCCGTGACCGCCGTCGAGATACTTTCCGAGTTTCCCGGTAAAGACGGACTCACAAAGTTCCGAGAGTGGTGGCAGGACGTCCAGATCAACAATCGACCAAAGGAAGCAGATCAATCATCAGCGTTCAGAAGGAAATTCCGCAAATCCCAGGCTACGAAGCTGTTCCTACCTCCCGGTTTCCCCAATTTAGCCGTGTACGATGCTTACCTACACCCAGAGGTTGACAGTACCCCAGACCCGTTCCAATGGGGTGTGCCTGATGTTGCGGGCCTACGAAAATTCCTAATGAGCACAATTGGATGGAGCGAGGAACGAACAGACGAAGTCCTCGTCCCGGTGATCAGGGACATGAACCGACGAGAGGCCGAAGGTACACAGAGTAACATCACGAGGTACTTTGAGGGCACCGTCGGTGTCGGGGCAAAAGAAGCATTTGCCCCGAGGCAAAGGGTCCAGGGGAGCAAGCGCATGGCTCAAGCGGTTAACAAGCTGCGCGCAAACACCGTGGTTGGGGGCATTTCTACCTCTGCTGCGGTAGAAGCGGAAGCGGAAGCAGAGGACGAAAGTCTTGCGCCGCCCCCACAAAAATCCGCGCGGAGGAAGAGGAAGGCCAGGAATGCGATTACGATTGATGATGACGACGACGATGATGAATACGCCGATGGAGGCGAGGGCAGTGGGGATAGAGATAATGGCGTTAGGAAAACTGCTAGTAGGCAAAAGGGTAGAGGCGCCAAAAGGGGGAAGAGAACTAAGGCGTCTGCGTAGATTAGTTATCTCTTTCTCTAGCAAGACCGCACCACTGTAGAATTGTGTAATCTTAGAGGGCTCAGGCTTTGTATACTACTTGATATCTTGCGAGATGAGAAATTTAGATGTTTACCTAAATATAAAGTCTTGAAATCAATTATGCTACATAAAAATAATATAAATTGTTAGATATTATTATTCTCTTAGTCATAGGTAGGACCAGCCAAAGGTTTTCGGGATTTGGTAGTGTGTCGCGGATGGAAAGTGAAAAACAAGAAAAAAAAATTTTCTATAAATGTCGACGGACCTAGTTGAAGTTATTGTCGCATTTGGTAATTCCATGTGGAAGACATGGCAAAAAGTTGATCAACGCAGGGATCGAACCTGCGACCTTCTGTGTCCTCACAATACACTATACAGTGAAATTGTAAGACAGACGTGATGACCACTACACCAGTTGACCATGAGCTGTGATTTGCGAGAAACCACAACCTCGGATGAGAATTCGGCGCTTTACATGACATTATATTGGTCTGTTTGTTAGCGGGAGGATCTATGTGGAATTAGTGCGTTACAAGCCCAACAGTGTGGAACCCGGCGCTAGGTTAGAGCCTTTATGTTAGACCTGGCGGCTTACATTAAGTACATTACACTAGGTACCTACCTAAGCTACATGTACCTATAGTAATCCGTAACAGGTAGACAATAAGCAGTATATTACTTGGCTAACCTATAGCAACATGGCTGCACCCATAGTGTAAGATCTATGGGTTTGCTTCTTTTGACCTGACGACGGCTATACTGTCATATTGTATCTCCGAGAGATGGGATATGGATGTAAGTATTTTTATAATGTACAAAAAGCAAACGGGTCATCAAACATCAAAGTGAGACTTTGTCTAAGGCAGCTGGGTAGATTTTCAGGCAACTCAGAGCTGCCTGAAGAGATAAATTACTTTCTACTATATCTCTGAACATACGGGCTGATTGCAATTGCTCTATAAAATAATGCTTCAGGACCAGGTTTGCTCTTTCCTCTTCTATATGTAGAATCATACACGAAGAGTACAGTTAGTTATTCTTATCGATAACTACGGTTGGCAATTACATGCGTGCAAACTCCAACTTCAACCTTGGATTCAACCTTAAAATTTAGCTCACGAAATTGTTCCACTTCTACTTAAATTCAGTAAGATAATAAAAAGAAAAAACACAATGCGAGCCACGGCTACCAGAACATTGCTACGACAAAGCCGAGCTCGTCCTGAGCTTGGGAGAGTGTCAGTCTTCCCAATTGACTCAATTCGAAAACAGCCATATATACTTAACGTACTGACACTCTCCAAACCAGCCACGACATAATCCGCCCACGCTGCGTCTTAGACACCACTACCACCACCACCACCCCGCTATCCCTTCGCCCATGCATCCTTCTCCTACCCCAACACCCCGCGGGTAGCGGGAACCTCCGTGCCCTACACACGACCTCACCCGTGTGGAAGAGCAAAGCGCCCAAAGACAAGACGCGCGAAGACCACAAGAAGCAAGCGTCCGCCCCCCGCGGGAGCAGCAGCAGCAGCAGCAGCAGCGGGGACGCCGAAGCCGACGACCCCAACGGGCCCAAGCACCCGCCCGCCAACCCCGAAGAACCGCTCAACTTCGCGGACGTGGAGTCGCGCATCCGCCGCTCCGACGAGCACCACCGGGAGCTGCTCAAGAAACTCCGGGTGGGCGGGCGCTTCAACCCGGACGTGGTGGGGGCGCTGCGCGTGCAGCCGGACCGCAAGGACCCGAGCGTGACGTACCCGCTGCGCGAGGTCGCGCAGGTGATATCGCGGGGCGGGCGGACCATCAGCCTGATCGCGCACGAGGCCGCGTACGTCAAGCCCATCATGAGCGCGGTCCAGGCCAGCGCCGACTTCAACCAGCAGCCGCAGCGGGACCCGGACAACGAGCTCGAGCTGATCCTGAAGATCGAGCCCGAGACGCGCGACGACCTGCTCCGGCGCGCGAAGGCCGTGTGCAACGACTGGAGGGACAGGGTTAGGAGCGTCAGGCAGAAGCGCGACAAGCAGCATGTCACGTGGCGCAAGAACAACGAGATCGGTCCCGATCTCAAGAGGACGGCGGATAAGGAGCTGGACAAGATTATTAAGGCTAAGATGGTGGAGATTGACGATTTGGAGAAGGATACGCTTAAGAGTCTGCCTGTTTAAGGGGGGGTCATTGTTGACCTGGAGTAGATAGGGGAGAGAGAAAAAAAGGGGGGGCTATACGACCCGGCTTGATCGGTAGAGGTATGCATAGTCGTATAGCACAGATGTATTATAGACTACCTGCTATTGTTACATGCGTCGCGTGGTAACGGTACATTTTATGCTCGGAGCCCGAATCTAAAGACCTTGAATCATACATACATGCATCCGAATTCCTAATTTCCCACCGGAACAGCGTAGAGGGAAATGCTAAATGCTAGGTGAATCAAGCCTTGGCCTCTGGCTTCGCAGCACCACTACCAGCCGGCTGTCCACCAGACTGTCCCAGCAGACTCCGAACCTTGGCCTCAATACTCCTCTGCGCGTGCGCATTCCACGTGCCATCTCTCCGGACGTAGCTGCGCAACGTACCAATCGTGTCCTCGGGATCCGCATACTTGGGCCCCTCGCCATACCTGCCCAGCAGCGCGTCCTCCAGCACCGCCGTCTTGACCTCGGCCGGGGCCTCGAACGGCCTGTCCTTGAGGACCTGCTTCTTCCACAGGCGCGCCTCGCGCGACGGCGGCACGAAGGCGCCGTTGCCGTCCCGCCACGCCAGGTGCAGCGACAGCGGCTGCTCTAGGTGCTGCGGGTGGAAGGCCTGGCCGCCGCCCAGGATGCGCGCTTGCCGCAGCACCGTCTCGCCTTGGCCGAAGGGCGAAGAGGACGTGGCTACCGCGGGGCCCCAGCCGGCGAGCGAGGCGAGAGAGAGGCTGGGGTTGAAGGCCATGGTCTTGCCGGTTTCTTTGCCTTCGAGGTACGCTTTGACGGCGGGGGTGTCTATCTCTTCGTCTTTCGCCTGTTGCTCTTCCTGTCGCTTGACGCCTCTCTCGTCGTCGTCGCTTTTTTGTCGACGGGATCCGCGTGCTCGGCGTGCTCGTTGTGGTCGGTCGTCTGGGCGTCGGTTTCCACCACCTCGTGGAGGCCCGAATCGTGGGGATCCGCCGCCCGGACCTCCCTGTCGTGGTGGCCCAAACCGTGGAGACCCGCCGCCGGACGGGAAGCTGCCGCCTCCGCCGCGACCGCGGAAACCGCCTCGTATGATATTCGGACCGCCATTTGCACCGAGTCGAAGTGGCATGCCGGCGGGGGCACCGGTCCTCCCTATGCTGTTAAAGCCGCCGCGAGACGGCAAGCTATCGGTCCTAATAATATTCGGCCCGCCAGACGGAGTCCTCGTTATACCGTTGAAGCCGCGGGGTATATTCTTCAAGGTGATAATATTGGGGCCCTGGCTTCGGGCAGGAGGCGGGGGATTCGCTGTTGTTGTTGCTGTTGTTGTTGTAGTATTCTGGGCTGGCCTCGATGCGCCAAAATTAATACCGCTATCGACCGTCGCGATGAGCTCGTTTACGGCGGCTATGGAACGCTGTCGGCTGGAATGTCGCTGCGAGTAATCGTCATCGTTATCATCTTCGGCGCTGCTCCGGCGCGCGGAGACGGAGAATTGCCGCAGGGAGGCGGCGATGCCGTCGGCGACTCGGTTCAGGTCTGGCCTGGCGCGGCCGACTGCCGAGTTTAGCGGATGCCGGATCATGGCGGGCCCAATTGCATGCAGTGTGATGTTGGAAGCCCGGGCAGTTTGATTTCGAGGTTATCTTGAAATTTTCGAGATTTAGATTTATTTACGTACCCAAGATTCTCCGAGGCTTTGGCGGCGCTATGTAGGTACCTATGTTATTGGTTAATGCGTTTAAGCGGGGGGCTGAGGTGGGATATGATTATATGCGATGCCCATACCCACTTTCATCTTCTTTTTCTTAATACAAACAGCCAGAGGAGGCTTCGTGTTAGCTTCACATTATCGATAGAACCTGTCTCTAACTATACGACTCGATTTAATAAAATATCATCCGGTAAAGACCTGGAATTTCCTTTTTCTAACCGTCAATGCTAGTATTATAGATTACATCGTAATAGACATTCAACTCTGCAGCGGCTTATTCATGCCTCCCCACGTTATCGTCTTGATGTTCAAGTACTCGTCAATGCCATACTTAGATCCTTCCCTGCCGAACCCGGATTGCTTCACGCCGCCAAACGGCGAAGCAGTATCTGAAATTAGACCTGTGTTGATGCCCACCATTCCTACTTCCAGCGCTTCGGCCACCCTTGTGATGCGCTCCAGGTCCCGCGAGAAGAAATAGCCTGCTAAACCGACCTCGGCAGAGTTTGCTAGATCTACTACTTCTTGCTCCGTGGCGAATGGGAATAATCCGGCCACGGGTCCAAAGGTCTCCTCGCCTGCGATAGCCATGTCCTTGGTCATTCCCGTGATGACGGTAGGTTGGTAGAAATTAGCTCCCAGGTCCGGCAGTTTCTGTCCGCCAACAACCACCTTACCTCCCTTCTTCTCGGCATCTTTAACGTGAGCCTCTACTTTCGACATAGCTCGATCGTGGATCAGAGGTCCGTGGGTGATACCCTCGTCAAATCCATTGCCAACCTTGAATTCCTTGACCTTCTCCGCAAACTTCTTTGCAAACTCATCGTAGATACCCTTTTGGACGTATATCCTGTTGGCGCACACGCAAGTTTGGCCGGACGAGCGGAATTTGGAAGCGATAGCACCTGCGACAGCCGCGTCGACGTCGGCATCGTCAAACACGATGAATGGTGCGTTACCTCCTAGTTCCAGAGACAGGACCTTCAAGGTTGGAGAAGCCTGCTTCATGAGGAGCCTTCCTACGGCCGTCGATCCTGTAAAAGATATCTTCCGTACGGTAGGATGAGTCGCTAGCGTCTCTCCGACCTCGGGTGTATGCTTCAAGCTTGTCACGAAGTTAACAACGCCTTTCGGGATCCCAGCTCTGTGTGCTAACTCGGCCAAAGCGAGGGCGGTAAACGGGGTCTCGCCGGGCGCCTTAACGACCACCGTGCAGCCAGCCGCCAGAGCAGGGCCGAGTTTGCGAGTGACCATGGCAGCAGGGAAGTTCCATGGCGTAATTAAACCGCAAACACCGACGGGCTGCTTGATGGTCACAACTCTGTTTCCTGGTACGGTAGCCGGTATCGAATCGCCGTATATTCTGGGCGCCTCCTCACTGAACCACTCGAAAAAACTAGCAGCGTAGGCAACCTCGCCCTTCGCATCCGCAAATGGCTTTCCGTTCTCCCACGTGATGAGTTTTGCGAGGTCGTCAGAGTTTTCTACTACCAGATCGTACCACTTGCGGAGTAACCTAGCCTTCTCACGGCCGGTCTTCGTCCGGAAACTAGGGAACGCCGCCGCAGCAGCAGCGATGGCATTCTCGGTGTCTTTGCCAGTAAACTCGGGGGAGGTGCCAATAAGATCTCCCGTGGCTGGGTCGTAGACCTCAAAGGTTTTACCCGACGCTGCCTTGATCCATTCCCCGTTTACATAACAGACATCGGTCTTGAAGAGGGAGGGATCGTTGAGCTAGAGCATAATTAATCAATACAGATATTCATAAACAGCCAATCGTTATTTGCCGCCCAGGCTTACCTTTGGTGCTCTACTGGAAGCCAACCGCGTCATTATGAGTGGAAGGTTTGTTCTTTGAAAGCTCGACCTCACAGTAAATCGCGATTGAGACGTTACGCTCCTCTGTAAGCTCCTTATGAAACTCATCGTGAGAGGAGGAGGTATGTGAATTATGTACTTGGAGGACGAGCGATATTAGTTGATTAAATAAATCCCAAGCTAGCGCAGAGAGACTACCTAGAGAATAATGTAATCAGGGTATCATAACCCAATAGTCCCGATATTTACGCTTTATTCATTAAAATGATTCTAAATTCGATAGATTTGAGACGCTCAAAGTGACGTCGGCTTGATAACACTGACGACATCGGCGTCTTAGAGGGGCACTAATCCCTGAGGGAGCTCATTGTGGGGTATTCTCGCCGTACTAAAGACTATATCAATAGTTAATAGTCCTATTTAAGAAGGTCCATCCGAGTTTATAGAAATCTTATTAGTTATCGGCTTTTCAACTTACACAATAGCTTATATAATTATCTTAACAGTCCTCGGTTAGAAGAATGTTAAGCCAAATCACAATAATATGTATCTCTTATCTCTTATGTAGAACGAACGCCGTTGTTTCTTACGAGACGAGAGAAAAGCTGGAGCAGAGCAACAAGCTTTTGGGTATCCCTCGGTACCTATGCAACCCATGCATCTCCCCGCATCTCTTACATGATGCACCCCGAGTAGAGATCATCTCCAAGTCGAGGTTTTCACCTCTCAATAAGGTAACAATTGAGAGAACCAGTAGAGAACCAGTGCCCGTTCGTGGATGGTGCCGGTAGGGATATTCCGCCAGTCTGCTGGCAGCTCGGGGTTTGGGGTTTGGGGTTTGTCATTGGCTTGACTGCAACTCGTTCGTATATTCTACCGATGATACAATTTCGTCGTATCTTCATCGTATAAGTGAGGAGAGGAAATTGCTTTCCATTTAATAGGATATTCGGTCCTCGTGATTGGCCTTCGAAGGGCTCCTTTAGTGAATTAGTCACTTAGAAGCTATACAAATAGTTTCTATAGTTATATATTACATATAACTAACTGGGCTTATACTTAGGTACGTTAGGCGTGAAGAAATATCCCCGAGTTCCATCTATTAATCTAAAATATTTGAACATCTCGGAAAACCTATAAAGGTTAGCAATAGATATATGTTATTGGCACAGACTAGTCTAGCCATGGCGGAACACACGATATCTACCTTCGGGAATATAGCGACTTCTATAAATGCCATTCAACCCCTAGATGGCTTTATAAGCTATTCGATCGAGTTCTCGTCGTTTCCTGATTTTGCCGGTAAGAACTTCCATCCATACAGCGACCAACCTATCAATGATCCCGAATCTAAGACATAGGACAGGCAACAAGTCCAACCCCAACGACTTCTCAAACAACTTACTGGATAACATCGGTGCATTTTCCGGAATAAAGCCGTATATACGGGTTGGCGGAAACACGCAAGACTTTGCTATATATAACTCCGAGCTAACTATTGGACTCAACGGCACTTATAACCTTTCGAGGTCCCCGGACTACCCGACTACCATCGAGATTGGGCCATCGTACTTTGAATCGTACAGCACATGGCCCAATGTCAAATTTTCACATGGCTTCAACCTGGGCGGGAACCACGACGACAGGCAGTGGGAGACGCTCCTCGAAACTGTGCCGCTGGCTTGTAGAGCCCTAGGCAAGGATAAACTATACTTGTGGGAGTACGGAAACGAGCCTGATCTCTTTGTCCCGGCTGTTAGGGCATCTGGTTATAACGAGTCGGACTACGTAGCAGAGTGGCTAAATGGCACGAGAGCCATTAGGAGTGTGCTGGAGACGAGTTGTCCAGACCTCCTTGATAATGACACATACGGATATCTAGCCCCGTCGTTTGCCGGTACTACAAACCATCTAAACGCGCCTCGGACCTGGGCCGACGGCATCGACGCGGACGGCGATATTAAGCTCTTCTCTTCTCACAAGTGCGTACCTACGTTCTCTCTCCAGTGCTCTCATCATATCATATACTCACATTTCAAATAGCTACGTATCCGGAGCCGAGACGCCAGGCGTTACGCTTCAGAACACACTGATGAACCATACAATCACAACCCTCAGTGTCAGCGCCCACACAGCCGATAACGCAACTATCCAGCCGGGAATCCCGTATATCCTCGGCGAGACTAACTCTCTATACCACCAGGGACGTCCCGGCCTATCGAACTCGTTCGGCGCCGCGCTCTGGGCCGTCGATTTCGCGATCCACTGCGCCGCGGTGGGAATAGGTCGTGTGCACTTCCACATGGGCGTACGTAACATCCACCCACCCATTCATATTCTCTTCTCTCTCTCTTCTCTCTCTCCCTCTCTCTCTCAGCCCCTTTTCTCTTCCCGTTCCCATCTATCTACCTTGCATTGCATTACATTACGTACCTAATTCAATAGAAAACAACTAACACCCCCCATCTCAACCTCAGACCGACTACCGCTACGCCTCCTGGCAACCCATCGCCACCAACAAAACCACCGTCGGCACCAAGCCCCCGTACTACGGCAACATCGCCGCCGCCGCATTCCTCGGCTCCGCCGGAACCCTCGTCGCCCCCGCCCCCCTATCATCCGGCAACAACAACGCCGACGCCGACACCGACGTCGCGTACGCGGCGTACGAGCCCGACGGCGGCGCGCTGGCCCGGATCCTAGTGCTGAACTTGCGCGCGTACAATTACACGCTCAACGGCACGGGGGGCGAGGAACTGAACCCGGTTCCGAGGCCGCTGAGGAGGTATCGGTTCATCACGGGGTTGGGCGCGGGGTTGGAGGAGGCGCTCGTGCGCCGGTTGCGTGCGAATGGCAGCGATGCGGTTACGGGGGTTAGCTGGGATGGCTGGAGTTATGATTACGAGTTGGACCGCGGGAAGCCGGTGAGGCTGGAGAATGTGACTGTTGGGGAGAAGATAGGGGTTGTGGATGGGGCTGTGGAGCTACAGGTTGCGGATTCGGAGGCAGCGGTTGTGGATTTTGGGGGCGGGAGCGGGAGCGGGAGCGGTTGAGATGAGTTAGATGGCGTGTTGGTGGCATGTTGATGGGCGTATATGTTTACGATCCGTGGACTGAAGATGATGATACGTGTCGGTTGGTATATACCTTAGGTATGAGTACCTACCTCTAGGTTAGGTAGTCTAACGAATCATTCGTGAAGGCTCTCCCCCTAAGTAACACGTGCCTTTACATTAAACTATGGTAGCTGTAATGTAGATAATGAATGAGGGATAAATACACGATGCAGGTCGCATATTTTACCCCCGAAACTCATACGAGGAGTATACATTACGCCCATCTCCACATCTACTTCAGAGTACTACCTCCCACCGGGGGGTACGTAACAACACAAGGTAGTAACACTGCAACCGCCTATGGATGAGGTCAGAGGGGGGCACACGACGCGTTTACGATGATCGTTGAATTTTCAGACTACCTAGAAAAGCTCTTGACGTCGATAGAAGAAAAGTCAAGAGATAGATCGCGTAGGATCGTGTATTGTACACTGCCGGGGAAAAGGGGGTTATACAGCCTCCCTTTCTTCCCTTCGTATGGTATCATTCCGCCCCAACCTGGTAAATCTACATCATTTCTCACCCCCAAACATATCTTGGAATTAATTTTCTATGTATAGGGCAAGCCTTAAATACGCCGCCCCGTTTTCAAATTATCGACGGAAGTCGTACGGGTATCTTCTAATAACATCCGCTTCCAGAGCAGGATGAGAAGTCCATCACTTATTCGACGCACGGTTGAATCTATGCCCGTGCCTTTTGAATATTCCTTCCCCCCTAGAACCGGAACACGGTCCTTATGAATACTGACGTCGTAGCGGAATTTTGCTCTCGAGCGTGTTAAAAGCCATCGTTCGCGGCGTATACGGGAGCGTGCCTGTCCTGGGCGTCGGCGGAATACCATGCATCTCCCAATTAGCTCCTCTTTTTAGGGCAGCAGGCGAAGATGTCTCTTCGTCCTCGTCGTCCTTCAGGTCGTTTTTCGGGTTTGGCAGCATGGCCCAAATGTTCATACCCAGATTAATAGCGTAGATACCGCTGTCACGACGGTCAGCCAAATACGGTCTTGGGGGCACGAACAAGCAGAAGCTTATACTTACAGCATGATGCACGCTACGGCGAAAGAACCCTTCGCCAACTTGCAGTAGCCCTGTATAGTCTGATTCGCAGCTACGGTACATGGCTTGGCGATATACCAGGCTATCGGGCTTGGGTGGTCTGGGTCGAGATAGTCTGATCCCGCCTGACCGGCTATACTCGTCGCGTAGAGCGCCAGAAGTGCGATATTGACGGCCAACGCAAGAATTGGGTACCAGACGTGCATAATAAACGCGATGAGCTTTGTGAGGAGGAGGAATAGACTGAGAACGGATATGGCGACGTTGAAATCAGTCAATCTAGATGCGAAGTTAGCCTTCCGATCGGACGGATAGGGTAGATAGAGGCTCGTTGTCACTTACGTTTGCGACCACACGAACGGTATTTTCGGTAACGGCTCGTAGTTGGCGTACGCCCATAGGGTAACGCTAGGGCTCGAATTGAAGCCCAGTTCGCTGCCGGCTTTCCATAACTTAGTCCGGTATAAGTCTGGCTGAGCAAGGGCCGTGACAACCAATGCTCCTACGGTTCCCAACAGCTCTGGAATCATCATATAATACATGCCCCTCGTCGACCTCCATTTTCGATGTAAAAGTTTATAGCCCATAGTGAAAACAGACCGCGCCGCGAAGGGTCTCTTAGCTGCGGCTCTGGGAGAATCCGGTTGGTTCTTTAGAACTGGTGAATGAGGAAAAAAAAACACCGAATCTACACGAGTCGGCTAAATGCGCAGATTTCGCGAAGCTGGGCTGATATCGCGTCGCTGGGAACCAGCAGGCCGGCTAGTATTTTACATCGGAAGGCCTACGATGGCGATTGTGGTTAAGAATTGGACGTGGATCTTGGGCGAAGCGGAGACGATGAAGACTTGCGTCGAAACTCACGAAATAGCTTACGAATATGAGAGGAGTTGGCGGTCGGTCGGCCATTTTTAAGGAAATGGGCGCCAACACCCCCCCAAATGGTGGTCGGGAGGGCGGCTGCAGGTCAATCACAAGTGTGCATGGTGATATGCTTGTACGGGAAATAGAAGCCAATGAGAGAGGTGACAGCAACGTTGAACAGTTGTTAAGCGCCGACTTGTGGTTCGTCGGTGGGCGCTTCGCCCTGGTTCACCTTTGGCCTACGCAGCCTACGATCGTATTACCGCAGCAAGATTGGTGGGATGCTTCAACGACCCCTAGCTACACGAGCCAATGGGTATGCAAGACGCCGGCTGGGCGATGCATCTGATAGCTAGGATTTCTATTGGTTGATGCGGGTTGTGCTTCCTGGCTTCTAGCTAGAGTCTCCCTCTCGGGTCTTGGCAGTAGAAACCCGTTCCGGTTTAATGAATTGGCCCGCCCCCAAAAGCTACAGTTACAGTAGCATAGGGGTCGAATATGTCTACCTATCTTTATCAAGCACTGCGCTGAGCTGTCTATGACAACATACGATCGTCGGCCATTTATATTTGTGAAATAGCCGTCGTATGAAATAGAATAAGGCTTCAAGTATTCGATAGCTGATGAGAGCATAGACACTTGTCCTTAACCGAGATAAATGTTCTTACTAAATAATGATGTTAGGCTAGACGATACAGTTTGCAAGTTTGATAATGAAATCGTGGTTAGGTTATGAACCATCGCAACTATTACCCAATCATTCTTGAATATAAAGTTGAAATATGTAATTCTATGTAATGCGTGAGATTAAATGCTCGAGGGTTCAAAGAAGTGCCAAGTCTTGAAGTTTAACTATACTTAATTCGAACTTGTCTGAATAGTTGATTGGCGCTCCATATATTTGTGGAAGAGAGAATATCACGAACATCGAGGCGAAAAGAAATCCGAATTGTTGTTCTAAGTCGAGTGTATTGATAAAAGGGGACAAAATCATCTCTCACTTTCGTCCTTGAAAGGGTCCGCGAGATGGCTGGTTGATGGCGTTGATAGTTGGATTTTCGGCTACCTTGATTTGGACATTCATATTAATATCTTAGGTAGGTAATCTGATACAGCCGCCTTCGCTTTTTTATTCCAAGCCCAGAAACCTAAGCCTCCACCCCGACAATAATCCGACGGGATGGAGGAATCGGCGATCGGGGCTGATTAGCCAGTAAGCTCGGGATTGAACAATGCCTTCCGAGCTCGTGACTTGTGTAACAGGACCCCATCTCACAAGTCGCCGACTCGCGGTTTTTTTTGTTGCGATTCAGACTGGTCTAGATTTAAAGATCGACGTGATCCGCCAATGCATTGCTCAATACGGGGTCAATTCAGCAAGTTGATGTTTTCATCACCGTCGCCATCAATATCAGGGGAAATCCTCCGTCAATGGGGTATAAGATCTTTTATATAACTTCTCAACGGGATAGCGTGGAGAAGCATCTAAGAGATTGGCGATCTAAATCGAAAAAGTCTCGTTAGTATCAGCATAACGATGCAAGGCAATCTCAGAGAAAAAAAAAAGAACGAGATCAACATATGTAGGGGTTAGGTACGGTACGGACACGAGCACGTGGTGTAAGAAGCACAAGGCTCTATGTACACAGCACACAGCATAGAATTAAAACACACACCTATCGAAGATAAGCAAAAAAAGCAAACCCAAAGGATTGGCGGTCGCTTTGTCACGTTGCCAATACCTACACATTATTGTAATGTTGTAATGGTTGCTAATGTAAGCGAAACCATGGGGCTCTTCTCGGAACAGACCATTATGACATAGACGCACTCTAAAAGTAAGAGTTTACGCGTGGCTAATGGCTACGGGTGCGGTACCTAGCACATGGTATGTAATATCGAAAGCAATATCGGCATTCCGCCCCTCCACACTGGAATATATGAATTGGGGTTAGGATAGAAATATGTACATACATAGCACAAGAAGCTCTTATTACTTAGTAATTGCTGAAACATGTTATAAGTCCTTTTAAATACATATGCAACTAACTACCTAAAGTTAGAGTTTATGATTTACGTCGTTTTGAACCTATTATTTACACTAGATACCAAGCAAGACCTAATGACAAGATTAATCCAAGTACTTAATCTACATACAATTCGGCCTCTTTCCCCATTGCGAAAACCGAGGATCTTGTTTGCCGCATTGATCGGCCATTGCAAGCCATGCCTGCTACGTAGGTAGTACTATTTGGATGTATGTATGTCATGATCTATGTGGGGTAAATGGGGAAATGTATGCTCGTTTATGTATGTATAAGTATACGGCTATACCTGTACAATTGTATACGTAGGCTGCTCGCTTCATATATTACCTATGTAGGTACATGCACATCCGAATAACACTTCCCATACGTGTGGATGTATTGCCATTTATAAAGTAGGTATTTTAGTATAGTGCTTTCCATTAGTGCTTTCCATGTTGAGGCCTTACTTATACCTGTTCTTTTAAACCTGGTTATATAAGGTTTTGTGCCCGAAGGATAGGGCAATTTCGTGTAACACAACATGTAAGAGTTGTGATACCTACATGTAGCCAGAAGTTTCGAGCCTTAATTCGGCTACCTATGTTATCTGTCAGGTTATACAACGTTGAGTTTAGGTGCCGGTAGGATTGATTGGTTCCGAATGGCAACACCTCGGTACTCAGATATACTTACCTTAAGTACATACCTCTAAGTTACCTAGTACACCTACTAAAGCCGTTAGCTTTACAGGTACTTTCCCTAGCTGCATGTACCACTTGACGTAAACATCAATCTTCAAAATCTTTTTTTATCTGTAACTATCCTTTTTACACCCAAGTATAAGCCTACACTGATGTGCGTATTCTGCCTTTGACGATCAAGTCTACTTTTGATTTAGAGACGTACGACATATTACAGTAGAGTACCTAGGTATTATGGCTGCCTGCACGGAATACCTACTCAGCGGTGGCCGAGTTAAGTTTAAGTGATCAACAAGCTTCAGCCCCCTGTCCACTAAGGCAGTCTAAGGGAGATCGTCAGTGATACTTTCCCCAAACCGTCACCCGGACTGCTGGAGTCCCAAGGTCTTTTCGAGGGTCTGGAACGTGAAAATCAATTAGACCCTTGCAATCCCAATTTCTTTCGGATCTGGATTCGACGGTACTTCTCCCACGCGAATGTTTTACCTCAAACCAAAAGACACCGAACAGGACACTCTTAGGACTTCTCTCACCAGACCTTCATACAACCATACAAACCACCATACAACCATACAACCACACGACACACAAAACACGACCGCAGCAAAAAAAAAAAAACGTACCTAAATCGAACAACCCTCATCTACGTTACCTAGTCCGTCCGCCCAAAAAGAAATACAGTTTCCGCGCTACTACCCTACTGTACCAGCAAAAAAAAAACCTATTACGACTTTGCCGCTACTACTACATCTAATATTACCTACGACTAGGTAATACCTACCACCACTTCGCCAGTACATACGGTGTTACTACTCTATAAATCTCGTTAGCTTCGATCCTCACGAAATACTTACTTACGCAGGAGTTAGTGTATCTCTTACCATCCCACTAAAGGCTACTCAACCCTGTCGATAGATCCATCTATATCAGCAGTCCGGTGCATGCACTCGCATGGTACAGGCTCCATAGACGGCCGAGTACCTAAACCACGCATCGCTTCTCCCGCAATTCTGGCCGCCTACCGTGGGCTAGGCTTATACCGCTGGAACGCTTCTTGTCAACTGCTTTTCTTTTTCACTCTTCTCTTGTTATTCTCTCCCCTAACTTGTTTATCATCTTCGTCAACTAGATTTGCGGAGGGGAAGTTCTTGCATTTATTAGGTAGAGGGAATAGGAGTTTGGAATAGGGAGCACTCGTATAGACCACAAGCTTCCTTAACTTCTGGTCTAGAACGCTCCGTTTGAGAAAAAAAAAAATCCGGGATCCTCAATGCTGTATGAGGTCCTACCGGCTCGACTATTCGTATCCACATCCCATACTCGTTGTCGCCACATTCCACTTCTTCCTCCTCCTCCTCTAACGGGTCTATGCCATCAATGGCCACAGCCCGATCCTTCTCCACTTCTCATTTGTTGCTAGTAGGTAGTTCGGGATCGTTCTCGAGTGAGGAGCTTGACGTTGGTGCCGGCGTCTTATTTCTAAACCGGAATATTTCTCTATGACTTTACAAAGTAATTCGGACAAGCCTAATCTCCCAGCCATCCCGGGCACCCATCCGACCTTCGTCTTTGATGACAACAACTGCTCCGAACCAACTTCGTCTGCCGCATCCCATACCTCTCGTCCCTTCGCACGACCGGTGCGGCAACGTCACTGTACGCTCGCTAATGACACCGCTGCCCCTGTAACCCGTATTTTAGAAGAGTATTCGACGGAAATAGGACATTATGGTTTGACACCTACGGTAACCCCTAATCAACACTCGATTTTAGGGGACCCGACAGTGCGGTCGCCAAACGAGCCAAGCGCGAGGTCGAGAATAAATAGGGCAAGCAAGGCAAATACTACCGTAACTCAACAGTCGCACTGTACCACGTCGTCGCGGGGAAAAGGGAAGAGATTATCGGACGTTGAACCTGACGACCCGGAAACAAGCCGGCGTGCGCCGAAAAAACAGCGCGCGCGACTTACACCCCCGCGTAAAATCGATCTCGGTCCCTTCGCCAGGCCCACCACGTTCCCTCCGAGGCTTGCTGATGGTCTCACATCTCCGCTGTTCTTCTCACATAAGGATAGGCCACTTATTACTAGACCCCCAAGCTTCTCCGGATCTGAGGGAGCAACCATGTTGAAAAATGTGCATGATGGTGTGGAGGTAACGACTCTAAAGCTTGCCCGGGGTACCGTACCCTCGGCGAGTCCGGCCAGATCCTCCAGCACGCCCGGTAGCTGGTCTTCTATTGAAACGGGAAGTTTGGTGCGAAGTCCCGAGTCGATGACCGCCACTCCGGGATTACAAGCATTACAAGGCATCGGCGTCCTCGAATTATTAGAGCGTGATGATAGACCAACTTTCATCGTTGACAGCTTGAATACGGCCACCAGCAACCCTGACCCCCTCCCTATTCTCTATGCGAATCCGGCGTTTCAGGTCTCCGATACTATTCGGCATTTGCTTTCTGGGGAATTCCAAGACAACGTGGAAGCGCGGGATGAGTTTCTCAATTTCAAGGCGTGGGTAAACACGGGTGGTAACCATACTGACGCGCTTGATGTCTTCTTGCCTTCGTTTCGCTATGGTGGTTTTGGTTGGACCTGCTCAACTATTAGGAATAGGTTCCGTTTTATCAGTGCGAATATCAGCGCAGCGTCGATTGCGCTAGCCTCCCCCGAACCACCGTTAAAGCGAGAATCCAGTATCGATTTGCAAGCTCGCGGCTTATCACTGAATGCTCAGGTTAAAACGCCTAGTGACATTGTACTACCTGATCGAGATTACTTCGGACTTGCTAACCCCATCGATCCGGAAGATCAGATGCAGCAGGACGGAAGTAACGATGGCGATACCAGCTTACCCTTATACAGCGATGATGGCCTAACCCCGGAAGCTATCCCACCGCCCGTAGTGCAGCATTCTTTCGACTGGACTCAGATACCTTTTACTGAGGATCTCCCGGGGCACATAAAGTTCACTCGCAGTATCGACTGGGCATCAACGCCGCTTGGTTCTATCGAAAGCTGGTCATCGGAGTTACGTGCAATGGCGAATCTAGTTATGGCTAGCCCTAATCCCGCAGCAATGTACTGGGGTCCAGAATTTACTACTATGTACAATGAGGCATATGTTGCATTGGCAGGTGCAAAACACCCGAAGCTCATGGGCCAAACTTATAAAGATGCTTGGGGTGAGCTCTGGCCCGATCTGCAACCCGTCCTGGAAAGTGCCTGGAAGTCGGGTCAAGCGACGATGAAAAACGATGATCGGCTTATTTTACGACGCAATGGTTTCGATGAGGAAACGTTCTTTTCATGGTCCATTGTGCCTCTTGTCGGTAGCGACGGCTCTGTTGTGGGGTTATTCAACCCTGCTTTTGAAAATACTCGACGGAAAGTGGCTGAGAGAAGAATGATAACATTACGCGACGTAGGAGAGAATACCGCATTGGCCCGCGACGTCAAGAGCTTTTGGAGCCGGTTTAACGAAGGCCTTATATCTAACGAAGATGACATACCATTCAGTCTGGTTTATTCGGTCACAGAAGAGTCTGAGAGCGATGTGTCGTCAATGCATTCGGGGAGCTGGGTGAACCCTCCTCTATTGATGCTGGAGGCTTCTCTGGGGGTGCCCCAAGGCCATCCTTTACTAATCGAATCCCTCAACTTAAGGACGAGCAGCGACGGTTTTGCCCCATACATGCGAGAATCTATGTCAAACGCGGGACAGCCTGTTGTCTTGTCTGCAGGGGATGGTACGCTGCCCGAAGGTTTTATGAACGGGTTGGCCAGGAGAGGCAAGGGTGACGCGTGCAAATCCATTGTTATATTCCCCGTCCACCCGACTACGGGCAGCGAGAGCGTGGTAGGTTTTATTGTGATGGGTGTTAACCCAAGGCGGCCTTACGACGAGGACTATAAGCTCTTCATCAATCTACTATCTCGGCAACTCGCAACCTCACTAGCGTCCGTCGTCCTGTTTGAAGAAGAGATACGCCGAGGCCAGAAAGCAGCACAAATGGCTGCCGCAGATCGTCAAGAGTTGACCAAGCAGTTACATCTAAGGACACAAGAAGTAGAAGAAAGCGAATTAAGATTTACAAGGATGGCCGAATTCGCCCCAGTTGGAATGTTCATCGCTGATCATTCAGGCCACATCACTTACTGTAATGATATGTGGTGGGATATATCAAGACATAATCGGTCACTGGGCGTAGACTCGTGGATGGAGAGTGTTAAAGACGAGGACCGACCTGCCCTAGAAATGATATGGCGCTGCCTACTTGCGGACAAAACTGCAATCACCCACGAATTCCGGTTTAAATGTTCCCGTCACGAAGGCGAAACTTTAATCGATACCTGGGTCTTGATGAGTGCATATCCGGAAAAGGATGAAAATGGTGGTATCAAGGGAATATTCGGGTGTGTTACGAACATATCGCAACAAAAATTGGCTGAACAGATTCAAATGCAGCGGCGGGAGGAAGCAGTCGAACTTAAACGACAGCAGGAGAATTTCATCGATATCACGAGTCACGAGATGCGTAATCCCCTCAGTGCGATACTCCAGTGTGCAGACGAAATCGCCGGAACCCTGTTAAATCTTAAGCCGTCTGGGGAAAGCGAGGAGCAAAGCGAAAGCCTCAGACTCGCGATAGAGGGCTGTATGGAAGCAGCGAATACCATAACACTCTGTGCCAGTCATCAGAAGCGAATAGTGGACGACGTACTTACACTTTCCAAGTTGGACTCGCAATTGCTACTCGTGACTCCTGTCGACGTACAACCTCTGGCTGTCGTGCAACGCGTCCTAAAAATGTTCGAGAGCGAGCTCAGCACGAACGGTATCGACCTGAAATTTCAAGTCAAGAATCGCTATATCGACATGGGTATCGAATGGGTTAAACTTGATCCTTCGCGGCTTCTCCAAGTACTAATTAACTTGATGACCAACGCTATCAAGTTCACGCAAAGCCGCCCCGCACGATCGATCGTAGTGACACTTGATGCTTCCAGTGAGGTATCAGATTCCGGCGTCGAGTACTTCCCAAGCGACCGTGCCGACAAGGACGTGATTACAGATCATGGCGATTGGGGCAGCGGAGAGAAGATACATCTCCATTTCTCCGTTCAAGATACGGGCAGAGGCCTAGATGAACATGAAAGGAAGCTTCTTTTCCAGCGCTTCTCTCAGGCCACCCCCCGAACTCATGTCCAATACGGTGGTTCCGGTTTAGGACTATTCATCTCCAGAATGCTAACCGAGTTACAAGGAGGACAAATCGGCGTAACCTCCCAGAAGGGCATTGGCAGTACATTCTCATTCTATATCCAAAGTAGAAAGACGGTCGGTCCGCCACCTGATGCACATGGGCTACCGGCCGCTCCTCCTCTTACACGAGCACCGGGGTCCTCAACGACGATCGAGACTCGGCACCCCAAAATGGCCTCTTCCGACAGTCTTGCTCGCACCGCCAAGAACGTTGCTTCTAAACCTCGATTCTCGGAAGATGGCCGTCGCTTGTTCGACGTTCTTATCGTCGAGGACAACCTCGTAAACCAGAAGGTGCTTCAGAGGTCGCTCCGCAATGTTGGGAACAGCACCAAAGTAGCTAATCACGGCGGCGAGGCCTTGGAGGTGTTACAGCAGTCACGATATTGGACCGGAAAGGAAGAGTCCGGGCACGATATATCGGTCATCCTGATGGATCTTGAGATGCCGGTAATGGACGGCATGACTTGCGCTCGCAAAATTCGGGAACTCGAAAGAAACGGAACGATTGTTAGCCATATTCCTATCATCGCCGTCACAGCGTACGCACGGCCGGAGCAAATTGAGAACGCCAAGGCCGCAGGAGTTGTACGTATTCTTCATTAGAATATCCCATTAAGGCCCAGTTCCAGTTACTAACCACCGACACAGGACGATGTCATTTCCAAACCTTTCCGCATGCCCGAACTCATACCGAGGATAGAGCAGTTAGTCGCAATCCACACGCCGTGTTATGCCGAAATCGCGGCAGCATAATGAACCCGAACTTCTCCAACCCGAGAATCGAATCCCAAACATATAATTATTCAAAGATTACCTTCCAAACCGTAACCATAATTATTAGCTTGCAATTCATTCTTCGTTTAATCCCATCCCGCAAGGCGTTTGGCTCCATCAAGCCGGGTGGAAGGCTTGTTCTTGTTTTTTAAATCATGATAAGGACAGAGATCATCACAAAAGTTCAGAGGGATTTGTTGCTGTTGATGTTATATTCTTTTTTCGATTTTTCTAACTTGATTTAGGGTATCTATCTAATTCATCATCTAGCCCCGACACAGGAGCTCGGGCCGGCAGATTTTTATATTTTTACATGTTAACAAAAAAATTTTTTTTTCCCGCATTACATATAGATGTAAAGAGGCGTTCATGGGCGAATACGGAGGGGACGCATATACACGAAGGCTTGGGTTGGCATATGGGGCGCTTCTTCTCCCCCGAGTCCATTTTTCAGGATTCTATATTTTATAGTTATATTTTTATTGTTTTTCTTTATTACACCGCGTTACTACTTGCGGGTTTGTTTTTATCCATTTATTTATTTTACGTTAGCCTGAGGACACAGAGATTGGGGTGGCTATGACGGCCCGTGATGATGATGACGATGATGGGAAGAGGAGACGAGGACGAGGACGGGGACGGGATATGAAGTCATGTTGCACAATACATAGATGTATATCCTGGGATCTAGGTACCTGCTCGCGCACACATATACGTAGTAATTTAAATCAGTGAAAATACCTAGGAATCAGAAATTGATAGTATATAGTTAATATGTCTTATGCCTTGAGAACGGATGTGATGGTGAATGAATGGCTGGTTTATCTTGGATGAGAGGAATAGGGGGAGGGAGTAATGTTGTAAGGGATATATAAAATAGAATTACACTTACGGAAGCATGAACGTTGTTTAAAAAGGACCTCGGTAGGTATGCATACAAGTTATAAGATCTGTTTGTGTTGGAAGTCGAGTCGCGGAATTAGAGATGCTATCTTTATGGTCCATTCACCAAAGTAAACCTCGCACTACCTCGTTTTATCATAGGTAGATTTTACCTCAGATGGTATGGCACAGACGGATGGCATATATAAAAGATCAACAGGACTCAGTGTTAAACCCGTATATATTTACCTACCTAGGTAGGTAAGCGCGTACTATATGTAGACATGCTCCTGAGATACCAACTACCAGGCCTAGGTAAACAAACCCCTTTTCCACACTTCATACCTCATACCTCCACCTCCCAGATCTCCAAACCAACACCGACTACTATCACCTTTTTCTTTTTCTTACCCGTGCCCTTTTTATTTCCCTCTCCCTCTCCTTCTCCCTCTCCATCTTCATCTCCGCCCTCGAAGACATCTAAATCCCCCGCATCAGCAACAGAGCTATACCGCTCGTCCAACAACTGCGCCCTCGCCTGCTGCTGCTGCTGCCATCCAAGCAGCCGCCAGATCCTAACGCGCTGGTCATTGCTCCCCGTGACGACGAGCGCGCTATCTTCTTCTCCCACGTGCGCGAACGCCACGCCGGTGATGGCTGCGGCGTGCGCGGAGCGGACGAGGGATTTGCTCTTGATTGTGATAGCTGCTGCTGCGTCCCCCTGAGACTCGGAGGGGGGAGAAGGGGCAGCAGGAGAGATGCAGATATGCGCGACGCCTAGCGCGTTGTCGTCGCCGCCTGTTACGATGAGGTATTCCGAGGTTCCGTCATCTCGGATAGCTACTCGCCGCACGTCGAGGGATTTGATAGTGTTCTGGTGCAGTTTTGTGACGGCAAGTGCGGCGTCGGCATCGCCTGAGTTCTTACCATCATCATCTTTGAGGTTCGATTTGGAGGAGTAGATAGCTAAATATCCATCCGTGGCCGCAGCCAAGGCATGGTCGTTATCCAATCGGCGTACTTGCGTAAGACACGCACCCGTATACGTTGACCTTTTTAGTAGACGGAACCCTGATACGCGGCTATAGGTATACGTCTGTAGCGTCGAGTTCGATAGGACCATAGATATGGCAAACTCATATCCGCCATCACTATCGCATGCGGTGCAAGTCACGTCAAAATCGGTAATGCGGGCATCTCCCACTTCAGTTCGGTCAGGGAACACAGCTTCGCATACAACGGCAAGCCCGCTGAAGTTGCTGCATTGGAGCCGGTTGATCTTCCATACGAAGAATTCCTCGTTGCCGCCGCTACTAAATAGGTACTCGTTTTTGTACCATTTTAGAGCTTGAATACCCGTAGCATGCCTCTCCAGCGCCGTGACGCAGCGTAGCCTAGGATCGTTGCTATTGTGTTCATTATGTTGATAGTCGTGGTCGTTATATTCCCATATCCGTATCACAGTGTCTTCAGCGGCCGTGGCAATGTAGCGCCCTGTAGAAGCGCTCACCGCCTTAATTTCACGACCGTGGCCCCCTGGCTTGAGCGTCTTGTGTGGTGCACATGTCTGCGAAAAGATGTGCATCTGCCCCGCCTTGGTAAATACAAATCGAAATCCATCATGCCGGTACCTCAGGGGAGTCCAAGCGTAGCTCCGCGACGAGCCTCCGCAATCGACTGTGGCGACCTCGTGACGCTGGGTTTCGTTCCAGACCACTAGGTTACTACTCCGAAAACCGCAGAGCATGAGATCCTTGGTCCCATCGCCGTTATCGGAGAACCAAGCCCCCTCGATAGATGACACAAATGGCGGCAATATCTCGTGAACCAGTATGGCGTTGGGTTGGCTAGCCGTTGTTGAAATTTCATGGATCCTGTATCTTCCATCGCGACACGTGCTCAAGATGTAGTTGTGTGGTTGGTCATCATCATTGCCAAGGGGGAGTAACGAGGTGATTGCCTCGTCTCTCTGCACCTCAATAGTAAAGATGACGGAATACTCGCCACTATCGCCTTGTTTAAGGACGACGATGACTCCTTTTCTGGATCCGAGAACGAGATACCCCTGAGTGAACGTAGCAGCGGTAACCATAAAGCCTGGTTCTAAGGCTACTTCGGTGTGTTTTAGCGCCAAATTATGAGGATCAAATTGGATGAGGAGAGCATTGGTACTGCGCAGGATAGTAACGAGAAAATCCACATGCCTATTACCTGTCCTTACGCTGGCGTCAAATACGCAGAAGATATCTGCTATTTTCCCATCCACTTTAGTCATTAGCTCAAGAGATGCACCCCCCGATTCTCCATAGTAGTAAATTTCACCATTATTCGTGCCAACGAGAGCTATATGATCAGTTGTTGGTGTTCCGAGGAGCGGATGCGAGAAGACTATCTGGCCAATCTCGTTAGGGAGAGTTAACTCTGTCCACGTGAGTCCATCCCCCAAAACGCCAACAAATATTTGGCCTGAATTTGTGGCGGCAAGGAGTCGATTGTCGGAGATGAATGTATAACGGTTGAACCCTTCCTTTGCATTTTTGGGTTTGGTGCCCTGCGAAGGCAAGGCTAGACTGGTCGAAACGCCGTTTGACTTCTCAGGGTCAGTTGCCGCATGATTTGCTTGGGAAGACCGTATCACATCTGAGAGAGACCACGTAACGCTTTTCCTCTCATCCGATACTCTATCGGTGGGCTTTATCTGGTCGCCGCTTGTTACTTTTGGAGATAGAGACTCCACGCCAGCTCCTATCAGAGCAATCTTTCCATCGGCACCGCCAGTTGCGATCAGCAGATCTTCACCATTGGATGTCATGGCGTGAGACCAAATATGTTTCCCACTATGATTTGAGGCAGTAGACTGGTGAGTCAACCTAGCGAGCTTAATGGAAGAACCAGAGACGTCGGGCCCCTGAGCCTGTGTGTCTAAAGATAGTTTCCATTTCTGCGCCGTGGCGTCTTCACCAAATGAGTAAAGTTCAACGATATTGGAGGTCTTGGATAACGGTTGGATTTGTGGAAATTCGACCTGCCATATCCTTGATGCATGTCCCATGACCGTAGCTAAGCATCTTGCCGACTGGTCGTCGTGAGCTGTATCCTCTGCATTATATCCGAATCCTGTCTCACGCGCTTCCGTGATACAATCTCCATACCCGTTCTGGCCTTGGTGTCCGGACTTCCCGCGTCTTTCGGTGATATCCCAAACTCGGATAGTCCTATCATCACTGCAGCTTGCCAGTAGCCTCAGCGTCTCCCCCTGCGAAGTTTGGATCTCAGGGGAAATATGGACCCCGAAGATTGAACCTTCATGACCGGTAAATACGGAAAGGACCTCGCAGTTCTGCTTCTGTTCGGCAGTTTCGAGGTAGCATTTCCAGACAATGATCTCTCCAAATACCGTTCCAGCGGCCACGAGTACGCACTCCCTCGACACCCAGAAGAAGTTACCCGAATATAAAATGGGCCTTGAAGGTGACTGGATACTATCGAGGATAAGAGGACCCTGGTCTTGGTCTACATGGGCCTTGATAACTTCATTATGGGCGGTAAGTAGCACAATACGACCGTCTCCAAAGGGTGAGATCCTCCCGTCGAAAATCCAGTCGGGCACCCTGGCCTCGACATTTTTTGTCGAATCTGGCCTATTATTATGACCTTGGATAATACTTTCAACTATGTCATTAGATAGAACTTTGACATGGTGCCCGCCCCAAATGAGAATCAAATGAGGCTGCTGGGATGCACCCAGCGGCGGTACAGAGATTCCGTGGATAGACTGAGCCCGGAATATGGGTAGTTGACCGCAAAAGCGCGAGGTCTTAACATGATATATATTAATATCCGTATCCTCCCCAGCTAGGAGGTATTGCTCCCCATTGACTTGTGACGTATAAAAGGCCAGGGCCGTAATAGGATTCAGCACATGTTCCCTGTAGAGGTTACCGAGAGCAGCCAGCTATACATATTTAGGGGTTAGTATGTAGGTACCTGAGGTATATTAAGAGTGGTATAAAAAAGGTGTAAATTGGTGGTTTAGCGGTGTGTATGAAAACATTATGAACGGAAAAGAACAATTGGATTTGTATTTACCTCGCGAGACATCGGGTTCGATTACTCGTCGTGATTTCCATATGTGACTGAATAATGAATAATGGATAATGAATAATAATAAGAATAATAAGAGACTAGAGGTTAAATTTTAGCTTAGGTTATTGCACCAGACGTGGATAAAGCTAAACCCACTTTACATAATATTTCCTTTTTATTGCATTGTTATTGAGTTTATTTATTAAATGAAAGATGAAAGCTCATAAGAAAGTATTAGTTGCGCAACACCGACCATAACACTTAGAAGGCCAAAAAGTGCTGCAATAAAACCGAAAGAAAGCAGAGAATTGATCATGGGATGATTCGGGGCTGTGACAAAGAGTCTCGATAATATTCTTATCCATCAGCAACGCTGGTGGAATAAAGTTGATATTCATCGTGACAGCCTCAAAATTCAATTGGTGATAGATACTGGCTATAAAGGGACGACAATGAGCGAAGGTCACTTTGATGCCTTACCACCATACCGATCAGTTACTTACTCTGTATAGAACAATGTATTGGGTCGACCACGCGGCTGAGGCTGAGGCAGCCCGCATGGCAGTGATGGATATAATATGTTACCAAGTCCGGTTATCCTTAGGATCCATCCTACTTCTACTATCCCCTACCAATATCTAGCATAAACACCTAGAAGGCTTCAGACACTCGATCGAGCAGAACCGTAAATTGTCAATTGCGAGAGATTGGATGGAGAAGATATCATACAGCCTTGCGATGTGCGGTACAGACATGGCCAGTGCTAAACTTTGCGCTCACTTCAGCTCATCCCTTCGAATCTGAAGAAGAACCACAAGATGACCCGAGACTCCAGAAGATACGGAATCTGACCCAATAGCAGTCGGCGGTATTGAATATGATTTTACCGAGACACCGTCGCCTCAGACCAGACCTACGACAGATATCGACGCCAAACACTCATCGCATACTTTTGGGTATAAGCAGCGACTACTTCGCCGCCCCGTGATTGAACCATCGCTATCGACCCTGAGTTGGGTACCAGGCCAGCCTAACCTGGACTGGTCTCTTCTGAAGTTACAAGATGTAAAAACATGGAACTGAACTCGGTCCAAATAACGGGACCCCAACAAGTCGAAAAGACTTACTACATAGTATATTGGCACCGAGCCAAGAACCAGACCATCTAAGCAACGCCGTGTCCGAATTATCACGTCTCACCACATCAAGTCCAAAGGGACAATTAGCCCAATCCCTACTTACATATCCAATCAGAGCGGGAACCAGAACCTGTGCGAAGTCTGCACCGTCTCACTAACCCATGGTCGAGGTATGTACCTACGGTCTTCCGCAACACAGGTAAATACCAGAGCTAACAGAAATTCCAAGGACTTGGGATCGGTGATTCCGGGTCTCTAGTGATAGACGAGGAAACACAGGAGGCGTACGGCCATGTTATCGCGGTCGATCCCATGGGTAGAATATTCGTCATCCCGCTTGTCGATACCCTGGGCCAAATCCGAAGTTTGTTTGGGACTATGGACGTGGATATTTTCTCGAAGGACTGGTCTATGCTTCCCGACCGGCTTCTCACGCCCCCCAACCCATATGATTCAACGCGCTGGTACAAACTTGGGTTTTGAATGCCGTCTCGTAATATAACCTCCCGGGGGAAAGCATACTGGGACAAGGATCAAAATGAGGGGCTAAGAGACGGTAGAATGTGTAGCTATTACTTCCTCAGATTCCGGCCTCTTTTAGAAATCGAGTATATCTACCTACGTGCCTGTTATCTTCATACGGGAGTTACATAGTATACCTCTGATGTGGGTCTCAAAGTTAACCAAAAGGCTGGCCGCGTCTTATTATAGAAACCCATGTGTATACCACATGCTCCAACGCTAAAGTCTGCTGTATGTATGGTCCCTGGAGCCCGTTTTTGGGGCCACCGGCATGGAGCATCTACTATGTACATCTCGCACCTCATTTGTGCCACGTGCTCTAAGCTCCGGTTCGACCACACCGCTCGGTCCTAAATATGCCAGCAACGCATATGCACACCAGAGCTAGTTTCGGTAGTTACCTAATAATGGAAGGCTATTCACGATATCTTCACCCATGAGCACCATATACCGAATTTATATTCCAAAAAGGGAAAGAGTATCTTTAATAGATAGAATATTTGGGTCATATATGAGGCCATTCACTCTAGGCCATTATATTCCGAATTGATATCATAATAATCCACGATCTTCCCATCACGGGAAACCACCCTATCTACCTCATACGTAGATATCTCCGATAGCTTTTGCAGATACCGCGATCATCCAGTCTTGTCATACCCAGGCCCAAACGCCAGCAGAACGCAAAAATTACAGACCTGTAACCATCCATTTCATTGTAGATTGACTGATATTCTCCGTGTTTAACGGGCGTGAGAGTAAGGCTCGTAGGCCAGATCCGAGCGGGCACCACCACGCTGCGGGGCACCGTAGTTGTACCCGGAGTTGCGGTTATCACCGAGCGGCGCGTATGAACCGGTAGGAATAAACTTCTCACCCTCGGCACCGTGTGCCGCTCGTCGGTTGTAGGGACGGTTCTCGGGCTTGCAGCAGCAGATGGAGAAGAGCCAGAAGAAGCTGGCACCGAGCGCAAAGGCAACACCAATCCAGACGCAAGCCAAGAAGTTGTTGTTCCAGCTGGCGTCTCCACCGTACTTCGACGTGGCGCCTCTCACTGCACCGACCACGATAACAGCTAGCGCAGTCATCATAGATGCAGCAGCGATAACAAAGGCAGTGGCAATACCAGAAATGACCCAGGTCAGGCAAGAAACCAGGCGAGAGCAGGCGGTGAACAGACCAACGACTAACTCAAGGGCAAGGCCAATCATAGCAATGATGTAGACAACCTCGGTCCACTTGATGAGGGTCTTGAAAGTGCTCAAGGTGTCGTTCACCTCGTCAGGAACGGTAATGTTAGCACCAAGCTGGCTGCCAAATTCGTCAACCCACGAGGTGTTGAGATCCTCTTCAGCCCAGTTGAACTTGGCCTTGGTGCAGTTCTTAGCGCCGTCGGTTGTTGTTGAGCAGTAGTTCCAGAGGGTAAACTGGTAGATCTTGTCGATACCGAGCTCGGCGGCGGTGATGTTGTCGCCGGAGCCGGTAAGACTGCCGACGATACCGGAGATATCAGAGGTATCTTGCGGGGCTGGCGAGCGGGTGTTGTGTTGATTCAAGGGATTATGAACATTTTGGCTGACAGCCTTCTGACCGTTGTTTACGGCGCTGTCAATCTTATCTGAGATACTTTCGGCGCTGGTAATGTTGCCGAGGAGGCTTTGAAGGGTTCCGGCATCGATAGTAACGTTCCTAGTATCGATTTCGAAAATGAATAGACCGTTGTTGGTGACACCGGTGAGACCAGCAATCAGCAGAGAGATGATGCTGCCTACTGTCAATATGAATGGCAGAGCCACGCAGACATATCTTCCAACACCCATGATGTATACCAGTCTATTTGCGACCGAGAGGAATCTAGTTACTTTACGGTTGTTGTAGTAGTTCTTTTAACGAGTGCAGGCCGTTGACTTAAACGAAGGTAAGTTACCTAACCTAAGGTTATATGGTTTGAAGGTTTGATAAAAGGGTCCAAGATGGAAAAATGACGACTGACCCAGCAACGGCAAGCGACAATAAATAATAAATAAAGATGTAACAGTGATACGTGAGCAAAGATGCACTGAAAAGAATAAGGTGCGTAAGACGGTTGTATTTATTACGCATGGGAGGGACGATCAGTAGGACTTGACTGGACTGACTGATCAAATCTAAGCAAGCGTGGCGCAGCTTCGGGCTACACAACCCAGCCCTCCGGCCCTTCTACATAACATGGCAGCATGGCGGGGGGGAGGGGGGACCCTTTCAAGTCGACGTCAGCCCATCACTAAAAAGTTGTCCAGGGGATGCTCAGCCCCGCTGTAAAATACAAAATACTCCAATGAGACGGGATGCCACCCCACTAGAAAAAAACAACAACAAGTGACATTTGGGTAACCCGTATTGCCGTTGACACCACACAGCCTGATAATTGTTTGTCTAATACCCGATGTATAATAGTAGCAGGATCATTAACTTTGACTGAAGATCATTCCCTAACGTTTATGCCCAACATTTTTCATCAGGATGATTTTGACTACTTACCTACCTAGATACCTACACTACTAAAGCACCTCAGAAGCACCGGTGATGCAGTTTCATCCAAGACAAGGCATGAAGGGGAATTAGGTGAACCGACCTATGCCCCACTCCCCACCTAACCTGTACAAGGGCAGCTTGTGTGAGAGACCTGACATTACCTGACCTGTGTAAAAGTTCAGTAGACCTATGGAATAAAGTTCATATTATTACTGGTTTTTAGTGGGTAGTAGGCAACTTAACCATTTATAATCCAGTTGATTAGTACTCACTAAGTACTCATTCTATTCGGTAGCAGTTACTATACTACTTACTGAGTACTTACTTTATCCGGTAGCAACTACTATATTACTCACTGAGTAGGTAGTATAGTCCAGTTGATTAGTACTCACTGAGTACTCACTCTATCCGGTTTTCTACAGCAGCTACTATACTACTTTGATTAGTACTTACTAAGTACTCACTCCCCTTACAGCGGCCACTATACTACTCGTTAAGTACTCAATGAGTACTTTGTGAGTGCTAACCAAGTAGTAATAAACATTTACTTTAAATATCTTCATTTTGGTTGGGATTAAACCCCCTATTATCTAAATGATTAGCCATCTTTTGTTGCCTAAGTCATTACCTATACAGTTGAATTGGTAAGGGTCCATAGGTTAGGTAAATTTTATTCCATAGGTCTACTAAACTGTTATACAGGTTAGGTAAGCTCAGGTCTCTCATACAAATTTCCCTTGCACAGGTTAGGTGGGGAGTGGGGCATAGGTCGGGTGACCTATGGTCTCGGCATGAATGCAGCAGCTGAAATAGAACAACTACGCTAACATTTCGCTACACCAGTCTAGTTAGGCATATCGCAATTCCGGACTAGGCTATTGACTAGGGGACCCCAGCAAACCTCAAACTCCCGCAGATACGCTGTATTGCTAACAGGTACGACTTTATCGCATAGAGGTTGCATATAACCCCCGGTACTCCGGCAAGAACTAAAGATACGCTGTATTCGAAGCGAGAGAAAACAGCAATCAAACACAATTTTGTGCAGCTTTACATGGTAACACGAATGAAAAAAAAAAAAAAAAAAAGAGATACAGAGATACAGAGGCATAAAGTGGACGGGGCCGCGTAAAGTCGCAAGAAAAGCTCTTGGAAATGTTGATCAGCGTGTGGCTAGTGGTCCTCGTGAAGATCGATTATAGGTTTAGATTGGACAGATTATTGCGTGCCTCCCGCGTGTTCGAATACGTGGGCGTTGTGGCGTCAACGCACAAGGATCCCGTGAGGCGATGCCCTTGACGCGTCTTTGTCTCTCCACCATACTACATATGTAAGAATCTCTCACGACAGACGAGACAATATGAGCATGGCCATGTTTTGAAATCTTCAAAAAGATAGAGAACGTTTTGCGTTGCGGTTCGAATCGAAAATTCGGAAGAGATGATGCGATAGTATAAATCATAAGTTTTGACAAATAAGGATGGTGTCGTTGAAGATGGCAGGATGGAAATGAGGAGGATTGGAAGGGGGATTTCAAAGTCCAACATACACTAATTGAAACCGGTGCGAAAGGCTATTACCAGCCGAACCGTTTAGTGAGGTACCTACTTACCAGCTCTTTAAATGTGGCTGGGCCAGTTAGCGAGCCTTGGCGAGGTCCCTGCTAGGCCCGCCAGGGTAGGTCGCGGGGCAGATCTTGAGGGATCCTAAAAATAGGAAGCTTGGAAAGTTCCACTTGTGGCTAACCAGCAGCAATACGTACCTTTCTCTAAGAACCTGCCTAAAACCCCATTTATGCGTTCAGGGTTGAGGCAAGCAAACACAAACAAATTCTTCCGGTAACCGAATTTTTATATGTATAAGAGGTAATCGCTCTTATGTTGTTAGTTTCCGGACCCGAGAAAGGAGCTCAAGTCGGAGATACCAACTTCTCAGCCCTATCCGTTATGGTTAAAAGGTAGAAGGGTTCTAGAATTTCGGCCTTGAACCTTGCCCGATCCGGAATACACCGATGGACCGGGTCACGTCGGGAGCCGTTTGCGGATATGGATGGTGACATGGTGACATTAGCGACCTTACCTCTCAGAAGGACGTCAAAAAAGGTGGCGCACCTAGGTGCGCCAGTTATCTTGACGCATTTATGCCTCTTCGTTACGATTCATTATCCGTCGGTAAGCTCCTTAATATAGGAGCTGTCAGGCTGTTAGACTATGATTCTTAGTCGCCCTACCCGATAGTCCAATCAACATTTTTCAAAGGATCTAACAGCTGCCGCGATGGCCTGATGACGGGAAATGTAGGCGAAGCAAGGCATTGGCTCGTTGAGAGCGTAGGGTTCATGATGTTGTTGGACATGAAATAGTACTACCTCAACACCGCCATGTACAATACTATCGGTGTCCAAAGACTAATCTTCCCGCTGCCGGAGCAGTTCACACCGAAGGCGTGATGAATTGTCCGGTTCCTTGCCGTCGAGCTGTCGCGTGCATACTGGTGGCACATAGACGATGGTTGAAATTCGGTTTGAGTGGCAGGTTGATGTATTCTTATAGTATTATACTGCGTATGATATAGACGTCTAATAACTTTGTGACACGCAGGACAACCTAACGCAACAGATTCCTATTGGGCCATTTACTTATCTACTTGAAGGAATACCTAATATGTGCTACTTACCTAAGACACGCTCTTGGCTAATCAATCTAGACTTGCTCGAGGCCTGGCGTGTATGCAACTGCCACGATACCGGTATTAATTGCAGTGTCAAGCTTTCAGTAGACTCCAATAGAAACGAAAGCCGAAGTTATTAGAGTGATAAGTGCCAAGTAAGCAGGCCTGACAAGCAGAAGCCGAGACGGTCGAAAAGACTACGATGGCTGCTCGTGATGCAGCGATGCTACCGATGTTACCGGGTTGCCTGGTAGTCGCCACCGCCAAGGATCGTGATGTCGATGTTCACTACCGGTAAAGCTTGGAGAGATACGAACTTTTGGGTTATATACCTACTACCTACCTAAGCAAATGGGAATGGGTCAGCAACTAGAGACGGAGCATGGATGATTAAGGTATTTGTACCTATCGGACATCGAGAATCAACTGCCACTGTCCGGTTTAGGCAATACAAATCAAAGTAACGAACAAAAGCCGGGCTCGAAAGATGAGATCTTTGCAGTAGGTGCCATCGCGTTGCCTGATCGACGGGGTTCTCAGTTTCTTATTGGAAGTTTAGTAAATTTTACTAGATTGCTCCCGCCTGCATGTCACCTTGATCTACTTGAAATTCCCGCTCTTGTCGTTCCATTCGAAGCTGTTCGTCCGCAAACATCGTTATATCCTAAGAGGTTTTGGGCACCATATACGACCATTATATGTAAGGTGTAAACGGTAGGGAGGGTTGGAGGGGTGGAGAGAAAACCTGACCTCCTACCGTACCTGGCAGACTGGTCGTCGAGTCGGACGTATTATCATCAAACCTTGACCAATTTTAATTTAACCCCACACTTAACAATGTATTATTATTTCGTCGTAAATGACTTTTTGACTTTTCTTTGTTACCAGTAGGACAAGGGAATCCACCCTTATACATTAGGTAGAGTTGGGTAACCTTCAGACGACTTGGACAACTTAACTCGAGCCGGAACGAAGGTGCCCCGCCAAAAATTACATAGCGGTCTGGAAGGTTAGGTACGTCCCTTCCACTAAAACTCGCTGCAAGGTGTTCCTCCGCCGCCCCAGTCGGACGGCATCGCGGACTATTCGAAAGTGGAAGTAGCGGCTCCCCACTAGTGGTAAGAATAACATATGTAAGTGCATACTGTATGGTCGCATCAAATAGAGATAGATTATTGAAATCAAGTAACCACCTTAAGGTGTAGTTGCCGTATGTATAGGCATCTGGGCATTTTCTTATCAATGACATGATCTGTTTAACGTCGACTGTAACTTCTCTCTCCCCCCCAACTTCCTATTTGTAAGGTTATTTAGTGCGTATGTCTGAATAATCTTGACGCGTTCGCATTACTCTCTCTCTCTCTCTTCCTTCTTCCCTTCAACCCTTCAACTCCATTCACCCCTTCTTCCCAACTTATCAAGAAGCCCAAAATTCCAACGTGCCGCATCCATTGTCCTACCTTGATCCAACCGGCTTGCTCCTTTGAGAGCAATACAACCGGAACCTCCCCTAAATAAAGCCATAAAGCCACATTTCTATTTCTAATTGCTAATTCCAAATCGTGCATAGCGACCGTCAGGCCAATATAGCCCGACACCTGTCGTCACCCACGGACCTTGGAACCGTTTTGACAAGTATAGCGGGACGTGCCCCTCGTCCTACGCACACACGCTCGGCGCGCGCACAGAAAATAAAAAACGACCTTGGCGACCTTGCGCATAGCCTAACGTTGTATAACAATCATCCGATCAGGCTACTCTTCATATGCTAGGTAGGTGTCTTTTCTACTTCTATACTAGTTACCTACTTCTTATTTCTCTTCTTCCTATTCTAACTACATCTCCTATATTGGGTACGTACATGCATATATACATGCATATAGTCAGTCATACACACTTATAGTCATACACATACACATATACATATACATATACCTACCTACCTTACCTACTTAACTTACGCATAGTCCTACATCACTCGTACATATCCCCATACTTACACATCCATACACACATCCATACACACATCCATATACACATCCATCCAATACACACGCATACGCATACGCATATGTATCTACTGCTACCCTAAGCTACCCTAATACTGTATGTTATGTACGGTGAGACGGCAACCCTCGTTGCTTGGCGCCGTTACCAAAAGCTCCACTAGAGTCTAGCACGTTCTTCTGACCTCGTCCTTGGCCCCAGGGCCCTTCTCTTGGGTTATGTCCCCATGTCTTATCTTCCCTTTTTATTTTTAACCTGACTCATCACCGTTCGCCGCATCTCAGACGAAGCAGACGAACAGCTTCTCCCCGCATTTTCCTTTGCTCTGGTGTATGTATTGTCCCCAAAAAGAGAGGAGAAAAGGGGAAAAATTATTAGACGGTCCAAAAATAACAATAGACGGCCCTAAACCTTCGCCTTCGCCATCGCCATCATTATCAACTTCCCTCCCTTCGCACATCTTTTGCCTCATCCTCTCCTCCGCAACTCCCCGGTCTACCTAAGACTTGCAATCAATTTCCCCAGCTGCCAAACCCCCCCGCCAGATTCAACATTCAACTGATCAACTGCCGACCCTCATACATGTACGACCTCAATCCGCATAGGCCCCGTCGCTGATTCTTCCGAACTGCAATTTAGATTAATTACATTACATCTAGCCTCAACGTCGCTAGCATAGCCTCTTACGCAACACTGCTATTCCTGCATTCGCTCCCGACATCTCCGTTTGACCACGACAGCATCCTACCCCATCCTTCACCTCGTCGTCCTCTCCCGCAACTCCCCGATACCTGCGAAAGACTGGCGCTTACTCTACGCCTTAGCTACAAAGACGGAGAACAAAACGGCGCCCACTTCTTCCGCCGCCCTCCTCCTCTCTGTCCTTGACCGACTATTTCATCCTCCCTAGCAGCGAGCTGGACATTAACGAAGAATATTATCCGACCCGTCGCTAATACACGATCGACATATCGGTGGGCGCTTGGGCTTCCTATTCCTGTTTTCTGTTTCCGCCTAAATCAACAATAAAAAATTCTGCATCGCGAAGCTGGACTGATACTCATTGAACATCGTCAACACTCGACACGAGACGATGGGAAACCAAACCTCCAAAGACGGGGGGAGCGGCAAGGGCTCAAGCGCATCCTCCGGAGACCGCGCCGAAAACTTGCAATCGTATCCCTCATTTGGAAAATCGGAGACCAAGGATTCTACCCGTTCATTTAAAAACTTCCGATCAAAAATTCCTGGTGGTGGGAAGACAGATAGTCCACGGAGCTCGGCGATTATATCCAACGGAGATGCTGTCGGGGACAAATCGGATGCGGCTTCTGTAAAATCTGCGCGGAGCAGCAAATCGAGGACTGGCCGTGCTGACTCAGTCACTTCCCCATCATCCCCGCGATCGCCGGACGCAAACAACTCCTATGATAACCAACCACCTCCTTCTCCTGTCCAATCTGCCTCTATTAGAGCTGGTCATGGCGACATACATGCTGCCCAAGCTTGTGGCGAGGTGGACCACGTATCCGATCAGCCGCCCAACGGAGTCGCGAGCCCAAATTCGCATATACAGCAGCAGCCCGGAGCACCCATCTTGGTGAAGAAGGAGAATACTATTAACCCTATCATATCTGTGCCGGGAACACCCTCGAAGGATGATTCCCCTACCGTGGTTGCTATGAGTGACATCAAGGATATTGACCTTGATGATTTCATTAAGCGGCTCCTAGACGCTGCGTACGCTGGGAAAGTAACGAAGAGCGTATGTCTCAAGAACGCCGAGATTGTCGCCATCTGCCAGAGGGCACGAGAATGCTTTTTATCACAGCCTGCGCTGCTGGAGCTTGATGCGCCGGTCAAGATCGTTGGCGACGTTCACGGCCAGTATACTGACCTGATTCGAATGTTCGAGATGTGCGGGTTTCCGCCGAGTGCGAACTATCTTTTCCTCGGAGACTACGTTGACAGGGGCAAGCAGTCCTTGGAGACCATCTTACTTTTACTGTGCTACAAGCTAAAGTACCCCGAGAATTTCTTCCTCCTAAGGGGGAACCATGAATGTGCCAACGTTACGAGGGTCTACGGCTTTTACGACGAATGCAAGCGAAGGTGCAACGTTAAGATTTGGAAGACGTTCATTGACTGCTTTAACACGCTTCCGATCGCCGCCATCGTTGCAGGAAAGATATTCTGTGTTCACGGTGGACTGTCTCCAGCCCTAAGCCATATGGACGATATCCGCAATATTGCTCGTCCTACCGATGTCCCTGATTACGGTCTCCTTAACGACTTGCTATGGTCCGATCCCGCCGACATGGAAGCAGACTGGGAGGCCAACGAGAGAGGTGTCAGCTACTGTTTTGGTAAGAGGGTTATCACCGACTTTCTAGCAGCCCACGACTTTGATCTCGTCTGCCGAGCGCACATGGTCGTCGAAGACGGCTACGAATTTTTTAATGATAGAGTTTTAGTCACTGTCTTCAGCGCACCAAACGTAAGAGTGTCCCGTCCATCTATAACACCATATACTAACTATTTATGTGCTAGTATTGCGGCGAATTCGATAACTGGGGAGCTGTCATGTCTGTGTCTGCGGAGCTCTTGTGCAGCTTCGAACTACTGAAGCCACTCGATTCCTCTGCGCTCAAGAGCCATATTAAGAAAGGCAGAAACAAGCGTAACAACATGTTGAACAGCCCGGTACGTGACAATCACCGTTTTAAGTCTGCTTGCAAGAGAGTTTCTATGACTAACACTTTTCTTCATTAGCCGGCTAGCGTATACCCCCAGAGCGTATAAAATCTTCTCTGGAGGGCTTCTCAAGAGAAGGTCTTCGTGAAGTAATCATACCGACGAGTTCATTGCGCATGGAAACGAATTGAAGGACCCCAGGAGTTAAAGTATGGACCAGAGATGCATCCTTACGCCTACGGGCCTTCTTTCGTTTCAAATCATGACACTGCTAGGAGATAACCAAGAACTACGGTGTGCGAGGGAAGGGACGGGATTTAGCGGCAAGCCTTGACACCAAAGTCGAACTTAGCACGGTCAACCCAACCCTAAGGCAGCCTGTGCCGTTGGAATGGGAGGCGAGGGTGTAGTAATCCTTGCAAAGCGAGAGCAAGCCAGAAACGGTTTTGCTCGAGAAACAACATGTGTCGAAAACTAACTAGAGCTCGGGAAGTCCATTGTTTTATCTATTCCCCGGTGGCCACGGGGCTTAAGAAGGAACCAAATTCCTTCCCGTGTTTCTAGGAAGGGAAAGGAGGAAATGGACGGTTGGACGGTTGGATGGCGCTTTATTACTTTAGTCCTTGATGTTATCATGTACAGTATCAAGGTTTCGGTTAGGTTAATTACTACGAATGAGTATGCTTGGAGTCCGCGCATTAGTCATTAGGGGGGCCAGATGGTTCCAAGCAAGCAAAGCAAAGCAAGGAATTACTAGGTTAGGGACCTAGGTTAACTAATGAAAACGTGGGTGGTTTTTTATTGTATTCAATTTATTGGAATGTGATTTATTTAATGTACAAGTGTCGTGTTGCTTGGTGACTAGTAAGACTATAAACTTAAGTTGCTATGTAGTAGTGAACTAATCGGCCTATTAGAAAAACGCATCGTGGAATTACTGCACTACCCGCTTCCAAGGGTGATTAAGAAGAGTCTCTTAGTTAACGAAAATTAATCTGTCGTCTCTTGCAACTAGCCCGCACGCAATGCTAACGTAAAAGCTATTTCTACAGCCATGTCCCATGTCCGCGGACACTATTATACATCTTCCCGGGCTAAAAGTCGATTCTATTATATAACGTGGATTAGGTTAGGTACCTAGGTACCTAAATAGTAGCTTGCACCATGAGATGTTGTAGTCTTGGATTAAATTTCGGGCTGGGTCGAAGATTGGATGATGGGATTAGAAATCTCCTCGCTGCTTCCATGGAAAAATTCCTAATATTAGTTTGATATTCCCAAGTAGGAGAATCTTCCAAGAAGACCTAGGCTTAATCATCGTACCTGGCCGGTCTGCGCCTGGTTCGCGAGCGGTCGATCGGTAAGTCATCATCGCTGTCATCGGTACCGGCACCGGCGTGTCTGACTCCGTCGCTATCAGTCCAACTCCCTCCATTATATTCATCATCGCCGCTTGCGCCTTTCCGAGCGCGTCCTCTTCTAGATATCGGCTGTATGTCCGAGTCGGATAGGTCGAGCTCGGGGTATGCGATGCCCGAATCTGGCGTTGATAATGGGCTGGATTCTACCACATCTTTGGTCTGTCGTCGGCTTCGTGCTTGAGACGGCGTCCCCTTGCCGGCGGCTGAATCCGAGTCAAGCTCAAGCCTAGCTTCCGTATGCCTAAAACGACTACTCCCTTGAGCGCTGCCTGGGGCACTGCCCTGGACAGCATTCTGTGCGCCCCCTATGACGACCGTATCTCCTTGGCCTCCCTTGGCCTCGATATTGGCTTCTCTCTCTCGTATCTCTTTTTCTCGCATCTCCTTTTCTCGCATCTCCTTCTCTCGCAACTCTTGCTCTTTAATATGCTTCGGCTTCCTACCCCTGCGCTTAGGCGTAGTTATAGGCTTGCTCTCAGGTTTGCTCTCTACCACCAATGCTTTGTCAATTTCTTCAAGCGTAGCATCGTCAAGGAGTCTTCGTGGTTTCTTACGCTGCCGTTTCGGCGTTAACTCAAGCTCATTGTCTTCATCCACCCCTTCGTCAGTTTCTTCGCGCCTGGCAGCTGAAACTGGAAAACTCTTCCTAGCCTTTGGCGGGGCTCCCAGTCGCTTCCTTAAGCGCGATGGTTTACGAGTGGGTGATCCTTCACCGACGTCTACCATTACATCATCCTGAGAGTTAGTCCTAGGGCGGTATTCGCCCTCATCCGATTCTTCTTCGTTTATAATGGCACGCTTGCGTTTGCGTCCCTTGGCAATATTGATTTTAGGGAACGGCTCTTCCGTGGCCTCGTCGTCGTCTTCCGGTTCTGAATCGACTTTAGCGAAGGTTTTCTTTGGTTTGCGGCCCGGTTTACGGCCCGGTTTCCTGCCTGGCTTGCGACCGGGTTTCTTCCTTGGCTTTTCAGCATCGTCCTGGCCCTTCTTGCGGGCCTGCTCCTTAGCCTTACGTCGCTTTTTCTCGGCTTTCTCTTCTTGCAAAAGCTTCTTAGTCAGATTTGGGAAGTTCTCGCCGTAATGGAAAAACAACTCCTCTCCAGCCTTAATGTCTCGCAGAGATGTGAACTTGATGCGATATTCGCCATTGACGTAGAGGATTCGCGGGGTGACATTACAGTTGGTTTCCTGGTGGTTGATGTATCGACTGAGATTGCCGTAGATGGCGGCATCAACCCAGATGCCTTCCTGTTCTAGCAGGGTGAATAAATACGACGAATTGGATGACTCGTCGAATACGTCCCCACGACGTGCCTCGCGGCGAACTCCTTCGTCCTGGCTAATAAGCTCACCAACATACTCGATGACAAACTCATCTTGTGCAATATCCTCAGTCGCAAAGAGTCCATAGCCAGCAATCCTAGATCTTCCAAGCATGACTGACTTTGATCTGCCTCGCTGAAGTGCACAGTTTTGGCATCCCGCAGCATGTAGAGCATCATTATCCGCATTTGCTGGGTTGGCTCTCTCAGAAGCACCACAGCTTCCGCACAGAACGGGGTCACACTCGCGATTGAGCTGCACGCAGATGCAAGGCCGATCTTTTTGCTTAGGGATACACGTCTTCCCATGAGAGTGGCAGGCGCAACCGGTAAACTTGCTAGCGCAAATTGCTGCTGTGCATCGACAGAAGCGCTCGCACATAAGACGGTTTTGGACGCACCTACAGTTCTTCATTGTGCACGGTCCTTCATGGCTACAAGGATCAAAACAGTCCTTCCTCTGATGCTCGTGTGTATTGGTATGATCCTGCCAGTCCCCGATGAGCATTTTCTTTTTCCTATCATACCAAGGTAGCGGTTTCACTTGGACTTGTGGTGTGGGATCCGCGCTGGGAACAGATAAATCAAGCTTATCGAGCTGACGGCTGACATCCCAACAAGGTCGTCCAGTGGCCACAGAAGTAGCGCATTGTACCGGTATATTCGTGTTGCTCAACGTCGAGAAGAATGATCTGAGGAGCATTATTTCACTCTCACTCCATGCACGGGCTCGCGTTCCTGGGCGCCCATTCAAAAAGCAGTCGTCGCCGCAAGGTTTTCTTGCTTTGCGAGATGTAGGGCTATCCTCCATCTTTCCCTTGGATTTCTGCGTAAGCTGTTGGCGAATCATGGGCGACAAACCGCCAACTACCTCGATAGAGAATCGCTTCCGTTCGTTATCGACGCCGTATTCGCCATGTTCGCAGGAATGGCTGGTGCATATCAAGCAACCAAGCAGAGCGTAAGTTTCGAGAAAAGATTCAACTGTTGCGTGCTCTTCGGTGACTTTCGATTGGCTCGGGGTATCCTTCATCCATTTCTTAGAATCGACGATGGTATCAACCGACTTATCTAGTAAGAGGACGTCACGAAGGGGTACAGCGCGCTCGCGCAGAAGAGGCGAGTTGAAGACTCGATCAAATGCTTCTGTGAAAATTCTGACTGTTTTGGCCGATCGCGGAGACCCAGGCTCATCATTATACGAGTTTAAGATGCTCGACTTTTGCTGAGGAGTGACATTATCGCTCTGGCTAGCCATATAGCGGATAAGGGTGGTCTTAGTACAGTTCTCAAGGTTGAAGCCAAGCCTATCCAGCCAAGAGTCGAGATATAATAATAAGGTAGTCGCACGCTCCTTTTGAATGGTCTTTGTCACCTTTTGGTGCCGACTTAGCGTGGCAAACCCAGATGTCTTGTCCATGTTTTCTAAATTTTCTAGCCAGCGGCGGTAGACGCCTTCTTCATTGTCTGCCAAATCTCGTAGATGGGGGACGTAAGTAAGCATAGTATTTGGGGAAAGGATATTCTTCCTAATCTCAACATGATGAAAGCCGTAGGACGGGACCTTCTCAGCATCAGTTTTAATGCAAATAACCTGATGATGCTCTTTCTTCTCCTGTTTTCCAGATCTACCGTGGCCAAATTGCTGTGCACTTGTTAGCTTCTCGCTCCTACTCTAGATGAGACCCCGGACTTTAGGATCTCGAATAGCGTGGGCAGCGAGTCCTTGGGGGACAAACCTTATACTTAATTTTTATCGTATCCGATGACCTCCCAACGCCTTCTAACGGGGTACGTTTCATATCCGCGAACCAATCCTTCTTGCTCGTAAACTGCTGATTGGGCGCTTCTTTTTTCCAAGCTATATGAATCAAGCGAGCAGTGAGCTTAGCGCCGTCAGTACCAATCTCTTCTGAGAACCCTCGTAAAGCTTCCACAACGTCATCGATGGACCAGAAAGATTTTTTCGGGGTTTGAATTTTAGGTGTTCGATGGCTTCCAGGTGGGTGGCGCTGACTTGATGAAGGTGTGGTATCCATGCCGTTCCTAGAGCCGCCGCTTGATCTGACCGGTAATGAAGCGGCCTTGCCATCTTGGCTTCCATGCTTTGATGCAGACCCCTTAGCGGGCATAGGAGGAGTTGCAGCGCGAATCGATATAGAATGTTCCTCCATGGATGAAGGTTCCTGCTGTCCGGGTGACCTATCCGGAAGATGTGGACTAGTAGGATTGCGAGAATGTGCCCCTAACTGAGATTCAAATTGTGATAGTTGAGATAGTTCTGATAGCAAATGAGACTGTGACTGCGACTGCCCTTCTTGAGGGGTAACCTCTGAAGCATTATAATCATCGGAATCTGAAACCACGGCCGTTAGGTCAATAGGAACTCTATCCATCTCGCTAGAGCACCTGCTGCTAGGCCGCACACCCTCAACTCCGCCCCTATCTTCAATTCCCAACTCCAGATTAGAATGGTCCCAGAGTCCTCGTCCTCGTCCTTGAGTCTACCAAGGATGTGGTGGATATGACACTGCTCCACCCATTGTCTACTGTATATAATGGGTAGGTAAATATGATCCGAAGGGTGATAATTGTGGCTGTTCGGTCCTAGATGTAAACGCGTCTCAAGTAATTATAAGAATGTGTTAAAAAGGGGTTCGATTTAATGTTTATGATAGAAAACTTGCGCCTATTTCAGATAAATCACAGGTAAGTCAAACCAGTGAAAAAAGGAACCTACTATCGAACCTTTAAGAAGTTGAAGTGATGTTAGATTAATAGTTATAAGAGAAATGTGAATTTTATAAGTTGGTTGACGCGTTCGATAAGATGAGTCGACACGAACTAAAGGTAAGGTGCTATCCTTATCTAATCGCTTATATAAGAGTGTGGCTTCCTCTGTGGCTAGTACCCTTAAGCCTTTAGGAAGGTCCGGACCTCCTTCCATGCAGCCGTGCAATATGGGCCTACCTAGGTCCTACCTAGAAGGTACAATTGCTCTCATGAACGGCAATTTCCAATTGACCATTTACGTTTGGCCATCCAATTAAATTCTAGTTATTGATAAGTCTTGTCTCTACCTAGCACAGTGATTGGATTATACCAGATACTTAGGTACAATACTTAACTCAAGTCTCAGATGTCTTATGTTAATAATTCCAAGGTAATATGTAGTGTTCAATCATTGAAACCGAAATACAAGTTTTAAACCTATTACACATATTACCTGGTTATTCTTATTTTAACTGTGCTTATTATCATAAATGTTGCACTTCATAATGTCCATTCAATCAATTACTTGGAGTGATGTAGTCATATTATATAGGTACCAGGCCAGGATTCGATTATCCACTATTTAAACTTTTTTCTCCCGAGTCAATCGGCATCATACGTTCTGCTCTGCTCTGCTCTAGGGGAACTACATACGGGTTTCTTTCTTAGGTAAGAGCTAATTTGTACGCATGCGATCCGTAATGAATGATTAAGTGGAATCACCTTCGAAGACGGCGTGAGCTCAAGACTTGTGCACCCCAAAGAACAAGATCGGAGCTAGAGGTACGCTAGAGGTACGCTACCCGTCAGGTCAATCACCACGTTAGGATTAGCTCTGCACGCTAAGAGCTATGTAGAAAAACACAATTCGGTAGTGATGACGTAGAAGTAAGGGGACCAGCTCTCTTTTTTTGTTCCCACTTTTTCGATTGTCTAACCAGAGCTCTTTGGCTGTAACAGGCCCAAACCTGTAGAGCCCCAAGACATCCATGGCTGCATGGGGCCACTGGGAACAACATGCCCATCTTACCATCCATAATCCAGTCCATCCAGTCCATCTTCCATTCTTATTCTTAATAAATACAAAAAAAGGTGTGTGTACCTTACGTATATGATCGCCCAAGACCCAAATCCGTCCACTTCTTTTTAAAACGAAGATCTCAAAGACTAAAAAGTTACATCCACACTTTCACCATCTTCCTTACCTTTTGGAGTATCGCATTTCTGTCTTCTTGTCTTCCCGTTAATCAGCTCCCAGTCTTCCTAGAACGAATATAGCAAAGTATTATAGCAAAGTACCAACCATCGCATCACATTCTCCACCATAGTTGTCGACCCTTTACATCGTCTCGTCTTTAACATCATAGCTATATCCTTCCCGAGCCGACCTTCTAAGTATCACTGCAATCCGGCCACCACCTGTTGCCAGTCCAACCCCTCACAATGCATCGAACGTATTCTATGCGCCAGACTCGGGCGCCAACTGCCTCGCAGATTCAGGTAGGCCTCGTTGCCTAGTCAATGCACTTCAAGGCAGACGCATTGTTAACATTGTTGTCACAGAACCCCCCTCCCCCGCCGTCGTCTACTAAGTCCGGTAGACTATTCGGAAGAGGCGGATTTGGTAAGTTTTCTCAATACCTCTCTACCTTCCGACCATACCGTCCACGCCGTCCACGCCGTCCACGATGGGTTCTAGCATTTCCAAACAAGGCCAGTCCGCTAACAAAAAGCATCTAGGACATGCGCTCCGTCGAAATGCCGCCGGCGCTTTCGGGCCCGACCTAGCCAAGAAGTTGACCCAACTTGTCAAAATGGAAAAGAACGTGATGAGGAGCCTGGAGCTTGTCGCAAAGGAGCGCATGGAGGTTGCCGTATGTGTAACCTATCCCCAAAAGATTGCGCCCGCTAAAGAAGTTATATCTAGCAACAACTTTCACTCTGGGGTGAAGCTGGCGACGAAGATGTCTCTGACGTCACTGACAAGCTTGGTGTACTCATCTATGAAATTGGCGAACTTGAGGACCAATACGTCGATCGATATGACCAGTATCGCATAACCATGAAGAGCATTAGAAATATCGAGGCGTCTGTGCAGCCTAGCCGAGACCGTGAGTACCCCTTGCAAGAACCCACCACAGAGATCAGATCGACACCAGCTAACGCCATAACAGGAAAACAGAAGATTGCCGATCAAATTGCCCAGCTTAAATACAAAGAACCCAACTCACCCAAAATCGTTGTTCTTGAGCAGGAACTTGTTCGCGCCGAAGCTGAATCACTTGTGGCCGAGGCTCAGCTGTCTAACATTACTCGTGAGAAGCTAAAGGCGGCATACACCTACCAGTTCGACGCCCTACAAGAGCACTGTGAGAAAGTTGCAATCATTGCTGGCTATGGCAAGCATCTCCTCGAGCTCGTCGACGATACGCCCGTGACTCCCGGCGAGACCCGCGCTGCCTACGATGGCTATGAGGCCAGCAAGGCCATTATTCAGGACTGCGAAGACGCACTAACTAACTGGGTATCATCGAACGCAGCCGTGAACCCAAAGCTGTCCACACGCGCCCGCACACTCTCCATGCGCCGCCGAAACAACATCAAGGCTAGATCAGAAGGCTTGGATCTGTCCGCCCAAGATGCCCCGCTTAACGACCGCGAGTCCTGGGTTGCGGCTGGGGAGCACCGAGAGCACGGGAACCACGAGTATGAGGAGGAAGAGGAACATGAGGATGATCAGGCCCATTCCATACTGGATTCTGACGGCGGCTTGAACGGCGAGCAGCACCGAGGCCGCGCCCCTGAGATGGCCGCCTAGTAGGCTGCTTAATTACCCATCTCCGGCTCCAGTGGCTGACGGTAATTCACTAGTAATGTCTAATACGAGGAAAGGTTTATAGCAGCAGGTACAGGCGAGGTCGGACACGGTGGCAGTATACCACTCCTTAGGGCACACGACACGACATAACAGCACATTGATTATTGATTCCGGTCTCAGCGAGACCAACTTACTTACTTGCCCTTTTGAGCACTGCTTTGCCTGGATGAAACGATAGGATGAACAACGACCGGACGGGGCGGTGATGAACACACACACACACACACACACACACACACACACACACACACACACACACACACACACACACACACACACACACACACACACACACACACACACAC